>NC_080052.1:9673964-9743964 GCF_026212465.1 Amaranthus tricolor
GCTCCTTTTTGTGAGGATTGGGATACGTCTATATGAGTTATTTGATACCTAAAGGGTGCCTAGGCCATTGATTTGTCCAAAAGGTGTTCAAAGGATAGGACACAAGGAAATAGGAAAACCGAGTTAGCAGAAAAAGCCGACTAAGCTTCCCTAAGATTGGGGCCTAAAGCGGACTTGGATTTAGGTGCTAGAAAGCTAATTTTGTCTAGCAGGAAAAGCCGAGTCGGATTTCCTGGGATTGGAGCAAAAGCCGACTCGGCTTTTTCCTCTGATCCAATCATTATGTCTTTACGTTTCCGTTGAGTTAATTGCTTTGGATTCCTTCACTTATTCTAAATCATTTCTGATGTTACAAAGGAGTAATTGGGAGGAATAATGCTCATGAATACCTTGGTTAATGGTATTGATTAGAGACCATTAAGATTGGTCATCAATGGGTGATTGAATATGTCATGACCCTTAGCTATACTTAGAGTAGTATAAATACGGGCTTGGGGAAGGATGCTTACTATACCAATTTTCTGAAATCTCATTCTTGCTCTTTCTCTTCCACTTGTGTTCTTTCAAGAGAGTTATAAACTTTTGTTAGAACTTTCAAAGCTTATAATTCATCAAACACTTGTTGTTAAATGACATACCCTAAGTACTAAGGGTGTGTTGTGTAGTTTGTATCTCGATGTGAATTTCCAAGTCAAAACTCAAGTATGTTTGTGGGGGAAATATCACAAAAGGAAAGTGATTACAGGCCTACGACAAGTATCAAGTTTTCGGGTAACGGTTGTCGATACAAAGATAATCTTCAAGTTCATTATAGTACATTTTGTAAGTTTTATTTTAGCTATCAACAAAGAGAATATACAAATTCCCAATTGTAATTTCCATTTCACATTGTTAGTTTGTAATACTATTATGATAGTCAATCTCCAATACACCTTACACATAATGTGGTGTTCCATTAACTTACAAAACTTATTGAGGTTGATTTTCATTTTGTGTACCTACTATCTGTGATGTTGTTATAAGTCTTTCTCATGTTTCTACCAACACACGACTAAGGCAGTTTCACTACGGCCTTAGGCCAATGTCAGTTTATTGTTTTTTGTAAGTTTGACATTCGTCATCATCGGACTTCAAATTGAAGGGGTATAGTTATTTAATGTATTATATTTAAAAATTTTGGGTCTCTATAATTTATGTCGGTTTATGTTTTTTAAAAGTACAACTATTCAAAAATAGAACATAATTTGGGGTTAAGTGTTTAAAGTCGATTCAAAATTGTATTATTATATCCATATTAGTTTTTTTACATATTTTTAAATTTATTTTTCAATCGCATTAAATCAAATTCAATTATAAAATCGAGTGAATGTCAAATCATCAAATTCCTTATTGAATACTTATAAATTGTTTATAGCTCCATTTTTCTACAAAACTAGTCAGCGTCACTTTGGCCTAATCTTTATTAAACTGATTAAGCGTACACCCTCTCGTGTCGCACGCATTGACTTAGTAATCTCTGCAAATTTATAGAAATGCTTTAATTTAATAATCACTAGTCAGCAAGTATCACGCTTAAGATCCCACCGTCATTCAGAAATCTCATTGGACAACGGTTTAATGATTTTCAACATAAAATATATATTTTTAAAGTAATCTTTAATATGAAATTCCCACGTTAATTATTCCCTCTCGTACTAAATGATATTCTGCAAGTCATTTAGACTGTTTTATTTAATATTTTCCGCTGTAATTAAATAGTTGGCGATTAAGATATGAGTTGCTTATTGGTAAAGAAAAAGGATTTCGCGAGTAAATGCAGACATAACACCCAAGTCTTATACAAAACAGTCGGCAAAAAAAATTAAGTCCCCAAAAATCATTTTTATTTATATCATAAATTTTGAATATAATTAAACTTGTTCATTTTCATTTAACGTTTATGAGCCTTATATTTTTCTACTAACTCCATTTTAATATTTTTATATTGATTAGCGTCTCTAATTGATTTTCACTAATTTTATTTAAATATTTTTTTAATAATTGTGATATTTATATTTTCTCTATTAACTTTATTTAAATAATCTTTTTCAATATTTATGATTTTTACTTTTTCTCCGGTAACTATATTATTCAATAAAATAATATATTATTATAATTTATAATATTTAACTTTTTTAAATTTTCCTAAATGTTATTTTATTCGGGATTTTCATGTCATGGATAAGACGATTTGATAAAATTCTTAGTAATATTAAATTATGTTGTTTATGAAACAATATTATTACCAAAAGGATGATTTACCGCGTATACATGATTGATACAATCAATGTTAACCTGATCCTATTGCAATTATAGGATATTTTATGAAAAATTACCTTGAATAATTCAATATTTTATTGATTTTTATACAATAATTTAATCTTTTAATTAATCATAAATAATCCTAACTTTAAGGTTATTTATCCAAGAACATTATTGCCTAAAAGGTATCCGATTTTACTGGAAAAATTAAAAGTTTAAATCAAAAAATAATCTTACTTAATTTCATTTTTTAATTTTTTAAAATTTCTCAATTTATATACATTTTTTTTTATGCAAAATGACTTGTTGTATAGGTAAGAGGTAGCTTGGTGTATTCTTAGCAAACACCCCATATAGTTGGGATATTTCATGTTTAATAAAAAAATTGGGATTATTATAGAAAAATGGATTATTTTGAGTAATTTTTCCAATATCGTAATATATGTTATGAATAGTTTGACTTGAGTGCACAATTGATGAGTGCATTCATGAGTGGAATTGATGGGATGAAATCCTATGACATTGGTTAATAGGAGAATTAAGTGAGTAACTTAATGTTTATGGTGTTTAAGTGTGATTTATTTGAAAAAGTAATCATGGGAGTCATTGGTTTTAATGGTGTTTAATGAAGAAGTGCAAAGGGTTTTAGAAGATGCTTTGCTCGAGCAGAAACTATCAGAAGGATACTGAAGGTCGCTCGACCAGTTCGCTTGACAGAGCGAGCTCTTGGGTGGGTCAAGGAACAAATAGAATGTATCCAGAACCTGCCTGTAGCCCGCTCGACCGAACGAGCTCTCTGTTCTGGTCGAGCGGTTCCCCTGATGCGCCTAGGATGTTGTTTTTTGTCTTTCCAAATCCTTGGAGCTGCTTCAACTCATTCATTATTCAGAATTAAGCATGTATTAAGTGAGCAATTATCATTGAATGTACTTAGTTATATAAATAGAGCTCTCATACTCATCCAAGAAAATCTTCAAACACAACCCCTAAGCCAAACACATAGCCTATTATTTTTATCTCTTACTCAATTGTAATACTTCATTTGTAAGAGTGTTTTACTCCATTGAAATAATATAAACAAAAAACTACACACCACGGAAGACGTAGCCATCATTGGGTGAACCTTCTTAAATCATTGTGTCAATTTTGCAAATTTTATTTTATCAAACGTTTATTTGTTCATTGAAATTATTATCGTTTATCAAAGTTTTTAACATCGTATCGATCTTGGCAAATTATTTCTATATATATATATATATATATATATGTATATATATATATACATATATATATATACATATATATATATATATATATATATATATATATACATATACATATATATATATATATATATATATATATATATATATATATATATATATACATATATATATATATATATATATATATATATATATATATATATATATATATATATTTTAAGTATAATGCAAATGTTGTTGTCAAAACAAAATATTATATTATAAAATTAATAACAAGTAACTTATTTTTTGATGATTTTCATAAAAAGTTTTGCAGTAATTTTGAAGCGAGAAATTATGAACTTGTTTAACACATCTACAAAGCCAACTATATAAACATCTATATAACGTGTCACAAATATTCTTACCGACTTTAGTGTATATCATAATTTCATAAAACATTAATCAATTATCTTAGTCAAATTGTTACATTTTTCTTTTACATATGAAAACTTTATGGTGAAATTTATAGTGACATAATCATAAGAATTTACCTTTGAAATTGACAAAAAATTTTACTTTTGACTTATATCAACCGGGATGGGGGAGGTCGTGGGGGCCTAAATTGGGTTTTCTTTAATGGTTGAATGATGTGAAGACAACCATGAAAATGGTTTGTTCAAGGAAAGGTAGAAACAACATAAGTCTTTGGCATGCCGTAAATTAATATTGTTGGGCATGCGAAAAGACGTTTCATCATTGAAACCACGAATTAACCATTGCAAATATTTCTTCATTTTTCCATCTATTTCAATTCTCAACTTGGCTCCAAATTATCTAATGTCCACTTGTGCTTTGAAAGGATCCAAAAGGATTTAAATCCTAGAAAACGATCAAATGACAAGTAATGCATGGAAGCATCTGTCGGAATACTTCACATGTAGGTCAAAATTGAACATCGATAAAATAGTAGGTTGTGAACTTTCATATATATTGTGTGGGGTAATTCTCCTACTACCATATAGTTTTGGTAAATAATGAACTTCACCAAATGTATGTATAAGACAACACTCATCCCTGTAAGTTTGTGGGCCCAAGCCCACAGGTATTCCGTGTCTACACCAGTGGGCCACGGTGAGATTATGTGATGAATTGACACAACCTAACATGATATCAGAGCCGAAGATGAAACTTGGTATATTGTGGCTCACATGTGAAGGGAGTGTTGGAATATTTCAAATGTGAGAGAATATCCCACATTGATAAAATAATGGATTGTAAATATATATATATATATATATATATATATATATATATATATATATATATATATATATATATATTGTGTGGGCTAATTCTCCTACTATCATATGATTTTGTATTATGAATTTGCAATTGAATATGATAATAGGAAAAATCAAAAAAATAATTAATTAATGCTGATCTCTCCCAAGACTATCTATAAATAGAGCAACGGAACTAAACCAAACCATTGCTAAAGAAAAACTGCTAAAAATTTCTCTCCAAAAAGTCTTGAATATTATCAAGTCTTTAGCACAGAGCCACAGATGGCAGTCTCTTGTAGAACAGTAGTTCCTCTTGGGTGTAACAATCATTTCTCCATGCATAATCATAAGCATCAAATTAAGCTTAATAAAAGCTTCTTAAACCCAAAATTCCAAGGAAATAGGGCCCGGGGAATATATAGCAACATAAAAATAAAAAGAGGGTTCTCTTGTAAGGGTATGGGTGTTGATTCAAATGGGGCAGCTTTAGAAACTTTGAGCAACCCATCTGTGGATGAATCAGCTGCAAAACCACAAGAAGAGTCGTCTGTGGATGACAACACAATGTCAGTGATATTGAGTCCTGGTTTGGAACCAGCAACTATCAATATTCCGGATCATGTCAAACGATCTGATTTCCCTCCTGATTTCATCTTTGGTGCCTCATCTTCTGCTCTCCAGGTTTCTCTTCCTTCTTCTAAGTTATATGCTTTTATTTTTGCATTGCACTTCACTTAATTTATATCTTAGACTAGAATATATAATCTTGTGCTCTATTATACTTCCCTGTTCCACTTCCGTGTTTCAAATTACTTACAATATTATATAATATCTCAGTATGTCAATTATTAGCTTTCTTCACCTAAATCTCGTTAAATAACCTTTGTTTTTTTTTCCTTTTCTGACGCAATCCTTTGAACATTGTTAACAATGATTTTTTTAAAGGTCATGACAGTAAAGAATTTGATTCATTATTCATTAGTCATACATCCCGATAAGTCTTCAACAAGACCCATCCCGATAAATCTTCAACCAAGACTCATCTCATACTCTTCACCAAGTATAACAACTCATAATGCTCCACCTGCAAGCTCCACCAGGGCAAGCTCCACCTTAAGGTCAACATGCCTACAACAGGAGCTCCCCAACACTGCCCCTAAGGGCCTACTACATCACATAGTAATCAATATTTAGCAAGTCTAAGCAATGTTTTAACTTACTGAATGGAACAGACTTAGTAAACAAATCAGCTGGGTTGTCATCTTTTTCCTTCATGATGTCTTGCACTCTTCTTTTGTCCTCTATACTTTGGCTTTTAATTCTAACAAGGCTGAAATTTAACTATTTTAGTTGGCTTTAAAGTTTCCTATCTTCTATCTTGGACTGAGTTTACAATCCCTTGTGATTTAAGAGATGAAATGAAAGGTATTACTAGTAGTCTTCCAATGAAAGATAGATGCATGTGTGCTTTATTATGTAATCTTTTTGTATGAGTACTCAAATTTTGATTCAGAAGAGAGAAACTTGACAAGTCCTTGGAAAAGAGGTTCACTTTGTTGAAAGCCTCACTGACCAGGCTAGGATAAAGGCTCCTTAAAAGTGTATGCTCTTCTATATTTTGGAAGGTCCACACTATGAATTGAGAAAACCCATCATTAAATTACTTCTTCACCATAATCACCACCATTAACACTACTTTGGGAAGACAAAGTGCTACAATTATCCTCCTCATAAACTTGTTTACCCTTGCAATTAACAAAACTAATCAAATCCAACTCCTTCAAAATTGGGATCTTGACGACTCAACTATCTTTGATTTTTGTTGTTTATCGGCTTTTATAATTTAAACTTTGATTTTATTTTTGCAGCCGTGGTTACTCCTCCCCTTGGTTTAGAGGAGATTGAACTTTGTAATTCCTCCTTATTAAATTTTATATATTCTATTGCTTTCTTATCCAAAAAAAAATAGTGTTTTAATAAAACATAATGCATTAATTTTATATTTCACATTCATCATCAAAGAGTCAACACCAGCTATTATTATGACATTAACTATTAATTTTTATAAGACAAATATTGAACATGGATTAAAATGTTATCATAGTACAAATCTAGCATTGCAGAAGTATTGTTGAGCTTTCACCATTACATCCAATTTTTTCCATTATTTAATGTGGATAAACTACAATTATAAATAAAACTTATAATGAAAAATCTATAAATTAAAAATTGTTACAGACTGAAGGAAATGGAAAAGAAGGTGGGAGAGCACCAAGCACTTGGGATTCCATGCTTACACTTCCTGGTGGGAATGGAATGGGCATTGATTCCTACAGCCTCTTTAAGGTATCCTACTTGTACATAATATATAATATATAATATAATTAAAATTGCCATAGTTTATTGTCCTCACTCTAGTAATTCAATATGTCATTTTAAGATATCTCTTAGAGATGTATCCAAGGATTCCTTATATAATATTTTCATGACATTATTTTATAATTTAATTGCTTTAGAGTCTTATACTCCATATATTGTCCTGATTTTATTAGAAAACAAGTTATCATAGGGAGTATTAAAAATGTTAATTATTAAGGTCAATTATTTAAGCAGAGGATTAAAAATATAAATTAATTAACTCCAACTTGAATATGGTTGGTAGGATGATGTGAAGTTATTGAAGGAGATGGGCATGACTGCTTATAGGTTCTCCATTTCTTGGTCAAGGATATTGCCCTGTAAGTCACGCTATCCTAATTATCCGCATGCAACATTTCTCGATCCCACTTTTCTTACTTTATCCGTTCCTAATTAATTAGGACATTGATAAAAATAACACTATTTATTTATCACTCTTAATTTGTAATTATTAAATTTTTATAATTTTTTATTATTCATGATTAGAGATATTAAGGAATAATTTAGCGCATTGGATTACGTGAAAAAGAAAATGTTGCAAGTAAATTGAAACAGATGAACTATTTTACAAACGTCAATCATTCCTAGGACTGTTTATAGTATGGGGTGTTTGACAAATTAGCTTATTTTGATATAAATAGAGAATTAGATGGTCAAACCAGCTTATGCTAGTGTTTGTTGAACTAGCTGGGTTAAACAGCTTATTGACATAAATAACTTGTTTTTGAACAAACTGTTCATAGTAGCGAGTTCAAAATCAGCTGGTCAAACCAATTGATAAAATCAGCTATCAGCCGTTTGTCAAACACTCTTTATGTCATTTGTTATTTTCTTAATATTTATAGTTAAAATATAATTATAATTATGATTTATAATTTATAAAAACTTAGTTTATTTAAGTCAAATAGTAGTAAAGTAAAGACAAAATAACTAGATATACTAAACCATGTTCATCACGTTGAATAAAAATTAATTCCAGAAAATAAGTCTTACTATTAAAAATATATTCTATTCAATGAAATTAATTAAAATAAATTGAAGTGAATACCTAGAATAATCTAATTATCAGCATTGCATTGAGTAAACTTCTTAGTCAATCCATTTGTTCTTTATTTGATCGAATTATCACCATTGCATTTCATAATAACAATAATAATAAGGAAAAATTACCTTGAATAATCTAACATTTTTATGATTTTCTTATAATATTTCTACCTATTAATTAACCATAAATAATCCAAACTTTAGTAGGTATTTGGTCAGGGTAAACCCGATAACTGAATGACTTGTTATAGCAAATTTTATTTTAAAAAAAATATAAATAAATATAAAATATCGAAAAATTGTTAAAAAAAATGTTAAATTTTTCTCAAACTTTTTAATCATTCAAAATTTTTTATATAATTTTTCAAAAATTTTCTCAAATTTTTATGTTAATTCTCAATTTAATTTTTTGGTAAACCTACTATATAGCAGCTCATTCAGTTATCCGAATTTACTCTAGGCAAACACCCCGTAAAGTTGAGATTATTCATGGTTAGTCAATAGGTGATATTATTATACGAAAGTCATGACAATGCTGGATTGCTCTAGGTAATTTTTCCTAATAATAATAATAATAATAATAATAATAATAATAATAATAATAATAATAATAATAACAATAATCATAATAATAATGACATCATTAATGCATTTAGATGGAATTTTTTTTATATATGACAAAGTAATACTCGCTTTCCTTTCAAAAAAAATAGTACTCTTTTTGTTTTTTTTGTTCTTCCCATTCAATTTTTTCACGGATTCCAATATAAACTTAAAAGTCAAATAATTTAAATTCCGAGTTTTTAAAAATTCTAAAAATTTGATATTTAGAAAGTATATATTACGATGAATCTATGAAGATCTTAACATGAATATGCTTTTTCATATAGATTGATGAGAAATCATACCCAAAATTTAGCACTAATATTACTATATTCTATTTGAGAAGAACAGATTAAATCGAATAGAGTATCATAGTCACTTTAAAAAAGATGATGTATTTAAGTGTCTTTTGTTGTATTTTATATTTATATTTCAATAAAGATAATTTCAATTGAGCAAAGCTAAAGTGAAATAGTGAAAATAATTTTCTTTGAAAACTAGACTTCATTTGTGGTATTTATATAAATTTTTTATTGATTTTATAAGATACTATTTTATTTTAATTGGAGCAAATATATATGCGTGTAGATGCTGGTTTGGACAACACTATCACAAATCCACATGGAATTGAGTTCTACAATAAGTTCATCGACGAACTTATCGCTAATGGTAAAATTAATTACTATTAGCTTATAATTCATCTACTTCTTTTATCTAATTAATAATACTTCTTCCTTTTCAAATTAGTTGTAGTATTGGTAAAAATGACATTACTTATTTATCATTTTTAATTTATAATTAGTTGTTAATTTATATTTAAAATATAGTCAAGTGAGATCTTATTTAATTCGTCTCATTGCAAGGATTATTAAAATCAAATTTTTATAATTTTTTATCATTCATAATTAGAAATATTAAAAATTAAAATAATATATTAAACTACGATAAAAAAAGTAAATATTACACCTAAATTGAAATGGAGGAAGTATGAAGTATTAATATCCTCATGAATCTTACTTGTACCAGGAATAACACCTTTTGTCACTTTGTTTCACTTCGACCTCCCTCAAACTGTACAAGACAAGTACTGCGGTTTTTTGAACAAACAAATCATGTAATGTTATTTATTAATTACATACATAAATTAATTTACATTATAATATCTTATTATTCCTTTTCTTCCTTTAATTTTTCTTAATTCATTTTGTATATAGAGCCGACTTTAAAGACTATGCAGATGTATGTTTCAAGAACTTTGGTAATCGAGTTAAACATTGGATAACCATAAATGAACCATACAATTTTGGTTCATATGGATTCAAAACGGGTCTGCCCAAAATAAGTAACGTCGATCCAAATCCATTTGTTGCCACACATAACATCATCCTAACTCACGCAGCTGCTGTAAAACACTACAGAGATCATTACCAGGTATCTCAATTAACATAAACTTATTTGCTTATTAAGAACATACTATGATATTATATGTACCTGTCTCTAGCTCTACGCTTTGACATAGGTCATTTCATTAAAAATTCATAATATTATAATACAACAAAACGGTTCCTCATTTTGTTCAACATACATGTGGAGATAAGTGTTCGAATCACTGTATATTAATATCTTAGCTTCGCTGCTCTTTAAGATGATTAATTTAAAAAATGATCATTCATAATTATAATTCATAACTATTTAAGGCTCTTGAAAGTGAGTATGACCGATTTTAAAACAACAAATTTGTAGGAGTCATGATGGATTTTTTCTTTAAATATACTTAAATTATGTACTTTTTATAAACATAATTTATTATTCCTACGTTTATTAAAGAAGTTTTTATAAGTATTGTTCACCGAATTAAGAATAATAAAATTTTTTAGATGGTAGATATATCATTCAAAAATAATATAAAAAATATTATAAGAAAGTTAGTAAAAAAAATATTAAAACCACAACTATCAAAAAATATTTTATTATGTTAATACAAGAATTGAAAGAGGAATTTTAACATTTTTCATCGATACAAATAAAATAAAATATACTTATGTGGTATTTAGTTAAAATAAATTTTCTCAATGTATAGAATTTCAATATCTATTTTTTTATATAGTATTTCAATATCTATTTTTTTATATAGTGTATTTATAGATGTTAATTATGTTCACAAGTCAAATATAACGTATATTATAAAACAATATAATTTATACATGGCGGTATTTAGGAAAGGGAATGGGTCAAAGATCCTATTGGACCCAATCTTAGGCTGCCCTTATTTTAAGGGTCAGGGTTTAATTTTTTGAGACCCAGTGAATTCTAGCGAGTCTAGTTGCAAGTCTAAAAAATAAATGGATATGGGTCTGTGTCTAGGGTCATTAGACCTTGATTCGACCCAAACTCTCTCTGTACACCCATTTAAGACCCAGAGCCGCTCATGCATTCCAAAGCCGTCAAACTTGCTCTAGACTTGATCTATTAAACAACCTAAAATTAATTTTATATTTGTCGTCTTAAAACCTATTCATAATTTTTGGATTGAGTTTAGACTTATATAACTCGTAAACCCATTTTAGTAATAGTAAAAAGTAGGAATAATAAAATCAAGACCTGTGTAGGACTCTAGACTCATTAGACCCTAAGGGTTTTAGTTCGAGCCCAAAATTTTTAGATACTAAGGGTCTGAATTTCGTTATAAATCCATCAAAAATAAATAGAATTGGGTCTCGGTCTAGGTCCGAATCCGATTGAAAAGACACAATCACACAAGTCACATATTCATTTCTTGTAGTTTCTAGATGATTATTTCAAGTTTTTTTTTTTTTTTTTTGGATTCCAATCTCTTCCATTAGCAATTAATTAGAATTATGTTTTTGGGATTTTGTTCAACAGGAAGAGCAAGGGGGGAAAATTGGAATCTCACTATCATCTTTATGGTTCGAACCTTTTGATAAAAGAAATGGTCACCATGAAAGGACTCAAAAGAATTCATTGGACATGATGCTTGGTTGGTAAGTCCAAACTAGTACTTGTTCATCCGCATCAAATATCTGGATTTTCTTTAGGCTGGTAGTATAAAATTCATTTGAAAATAAAAAATTTTAATTTTGGTATTTAAATTCAAGAATTCTAAATGATACCTATATACTTGAACTTTGCAAATTTTGATACTTGACCAATTTTATATTATTGTTGAAATTCTATATGGAATTGATCCAGTTCCACATTTTCAAATTCGAGATTTGTCAAACATAGTATTTAGGTAAATTCAACATTTGAAATTAAATTCTAGATTGCCAAACATATCATTATATAATTTAATTAGAATCTTAAATTTCCAAGAGTAGATCTATTTTTTACTTACCATATGTATCAATGTAGCTTCTTTACTTGATCATATTTTAAACACAAAAACCATTTTTAAAGTTTCAACCTAAAAAAACAAAATTTTGATTAGACTACGTATATAAGTAGATGTTAAGTGTATTTTTCAATGTAAGATCACTCAGTTTTGATTCCTAGCATCATATCATATATTATATTTATTGTAATACATAATTATTTTTCTCTTTGTGATTCCATTCAAATCCAATTAATGAAATAGAGTATGAAACGTGATTAATTTCTATTCGGAATATATTGACTGTCACAAAATAAACAATTATTAATAAATGAATAGAAAACCTGATAAAGCAGAATTTTATTGTAAACACGATATATATAATTCCAACAAAAACTTTAAATTTGTAGTGTGTTTTTTAAGGTGTAGTAGTATTGCACAAAGTAAAATTATGTGATAATAATTGTTTATAGGTATATGAATCCGCTAGTATTTGGTGAATACCCCAAAATAATGGAAGAGGTAGTGATTGGTGGACTTCCAAAGTTTACTCCAGAAGAAAGGAAAATGGTACAAGGTTCCTATGATTTCATTGGTATTAATTATTATACTTCACGATACGTTGCACCAACTCAAGTTTGTGGTGTCGATGTCGTCGAAGGGATATATCGCACCGAGTATATCGAACAAACAGGTTATTTACTACCTACGCCTTTCATATTTTTTCAGAGAACTTCTACATGATATTATAATTAAGAAGTATTAAATTAAGTTATGGTTGTTAATCCATTTTTATAAAGAAAAAATTATCATTAATAATCTATTAGAATAAATTAATATTATTATTAGATTAAATATAAGCTATTCTTTGTATATTTTAGGTATGTTATTATATTTACTCACTATTTATAGCATCTTTGTTAGAATTACACTCGGCATTAAAAATAATTAATATTAAATGTCTTATTTCGATTAACTCTAGAGAGTGCTGATTCCAATCAATATCACTTTAGGCTGCGTTCCTTAAAATTCATGCCAAGTATAAAATGACATTGATTATGTCAATTCCCCAACATACATAAGAAAAAGCCATCATTCTACCATCTTAAACAAAAAAAACAGTGACCCATAACTATGGTTATGTCTTGATGCAGTCATCCTAGCTCCTATGGATGTATGCTACAATTGATTATACTTGTCGTTGGAGATACTGCTGAAAAATCATGGAACTTAGTTGCTGCCTTAATTCAAAATAATAAACATTCTAGAGTCGATCATCTTGAAAATAAATTCACTTGCATCGTTCTTGAAAATTTCCCAACTACTCATGCTATCGTAACTGCCTCCAACAAATAGCCGATGAAATGACTAATGTTGATGCTTCATCAATAACACTACGTTTGTTGTACAAATTAAATCATTACTACGAGTAGTTAACTATTGATTATCTCAACTTTATTACTCATATACAACATGATCATAATATTATTATTATTCATTATATTCCAATAGAATCTCAATTAGTGTCCATTAGGTGAAAATAAACGCTGCAATTAAACATATAATTAACATATATTAAAATAAGTTTTTACTATTTTTTTTATAATATATAAGAGAAAAATGTTAGACATATATACATTGATTATGCTTTACACTGATTTATACTACGACTTGACTAAATCTCTACAGTTAAAAATAAGGATGGAGACCTTATTGGACCTCGTGCTCCAGAAAGTACAAATATTTATGTGGTTCCTACCGGACTTAGAAACTTGCTTCTATATGTTAAGCGTACGTACAACAATCCTGAAGTTTATGTAACTGAAAATGGTGAGTGTATAATTAATTACCTTTTGTTCTTATGTTTTATTTCCTAGAAGTAACTTCTTTTTGAGTCTAGTTATTATTATTATTATTATTATTATTATTATTATTATTATTATTATTATTATTATTATTATAAAGGTTTTTGAAAAAATTGTTTTTGATTCACATGATACTAATACATGAACAAAACTAATACATGTAAAGGTCACGCTTAAAACTATTTGCATAAGACACACGTAGTCACCGGAGAAAAGTTAGATAAGAAAAAAGTTGCATGATTTTTTATTATTCTGTTATTGCATTAAAATAATCAGTCATCACTGCTGGTAAAGCAACATCAAAATAATGACATATTTTTAACATAAAAAATCACTAAAATAATCTTTAATATTCTTGTTACAATGCTAAAATGAGAATTTTCAATATTTCCCCACTTAAAATCATATCTTTGCCTTAGGTTGGATCTAATTATTTATCACAAAATCAAGTAATGTGATTAAAGTTGTGGAAATAAATTTTGAGACTTGGAGTTCAAATTTTAAATGAAGAACAAAAACTTCGAATTTTAACTTGTTTTAAGATTTTTTTATACAATTACTTCGTTACAGTATGGATTCCCAAATAAAATATTTTGCAGAGCATATCGATCATGAAAAAGAATTGTGTTCTTACAATTTATATTTTCACCTGTGTTAAATTAATTTTTTGAATCAAACTAATAAATTTTACTTGTTTACCTGTGCTAACAAATTTTCTTTTCAAAAATTAAATGTTGCGATTAAATTTATAGGACGCTTAGTTTAATAATTTTGTCAAAATGAGTATTCATAGGCCGATTTTCGAAACATTCAAACCAAAGCTTTTTTCATCAGTGCAAGGAATTTTTACGAACAATGAATGTCATTTGGGGTGCGTAGTTTGAAAATAAGGTCAAAATGAGTATTCATACGCTGATTTTTTCGACATGCAAATCAAGAAGATAGTTATTTCGTTTCTATGGGTGCTAACAACTTTTTAAAATAAAATAGAAGTCTCGATCATGCTTAAGAGGCTTTTAGTTTGAAAATCCGATCAATATGAGTACTCGTAACTTGATTTCTTCAACACACAAACCGCTAAAATAAGTAACATTTTTTTAGCCATTGCAATGACTTTATAAAACTAAGTAATGTAAAAAAATAAAAAGATTAAAATGAAATTAATATCAAATAACTATGTACATAAATTTAAATAAAATATATAAGAAATAAAATTGATTTTAAAATAAAGAGGATGGAGGGAAAGGGTTTTATAATAAAATATTTTTTATTAAAAATTTAAAAAACAAGTTTTTAAATAGGTAACAAGTAAAAATTCATGTATGATGAAAACTAAATTTAAAGTTCGTCTCAAACAACAAAATACTTGAAATTGGACTTGATAAACTATTATTGTCCAAATTTCGATTGCTATTTACAATTTTTTCCTAACTTGTTTATATAATTTTTATGCAATTACTTACTAGTGTACTATTTGCCAAATACTAATTTGCTAGATGATTCAACTATAATTATTTTTCTACTATATCATTTATTTAAGCTAGTATAAGTTAATTGGCCCTCTTAGTTAAGAAATATTGCTTCACCCCTAATGTTAGTAGTGGGTAAGATTTTTAGTGTAAATTTGGGATCATACTTTTTATTTTATTCCTGAATCTTGAACAATTTTATGAGGTAATTAATCAAATTGTTATAATGAAATGAATATTCTTTATATAATAAAATTGCATATGCCTTAAATTGAAATGTAAATGAGTAATAAGGTGGTATGCATGAATACTAGGTGTTCCTTCAACGCCCATAATCAAGGATTCCATTAGGGATTTAGCGGAAAAACAAAATTTTAAAGAGTTGGAAGATGCACTGCTTGATGGATACAGGATCAACGATATTGCCGAACATCTCTACAACCTCCGTGAAGCTTTAGCGTAACATATTCTATTCATTTTATTGCCTTTTGTTTTTTACTTTCAATTACTTCCCTCCGATCCTTCTTTTGTATCAATATTTCTCCATACCTTATTTTAGTAACATGTTATGATATCTCCGGTCCTGTAATAATAGTAAAAAAATAATTAATGTAACAATAGTAAAAATAAAGAAATTCAGTTTGTAAAGTAAGATATATTATATTAAAATAATAAAATCATTAATTGAAATTTTTACAGGGATGTAACATTTGAGGATAAGGAAGCCGTGACAACAAATGTGAAGGGATACTTTGTATGGGCATTGGCAGATAATATGGAGGTTGGAACAGGCTATTCAACTCGTTATGGTCTTAACTATGTGGACTATCATGACAGGCATAGACGTTATCGTAAAGCATCTTCTTTTTGGTTCTCTCATTTTCTCAAATCTCCTCAACAACAAACCACTGAAAATAATGCTAAGTGACATAATCAACATCCTGACTGCATGTCCATCGGTCAACTACTCTCTTTCTCTGTTTTTATTAGAGAATTCTGTTTAAGTGAATACAAACAAAAACAAATAAAAAGTGTTATTATTTTTGTATTTTCTGTAATTTTGTGTTTAATAATTCTCATTTATTTCAGAACTATCCACGTCTAAATTAATGAAATATCTGTACTATTTGTGTCTTTATTTATACGTTCCCAAAAATGAGTTAAATGTTTATAAATTTCAGTGTTTATCTTGAGTAGTATTTCTTTGTTATAATATTGAGTCTTTATATATAGATTTATAAATATCTGTGTACTACTTGTGTGTTGAAACAAAGAAACACGATACAAGAAGCACAAAAGGAGAGAATGGAAAATCAGAATTATTATTCATGCTTAGAAGATATTACAACAATCCTGTATATAGGAGTTTACAAGGTAAGAATTAAACAGAAACATAACCACCTAACAGTTTGTTATAACAAAACTACTTAAGACATTATAATAAACTACTTGAAGCCACCTGTCCTTGTGCTTGCTTATGATGACACTATGAAAGTGTTTCTGAAAAGTACATGTCATATATCCTAACATTGTGTCTTTATTTATACGTTCCAACTATTGGGAATAGTAGACAAACCAAATAACAAAGAGATAAAAAATTAAGTAGAGAAAACATAGTTCAACAAAGCAACACTCAAGTAGTGATGGCTACGGTGGGTGTCCAACCGTTGAATAATCGTCCCAAAATCAGAATCGTAACACTTACTATTTTAATATCCTTGATTAATATTTTAAATTAAGATTATCATAATTACGTAATCATATTAACTTTTTATTTTTTTTACATTTTATTTAATATTTAAACTATTAGATTGAATAGAAGATTATTTGGTTTCGTTATGAATGGTATCATGTGTGACTTAAATGCACAATTGAAGTGTGTATTCATGTGTGTGACTCTTGAGTTGTAGAATCCAAAATGGTGTAATTATGTGGGAGAGTATTCATGGGAATTATTGGTGTTAATGAAGGTTAATGAAGAAGTAGAAAGGACTTGATTTATGATTGGTTGCTCGACCTACCCGCTCGACCGAGCGAGCTTTATTGGTTGGTCGAGCGGTCAGACAGAATGCATCCAGAAGGTATCTGCTGCTCGCTCGACCGAGTAAGCTTTCTGTTCCAGTCGAGCGGTTTCTCTGATGTGCATGGAATGCTGTTTTTTGACCTTTCAAGTTCTTGGAGTTATTTCATATTATTCATTACTCTATATTAACTCTGTATTCAAGTGAGCTATTGACATTCATGTACCTAGTACTATATATAGAGCTCTCATACTCACTCAAAAAAAAAAAAAAAACACATCCCCTAAGCCAAACACATAGCCTTTTGTTTTTATCTCTTACACAATTGTAATACTTCATTTGTAAGTGTTGTTTACACTTCTTTGATATAATATAAACAGAAACTACACACCACAGAGGACATAGCCATCATTGGGTGAACCTCCTTAAATCTTTGTGTCTCTTTTGCTTAGTTTACATTATCAAACATTGTTTTGTTCATTGTTGTTTGTATCGTTCTTAACATCGTAACGATTTTGGCAAACATTTCAGGTTTGAATTATTTTGGTGAATCCATAAAAGCTATGACAGTAAACAATAAAAAAAGTAAATAGTAAGTTTTGTATGAGACAACCTAATAAAGAATTACTAAACAGTAAAATAAACCTCATATTGTATAAAATAAATTTTAGTTTTAGCCAAAGAATAAATAAAGTGGTGCTCTTTAAATATTAAGGTCAATTCAATTTATCCTTTTCTCTCTAACTTGTATAAGAGTAGTAGTAGTAGTAGTAGAGGACTAGTAATAGTATTAGTAATAATAATAATAATAGCAATAAGACTAAGTATTTTAAAACAAAAAAAAAAATTAATGTATAAAAAAACATTAGTATAAATTATGATTTGAATGTAGATTAAGATTACAAATAAAAACTTGGTACTGAGTAAATTTAAAAAGCTTAAATTTCTTACTCAAATTTATAATAGTTACGAGAAAAGAGTACAAAGCTTTGTATTTTCCTTTAGCTGAGATTGCTTTGAATACAAGGAGATATTCTTCCTAAAATAGAAAGTCATTTATTTTTGAACCTTGAAATCATAGATTGGCTATAGAAAAGGTATAAGTGGTTTAATGTTTTGAAACGGTTGGCATTACCTTTGTGGTGTCAAAAGGAATTGGAACCTCATCGGGATTACCTCGATACTACATAATACTTGGGGGGTACATTGATTTGTACCTTGGACATAAATCTTCTGCTACGGTTTGGCCGTTTGTGGGGTGTGCACACTAGGAATCTTTGTCTAATAGTTATTGAGAGGGCCTAGCTAGCCCGATGGAAAAAAAATTTGTTCCATTCCATAGATTTATGATTTAAAGATTTTAAAAGAAAATGTGTTGGCAAAGAAAATGAAAAAATATTTGATTTATAAAACAGAAAAGGAAGAAAATGATTTTTATAAGGAATTGATAAAGTACTTTGATTGCAAAATAAAATGATTTGTATGATATAACTAATATATCCCAACCAGATGTGTAGTTGGATTATATTATGGAATCTAGCGCAACCTGTTTGAGTATAGGTAAAATAAAGGTTAGAATCAGGGCAAAGAGTAGCGTCACTAATTTTGTGTGAATATAGTTATAATATTTCCTTTTTGCCAGTTTTATGTACTAAAAGTAAGCTATATAAATATGTACTCAACATAAGCTCACTATGTGGTTTTGTTCTTTGAACCTGTCCTGGCAAAGGACAGGTTTTGAGAAGATTGAGAATGATGAATTCAAGGACAACTAAAAGTGTAAAGATTAGTATAAAAGAATGTAAGTAAAGGAAATCTTTTATCTAAAATTATTTTAGCACTTATTTTGGATTATTGGATAAAAAATTCCACCGTACGAAGTGATGTGATTTCGGAATGTTTGGCGCCTATGCCACTAGTTGGTCATTTTAAAATATTGGTTTTGAACTTGCAGGGTGACTTTAAGTCAAAAGAAATATTTTGGTTTATCTAATTTACAAATGAAACTCAGTCGGTTATGCAGAAAATTATATATTTTAAATCGTTTTAAATGATGCTTCTAATGTAATTTTTCTAGATCTCTCAAATATGTTTTTTTTTAAAAATTCTTTATAGATGTCTAGTGGATAATACAAGCAGTTGAGTAATTGATTATATTATCAACGTAATAGCTCAATATAAATATTAAGCTTCCGCATTAGTTTAAATTAATCTTGCTTAATCAGATGGTTAGTTTCGGATTGTTACAAGAACTGTCTACGACAAGTTCTAAACTAATCTGAACCACGAATCATTAAGGTTCGAAAAAATTCTGACGAACCTGCGGAACCGATGTCAGAATTAGGCTCGTGAAACCGCAAACTGGTTCACTCGGTCCAATGGTTCCATGGAACTGGTTTTGGACCATGAACCAAAATAGGTAGGTTCACCTGGCCCAATGGTTCCATGCATGGAACTGGTAAAAAAACTAGCCATTGGATTTTACCTATACATAAGAGCTCATTTGATTTATTTCACTCACAATTCTTTTCATCTACTATAATCTCTCTACTTACTTAATCATGCGATTATTTGCTTATTTATATAATTAGTCTCTTTATATTTTTTTTTCTTTATTTTACATAATTAGTGGGACAAAACCGATAGGTGAGCTAGAGGTGAAAATTGGTGAATAAAATGTTGCTTGTATGATAATGTTTTTGTTATGAATGGGCTATGATATTTGGTGAAGAACAAATACAAAAAAATACAAAGAAACCAACCAAAAACAGAGCACAACATCAATGAACCAAACACATAAGTTTTATGAGGCATCTATGGATACCTCTCCCTCAAACAATTCTTACTCTCATTAATATACTCAAAATTACATCAATGACAAGCCTCACAATCTTTGAGAAGACTCTCTCAAAGTAAAGATTGAACCTTTGATGTCAATCTCCCTCAAATACACTAATACAATTAGAATGGACTCTCTTGGTTGAAACTCTATTTGATTATAAGTATTAGGCTCTCTCATATGTTCTAAGTATGTTCTAAGACCCTTATATATATAGTCCAAGACATATTAGAAACCCTAGGACCAAAGGGCTTGAAGCCCAAGCAAATACACAACAAAATAGAAATCGCATCAGTTTCTGGAGCTGCTTTCCGCTCGACCGAGCGAGGTCGCTTGACCTGGTTGAGCGGGCTCTTTAAGGGCCTGCTGCCTCGTGCTGTGATCTTTCCATGGTTTTGAAATGTTCCCTCGAGCCTTACTTTAATCAAGGCATACCTCAACCCCTTTCTTTAGCACTCTATAGCCTTTATCAAAGCACTCTAAGTCATCATCATTAATCACTTTATTAAGTGATCCAAAGCATATACTTCTATAATCCTTTTCACACACACCATCATCCTCAATTGTGCAAGATTGAGCATGGGCAACTAAGTGATCAAAAGCATTACCAATCTCATAGGAATTGACTCTTAATTTAACAATCTCCCCCTCAAGACCAATTCCCTTACCATCATCAAATGTCACCTTCTTGGTTGACTTCCAACCATTATCAATGTGGCCTAGGCAATCACTTTCAACTTGCAATACATACAAGTTGCTTTCGCTCCTCTTCCCTCTCATGAGAACCATGCTCCCCGTAATGACCTTCAACAACCCATCACTAGGTGCATCCCTTAGACTCCAATCTACTAAGTGAGATGAGGTTTCTCTTAAACTTGGGAACATACCACACATCACCTAGCCTTCTCTTGACACCATCATGTGTCACAATCACAACCTCACTAATACCTTCCACCTTCACTCTTTAATCATTAGGCAAAGTGACAAGGCCATCATCAACATAGCTAAGTTTAGCAAACTTCACTTTCTCACAACATATATGGAATGAGCAACCGGAGTCAATGACCCATTCCTTACTATGAGTCACTACCCCATCAACTAGAAGTACACCATTATAGTCATCATCATCAACAAAGCCTAGAGCGGCATCTTCGCTACTTTCACCATCTCTTCTTCCAACCTTCAAGTCTTTCATTTTCTTAAGGTCTTCCTTCATCTCCTTGCCCATCATTTGAATGTGTCCCTTCTTCTTGCAATAGTAACACTCCTTGTTACTATAGTCATTTCTTCCTTGAGAATTTCCCTTTGCTTAATAGCCCTTGTTTTTTACTCTAGAACTCTTACAAAATAGTGCCTCATTACTCCCCTTCCTATCTTTCTCATCATGCCTCTCTATGAAGCTATCATTCTCCCTTAACGCCTCCAATTCTTTATCGAGTGTGATAGATTCCCTCCCAAGGAGAAAAGTTTTTGAACTATGTTCTTATAGCTCTTAGGTAGTGAAGCCAAGAGTAGTATGGCTTTCTCTTCATCAGAAAGCTTTTCATCGGCATTCAACAACTGGCAATTCAATTGGTTAAATATGTTGGCACTTCATCAGAAAGCCAAGAGTAGTAATGAAGCAAATAGAGAATTTTCCAGAGAGTTTAGCCGAGTCGGCTTTCGTGGAAGAGAAAGGATTGCCAACTCGGCGGTGGAGTCCACCAAAAATGCGTGTTCTCAAGAAGGCCAAGCAAACTCGGCAGTGAGGGTGGACTCGGTGAAGCCGACTCGGCTGTGACGGTTATTTCTCACGTGAACCAGTTTTCTTTTTCATGACTGGTTATTTTTTTTATACTTGAAGCCCAAGTATCTTGTTTAGGTTTTATTATAAATACTTTCTTTTATTAGTACTATGGTTCATTATTCACAAATTGAGAGATCACAAGAGAGCCATTATTATTTGTGAGAGATATCTTGATTCATCTTGTAAACTCTTTGCGATCATAGTGAAAATTATTCGATCTCGGTGCCGGTAGACATAGCTATCACATCGATAGTGAATCACGTTAAATCTATTTTGTCATTTTCTTATTGTTTTGTTTGAATTTATTTATTGTTTAATTTTTGTTTATCGATCTTTGCTTCCGCTGTCGCTTAACAAATGGTACCAGAGCTTAGGTTTAAATCCTTGAAGAGTTTTTGAGTGAAACAATGGTTGGAGATTCTACAATAAGAATTGAGAAATTTACCGGGAAGAATAGCTTCGGGTTGTGGCAAATAAAGATGAAGGCTCTGTTGAAACAATAGCAAATCTGGCATCCATTGGCTCCAAAGGGTACTATTGCGGGGTCAGAAGATGGACTAACTGACGGACAATTAGCAGTAATGGAGGAAAAGGCTCATTCTACCATTTTGCTAAGTTTAGATGATCATATCATCACGGAGGTGGCTGATTAGGCTATAACGGCGAATTTATAGCTGAAATTGTAGTCATTGTATATGACTAAGTCGCTGACCAACAAATTATTATTGAAGCAATGGTTATTTAGCCTCAAAATGCAGTAAGGTACTCCCTTACGGGAACATCTAGAGAAACTTAATTCTATTTTACAGGATTTTTGTAATTTAGATGTTAAGATAGTTGATAAGGATGCTGCCTTGATTTTAATTGTGTCTCTACCGTCTAGCTATAAGAATTTTGTTGACTCTTTTGTTGTTGGTAAAGACTCACTGACCTTAGAAGAAGTGAAGGTAACACTTCATATTAAGGAACTTCGTCAAAAGGCTACAGGTGATAACGAGAAGAATGATAGTGCGTTGTTAGTTAAGTCTAGGAAGTTGAAAAAGAAAAAGGGGTTTAACAAAGGCAATAATATTGGGTAGAGTGCTGGAAACGACAATAAGGGATCTAGTAAGACTGCGGGGGAACACCTGTTATTACTGCAAAGAACTGGGTCACTTTAGGGCTAACTGCCCTGTGAGAAAGGGCAAGTCGCAAGCTGCTATAGTTGAGGAAAAACCAAAAGAGAACTATAATTGAGAGGCAGACTTGGCATTTGTGAGTTCTGCTAAGTTTGGGGATAATTCTGATGATTGGGTTCTAGATTCGGGGTGTTCATTTCATATGAGTCCACGTCGAGACTGGTTGGATACGTATGAGTCTTGCAATGGGGGTACGGTTATTATAGTTAACAATGCACTTTATTAGGTCCATGAGATTGAGGACTGTTGATGGGTGAAAGTTGATGTTGACTAGGGTGCGGCATGACCCTGCTTTAGGGAAGAATCTAATTTCATCGAGTACCTTGGATGATTTGGGGTATAATGGAGTGTTTTCGGATGAGGAGCTGTCCATTTATAAAGGTTCGGAGTTGGTACTCAAGGATATCAAGAGGAACACCCTATATGTCTTTGAGGGTCTTACACTGTCTAGTTCTGCGGTTTGCGCATCAGTGTCTCACTAGGAGATGACCAAGATTTGGCATATGAGGCTCTGTCATATGGGGGAGAAAGGGATGCAACTATTGTATAAGAGGGGTCTACTATTCGGGATCAAGGTTGCCAACCTTGAATTTTGTGAGCATTGTGTGTTTGGGAAGAAACACAGGTCAAAGTTCAACAAGGGTGCTCACATTACTGATGATGTGCTTGATTATATCCATTCTGATTGCTGGGATCTATCTAGGGTTGAAAATATGGGATGTTTCCGTTATATTGTGTCATTTGTAGATGACAAGTCCCGATACACATGGCCTAGGTTACTTAAGTCAAAGGATGAGGCCTTCAAAGCTTTTAAGTAATGGAAAGCTTTGGTGGAGAATCGACATGTTTGGAAGATCAAGAAGCAACGAACAAACAATAGGCTAGAGTTTCACAAAGAGGAGTTTAATAAGTTCTGCGCAGATGAGGGTATTAGTCGGCATCATACCGTCAGGATGACACCACATCCAAACGGTGTTGTAGAGCGAGTTAATCAGACACTACTTGAGAGAGTTTAATGCATGCTCCCTAATGCAGGGCTTGGGAGGAGGTATTGGAGTGAAGTCGTGATGAAAACTTGTTATATCATTAATAAGGGTCCTCATTCGAGAATTGACATCAAAATCCCGTTTGACATCTGGAGTGGTAAGTTGCCTAGTTTCTCTAATTTGAAGATCTTTGGTTGTGTTGTTTATTATCATGTTAGCGAGGGTAAGTTGAATCCACGAGCCAAGGTTAGGTGTTTTGTTGGGTACGGTGATGGTGGGAAGGGGTTTAGGATCTATTAACGTTCGGAGGGTCGGGTCGTTCTTAGTAGGAATGTTACTTTAGGTGAAAGCACCATGTATTCCAAAAAGAGCTCGGAGTCTTCTGATTTGGGGAAGGAAGGGGAGAACTTGCTACATACAGATGGGGTTCTTGAGGTACATCAATCATCCATTGCTGATTTATACCTCTTGACCATAGTAGTAAAGAGACTACAGAGGGACTTTCTAAGAGATATAATGGTAATACACAAGATCGAGAGAGCTCCGATGAACAAGCCAAATTGAAGTTTCATTATAAACAAGCCAAATGAGTCTTCAACTGAACAAATATCAAAGAACACAATAAAATGTAATCAAACCAGCTGCGCGTGTGAATTTGTTTTGAACTAGAACTGCAGCTGTTCTACTTATTACACACCTACATTAATCAAATCTGAACCTGGTGCTGTTATTGTGCTAATCTATTGATGTTCAAACCACTTAAATAAATTTTGAATCGTATCACCCAGATTATGGGACCTTGAAAATAGCCTAAAAAGAAAAATGTTTATGAGCCTCGTATACCAGGTGTGCCTTATGCAGGGAAATCTGATTCGAGCCGAGGTCCAACTGTATTGAGTAGAGTGATACGTGGAAGGAATAAAGGTAAAGTACAAGAAGTTTAATGGAATACTAAAGCACAACTGATTGGACCTAATAGCAAAAAGATTATGAGTTATTGCGGTTCAATTGTGAAGCAAAATGTTCCAATCACTTACAATAAGTGGCCTGAAGTACCTCAACATCTAAAAGATGCATTATTTGAAGAGCTTATGGTGAGCTCCATTTTGCTATATTGGTTCTTCTGGAGCGCTTGTTGTATCTACTTTTAGTTTCATGTACCTTAACATTATATCATGTACATATGTCACTCTTTTTGGTAGATAACATTCACTGTAGAGCATAATAGGAAATGATATTTTATGGAGGCTGGAGATCACAGTTGGAAGAACTTTAAGTCAGAGCTAACAAGAAATTGGTTATATGATCCTGAAAAACGACTACGTGAAACCCCCCCCCCCCCCAAAAAAATTTTGCTTCATTGATAAATAAGATTAGAGAGAATTTGTAAAAAGTCGCCTCAATCTAAAGTTCCAGGTATGTGACAATAATATTTGCATAGCAAAAATTATTTATAATTTCTTTCTAAAAGTAAGTAAATAATAGTTTGTTAATTATAGGATTTAAGTGAAGCTAATCGAAAGCGCGCAACAAAAACTAATCTATACCCTCAAAAGTACTCTCGATTGGGTTATGCACGACTTGAAGTTGACGTGGTACGTAGTTTGAAATGCATGTGACCTTGTAAATTAGTGTGAAAAATATTATTTAATATTGATTGTTAAATACATAAGAAATTTGTTGCATTGGTTTTTTTTGATTAAATGGTTGGAAAAGAAAGTATTTTCATCACTGAATTAGATCGTGCAACCTTATGGAAATTAATGAGGTGCGATGAAGATGAGATTGTCATCGACAAACAAGGAAAAGAAGTTATTGGTCTTATTGTATGTTTCCATGATTTTCGTTTGCTCCATGATTTTTGTTTGCACATTGATTTTATTCTCATGTTATCCAATTTTATAACTTTGCTTTTCGTTTTATAGGACAACCTTAAAAATTAATCATCTCAAGGAGAAATACAGATTTCTGGTAGTGATGATATACTAAAAAAGGCGTTAAATAAGGAAGAGCATGGTGGTCGCGTCAGAGATTTCGGTGGAGGCTCGAGAATTTCAACATATCTCGAAAATGGGCTACTAAGATGGATCGCTCGGAGCTTTCAAAAGCCATGGAATCTCGTATCAAAGCCATTGAAAACGATGCTATATTAGAGTTCGAACAATGTGTTTCAAACTCCAATATTGCCAAGATCGAATGTATGAGGTTTAGTGATAAACAAATTACGCTATCAATGATATCGATGTTTGTAGGAGAAAGTAAACCAATAAAATGACACAAAATTTAACGAGGTTCACCCAACTTAGGCTACATCCTCCGGTGTGTAGTATCTCTTATATTATCAAAGGAGTTCAAAGAACTCTCAAATATGGAGAATTACAATAGAGAAGAGATATAGGCTAGTGTTTGGCTTGGGGTGTATTTTGTGGATGATTACAATGTGAATGAGAGCTCTCTATTTATAGGAGAGATCACACTAAGTAACATTAAGTATATTAAAGCTATGAATAAATGATAATGAAACATCCCCAAGTACTTGAAGAGTCAAAAATAGCATCCTAGGAGTATCAGAGACTTCGCTCGACCACAACAGATGTTCGCTCGGTCGAGCGGGCTACAAAAAGTTTCTGGTTGCATTTTGTCTGCTCGCTCGACCCATTCTGAAGCTCGCTCGGTCGAGCGAGCTGGTCGAGCGGCACTTCAATGAGTTTCTGACAGTTTTGCTCGACTTTGCATTGTAGAGCGTCTTGAATTAAACCTTTGAACTTCTTCATTAAGTCCCATAACTCCCATGAATAACTCATACTTCATTACCTTAATCATCATCATAAACCACAAATATTAAGACTCATCTTAATACACCCATTCAGGACATACTTATAGGATTCCATCCCAAGTGTCACCTCATGAATGCACACACCAATTGTGCGCTCAAGTCACTCCATTCATAACAGCCATGGAGCTTGAAATTCAGGAATGGAAAAAGAAACAACAAGGGAATGTAGAACCTTCTACACACAACAATACTACTGAATTAGAGTCGAATAATGGTGAAAGTGAAATTCCTGAGGTAAATTAATTTTTTACTTCATGTTTTTTTAAGAAAATTAGGAACTTATAGATAGATCACTATAAACTGAGAGTAATGGTTATAAATGCACATATCAGATTCTGCATCACTTGCACATTTGCACAATCTCGTGAAACACCATCTCATATTCTTTCCACTTTTTCTCCATACATTCGTCAATGATTCATAGTTAATTTTTTTCTGTGTCAGGGTATTAAAAAATGTCAATTGGCCTTGTCCGAACCTAGTTATCGGATTGTTGCTATTGGACAAGTGCATAATATTGGTACAACGACACACACAAACAATTATGACCAGGTTATGTGAGAGTAATGGTTATAAATTCCATTGAAGAATGCACAACCCTTCCCGTATCTATTTCAGGTTAAGCAACTGTAATCAGTGAAGCAAAACAAACCTTTGTCTTATGGCCCAAAGAACTTATCATTCTTGATCAATCGGTAGAAATCTAAATTCATATTATTGATCAAATTTTATTACTTATATCTCTTACAATTTTGTTTACATATTGTATATGCATACAATCAGGTTGATTTATCAATGAAAAAGGATAAAGTTGTTGTATTAGAAAATTCATCAAAGATCCAATGTAATAATTGTTGAAATATGGTGTGACTTGAACACTACTCCGCGGGGCGCATAGAAGACCGCGGGGCGCGGAGTTGATGCTGCTCTAGTCCGCGGGGCGCGGAGTTGCTTCTGATCTCACTTTGCGGCTCACGTAGTTTTACACGGCTCGCGTAATGGCGATTTCTTGGCACGTTTTTGGCCGGTTACTCTTAGTATTTGACGGTTTTTTGTATTTTCTTAACCCTGATTTCTTTTTATTATGAGTTATACTATATAAAGGCCCCATGTAATTAGAATTAGAAAGAGATGCAATGTAATACACAAAGTGAGGAAAACTAAGAGAGAAAAAAGCTTGGAGAGCCATTGTTGTGGTTTCTCGTGTTCATCTTGTAATCTCCCATTTTACAGTGAAAAGTTTATTCTCGGTGCCGGTGGATGTAGCTATCACGTTGATAGTGAACCACGTTAATTTCTCAGTGTGATTTTCTTTATTGTTTGTTTGAATCTTTATTGTTTCATTATTGTTTTTCAATCTTCGCTTCCGCTGTCGCACAACAATTGGCATCAAGAGCTCAGGTTTAATCCTAAGAAGAGTTTTTGAAGGAAACAATGGTAGGAGATTCTACGATAAGGATTGAGAAATTTAATGGAAAGAATAGCTTTGGGCTATGGCAGATTAAGATGAAGGCTTTATTAAAGCAATTGCAGATTTGGCGTCCGTTGATCCCAAAGAGTGCGGCGTCTACGTCGGGATCTGGAAACGGATGGAATAATGAACAGTTAGTAGTGATGGAAGAGAAGGCTCATTCTACTATCTTACTAAGTCTTGATGAGCATATCATCACGGAGGTTGCTGATCAGGAGACGGCCGCAGAATTATGGTTAAAATTGGAGTCACTATACATGACAAAATCTTTAACCAACAAATTACTACTGAAACAACGGTTGTTTAGCCTCAGGATGCAATCAGGTACGCCATTAAGGGATCATCTAGAAAATCTTAATTCTATTTTACTAGATTTGCGTAATTTAGAAGTTAAGATATATGATGAGGATGCAGCGTTAATATTGCTTGTTTCTCTACCGAATAGTTATGAGAACTTTGTGGAGTCTTTTGTGGTTGGCAAAGACTCGTTGACCCTAGAAGAAGTGAAGTCAGCACTTTATACTAGGGAGTTGCGTCAAAAGGCGACAGGTGATAATGAGAATTATGGCAGTGGGTTAGTTGTTAGGTCGGGTAGAAATTCTAGAAAGAATAAGAGATCTAACAATAGTAACGGTGCTAGGTCGGATACTTGTAATAGTAGAGATGGGTCTAGCAACACTAAGACCATAATATGTTATCACTGTCAGGAACTAGGACATTTTAGGTCTAAATGTCCAAAATTAAAGAATAAATCTCAGGCCACAGTAGTCGAAAGTAAACAGAACAAGAGCTATGATTCGGAGGAAGATTTAGCATTGATTCGTTGTGTTGAGTCTAGTGATTTGGTTGATAGCTGGATTCGTGATTCTGGTAGTTCGTTCCATATGAGTCCTCGTCGGGATTTGTTTGATACTTATGAGTCTTGTTTTGGGGCTTCAGTTACGATTGCTGACGGTACTCCATGTGAAGTAGTAGGTATTGGTTCCATGAGACTTCGGACTAGTGATGGGAGAAGGGTTACTTTGACTAAGGTGAGGCATGTTCCTGCATTGGAGAAGAACTTGATATCGCTTGGGACCTTAGATGATTTGGGCCTCAAGGGTGAGTTTAGCAATGGGAAAGTGAGTGTCTTTAAGGATTCGGATTTGATACTTAAGGGTGTCAAGGTGAAATCCCTGTATGTCTTTCGGGGTGTTACGCTGCCTAGTTCTGCTGTTAGTGCTTCTACTTGTCACCAGGAGATGACGATTAATGATAGGCATGGTCATACGGGTGAAAGTAAAGGGCTGAAATTGTCCATTGAGAATCGTCTTACATGTGTCAAGGATGCCTACCTTGAGGAAGACAAACATTGGGTGTTTGGGTTTAAACACGGATGTGAGCTTAGCAATGAAGCTCATGATCACTTGTATGGTAAGATGGTTTGTTGGCTACATTTGGATAGTTCGTTTTGTGAATTTGTTATGTTCTGTGTTTTAGGTATTTTGTGGCATCATACCTATGGGATAACACCATTGCAGGATGGTGTTACAGGAATAACAAACTGGACCATGTTAGGGAGAGTCTTATGCATGCTCTCTGGTACTTGGTTGTTGAGTAGATACTGGATTAGTTTGTGCGATCGGGGTTTACACACGGGATTAGAGGTGCCTAGTATGTGTGTGGTGTGGCTCAGTAGGGCATCGTGCTATCTCATATTTGGAGTCTTGTTAGGGTAAATTTTCAGTATAAATATTTGTATTATCTTGAAGTTCATAAAAATTATTACGTGCATAATAAATCCTTTAATTTTATAGGCTTCATTGGATATTGTGTGTGATTGATCCATATGATGATGTGATATATTATCTTGACTCATTACAACAAAGCCCAATTACACAAGTAGATTTACTTGAAGTGGTTGAAACATAAATTTTTGAGTGTTGCCTTTTAATTTTGAGAAAATGGTTGTTTTATTTTTTTAATGAGTTTTATTTTTTAGGGCACTTCTCCTATTTCGAAGCCAAAAAGAGATTTCCAAAAAGATAAAACGGACCACTAAATGGACAAAAATACATGTTTGCATTTAATTAATAGATGATCAATTTTTATGACACTTGTGATTAGAAGCGTAATTATTCTTTTGTGTTTTTGTATTTGTGATCTAGTGTCCTAACCAATCAAACTACATTGATTGTGGCTATTATGTAATGAGATACATCAAAGAGATAATTGATCACAAAGAAACCAAAATTCCAGAAACTATAAGTATTTTTTAAGATTTGCTTTGATTTACTTTTAGCTTGGCCTAGGTTGAGTTGGAAAGTACGACGTTGTACTGTATAGCATTCGTATTCTTGTTAATTTTGGAACTAAGAGCTCATATCAACACAAAGGTATTAAGAGTTGGGATGTTGGTTTCTGTTGTTGAAAGTGTAATGAGTTGCTTGTTTTTGATGTTGTCAATGGTAAATGTGACTAAATTAGATAGGATTGTCAAGTTGTAGGAAATCTACTGAACATGTTGTTGCTTTGATTATTCTTGTTACTTCTGCTCTTTTGGTTTATATTTCTATTGCTCCTTATGCTTTCTTGCATTGATTTTTGATTATTGAATATTGATGTTGTAATTGTCGTTTGGGGATGTATTTGTATAAGCTAGTGGATGTTTGTTGAGGAATTTCAATGGAATTTGCTCTGTTTTGATCAATTCTGTGCTATGTTGTTGTTTTTTTGGTTGATATGTTTATTTGCAAATCAATACTAAAGTCTACAGGTGAATTAGTGTTCTTATAATCCGATGGACTTCAACGATCCGTTGTTAGTGAATCACGTTTCAATTTGAGATTATGATGAAGTACTTAGGTTGCATACATGGAAATTCGCTTTACTGATTGAATAAAAAAGTATTTTTTAGTTGAAGTGACTGATAACTTATATTATATGAAAATACTTATTTGACATTCAATAATTTGGATATTATAGTAGCTCTATATATTGATTCGTTTATTATGACATTACGACTAGCCTATTATATTTATGTTTTACTTATGACATTCATTTTTTTTCATTTTTACAGTATTATGAAGGACATATTTATCCAACTTATACCAAGGAGCTAATAGATTAAGTGAGAGTTGAATGGGTGAACCACTTGTTGCCTTACCTATGATAGATTTTTATATTTTGTTACAAATTGTAATATCATTAGTTATCAAAGAATTTTGAAATGTATGATATTTGATTTTAATATATACTTTAGATATATTTATTATGATTTTGGTTTTTTGGTTTATTTATGGACTGATCATTATGATATCAATTTATAATGGTTATGACAAGTAATTAAAGGAGGGAGAACTGATAGGAATTAACTCTGCTTTCAATAGCTGTTGTTCATTATCATTAAGTTATGAGATTAAAAAATAATCATCATCGTTTACAGTTATAGCTATTATCTATAGCTATTGTAATTAAATAAATATAACTAATATTATCGTTGTTGTAAATGCTATAAAAAGGTTACATTATTTATAGCTGTTATAAAAGCTATAGCAGTGGCAGTAATTTATAATAGTTCATAAACCGCTATAGAAAGCATGAAAGACTATTTATAGCTCGAGTGATTTATTGTTGTTGGAAGTATTTTCTATAGCTGTTCATAACAACTATAAAAGGTATTTTCAACAGCTATAAAAAGGCTTTATTGGCATAGTGCCTGTAGATGGAGACAGTACTTTATTCCCAAGACTGGAGTCTGGAGAATTTACGTCAGTTGGCAAATTTTGTTAAATATATTTTCTGATTTTTAAGTTGATGTCTTAGTTAAAATTAATCTGTTGCATTATTTATTTAATAAATTAATTGATAAAATATTTTACAAACACCTTAAAACTAACCGTACACTTTCTAAGAGTGGAGAAAATCTCTCCGTATTTTTCTCCACATAAATAGGCTTGTGTTTTGGATCTAATTAAGAAAAAACTACCCTGCCTATTCTTAGAAATAAATAAATCGTGGCTCCTTACTTGAAAATCAAGCTTCCACTTATTTCTCCTTTGTTATAAGAATAAGGACATAGAAATTAACCGTGGGTTTTCCTCTTGAGATTCAAGATCCACTTAATTCTCCTTAATCTTAGGAATAAGGATGCAATGGGAAGTTGTTCCTTTTTATTAGCTATTTAAACTCCTATATAAAGGGAACTTGTGTTGAACAGAAACATGGAACTTGGAGAATCCATATGTGAGAGATTAAAATTAACAAGAAATATTTTTGTTCCAAAAATTGCCAATTAATTTATAATATTTCTTGTGCAACTCTTTAATTTTATCTTTAGGAATTTATCCTTGTAAAGGGTTTTTGAGAGAATTAAATTAAATTAAATTAAATTAATTATCGGGTTTTACCGCGTATTTTATCAGGTTTTAAAAATAAACTAAATAAATAGATATTATTAAATTAAATTATTTTACATAAATAATTATAAGAAATAAAGTATGTTAAGTTTTAACGGTAACGTGTTTTACCGCGTACGTTGTTATTTATATATTTTATTTATAAAATTTTCTATGATGAAATTTATTTGTTTTTGTTGTTCCATCCAGTCTTTTGATCTAAGGGGTAAAATTTGATGAATTGTTAATTATAGATTTTATATATAAGATTTCTAAGATGAATTATATTTTATGTATGATGATATCCTATGACGTTTAGGAGGATCCTATGAATGGGCATATTTTTTTTAATTTGATGGCTTTTATGCTTTGATGATGTGGTTTTGTGTATTAATATATGTGTGGAAATATCAAGTAGTTGTGTGATAGAAAAACTTGTCTTGTTTGTTTTATCTTAGTAGTTGCGAATTTGGTCTTGTTAAATTTATTTTGGTCATGAGAATAAAAGGGTTTAATAATTTGAATAATGTATATATATAAAAAAAATGTAATAATAATAAAATAATAGGAATTTTCGGACAGCAGCTGCTGCCTCGGCATTGGCGCCCGATCAGCAAATGTTGGGCGTGTTTCGTTGTTGTTTTACGTACCCGATGTGTTAAAAACTCGTTAAACGCTTAAAATACTTAAAAATAGTAATTGGATGTTAGAAATTATGAAATTTGGTACCCAAGGTAATTGATACGTTCCGGACGCAGTGGTGAAGTCGGATTTTTCATTTGCATTTTCTAAACTGTCCGAAATGGCCATTTAAGTGTCTGGTTAAAATTTAAAGTTTGAAACTATTAGAAATTGGATGAAAACATTTAAAATTATCAAGTCTTAGTAATATCTTAGTAGCAAGGAGTGGATTAAATGTGTAAACACGTTCTAATACGTGATCATTTTGTGTCTATGTTATTTAGGACCTCAATACATAAGAGGGTGAAATTTCAGTCGTGGTTGAACATCGTTTGTTTGCAGGGCTTAAAGGTACACGCTTAGACCATACTGTTTATGTGGTTGTGCAAGTAGTGTTGTTTTATTTCTAATCGAGGCATTGTAAATCACACAAGTATTAGAAATCTCAAATAATTTGAAAGAAGTTACTTGAGAGTTGAGGATTTATGTGTTTGTTACCCAAAGGGGTTAACGTTTTGGTTTGGATTATTACAATTATTGTTCCTATGGTAGTTTTGGATCATTACGGTCACCATGGAGGCATGCATACTTTACCTCTGACGACCCGCACAGGATGGCCTACTCTTAGGTCGGTGGTTGCCTTGGGATTAGCTCTCTCATGTGTATTCCTCCAAAAGGATTAGATTTTTACTTGAACGACCCGAACAGGATGGGCTACGTTACAAGTTGGGATTATCTAGTAATGAATGTATTAGAGCCTTTGCATGCTAGGATGAGCACGTTTCTTGTATTCAACCTATTTGACAATTGTATGCAGTCTCTGATGTGTATTGGAATTGTTCTTTGGAACTTGTTACATATAGTCATACGACGACTAGCAGGTTGATTGCAGGTGGGGACTGGAGTGAGGACTCAACCTAGGACCCGTTATCATCAAGACGATATTTTCTTATGTAATAAAATAATAAGTAGTAGCAATTTCAATTATGTAACAAAATTTTAGTTCGGTTTCGTTCTCGTTTTGTTATTTCTGCTTTACTCTATTTAGAGGCCAATAGGCTCTCGAGATGTAACATAGGATTTTTTGTAGGTTTGCTATCATCGTATGTTTTATTTCTGTTTATTCATATTCCTGTATCAATGGAACGATGACGATCCTAGAGAAGATGTTTATTTAGTGTCCGCTATGTGAACCAGGATCATATTTTCATATGATTTTCCTGGTCACTTAAGTCGACCCGTTACATTTGAGTAAGGGGGAAACATCAAAGGAAGAGAAAGGTGAGGAACTTGATGATAATGATTCTAGTGATGAAAAAGTCAAGATACCAAAAAAGAAGAAGCCCTTACTCACACTGAGAAAAAGTATTAGGCTTGCTTCTAAAGGAAATCGCCTTGTAGTCAGTTTAGATGATGACTCCTCCATACACACCTCCCATGAGCCTAAACATACAACACCTCCTTCACCAAAACCTGACGCACCACCTTCACACCACATTCCATCACCACCACCTTCAGCTATTGCTTCTACACCACCACCAACTACTACACCTGCTTCACCACCTCTACACAGTTCACTAGGTCTTGGTTTTACGGGTTATGCTAATCCTTTAGTTCCTTCAACCTTCTCAGATCCTATCCTAGATAAATTGCAGGTTCTTCAGTCTCAGTTTCACTCTTTACAAGATGAGGATCGTGTCATCTTTGCATTGCTCACTGATCAGCTTACACAAATGGAGGCCCGCCTCAGTGCCAAGCTTGATATAGTAGAGGTGTAGAGTGAATATGTGGATGAAGAAGAACCTGCTGCTTAATCCATCTAATTATTGTATTTCTCTCATGTTGCTTCACTTATCAAACAAACAATTCATTTTAGTTTTTGGTTGTACCAATCTGGGTACATGATGTAATCTGATACTCGTTTTAAAACTGCTGCTCCTATGGTCTGTGACACTTAAATTATGCATATTTTGATTGCATCGTTTAGTACTTGCCTTTCATCACTACTTTGACTTGCTTATGTTCTTTTACTATACATATATTGTTAGTATTGTGGTTTGAATGCTCCTCTCCTTTTCAAATGATGTCAAAAGGGGGAATAATTTGCACAAACGTAAGAGGTATGCTTGAGTTAAAAGGTATGCTTGAGTTATGACTTAGTTCTTAATTCGTCTTTATATGCTTTACCTAAGGAATATGGTGCATGCTCTGATGTTCTGATTAATTGTTCTGAATGAAAAATGGAACGCTCTGATTTACATGCTCTAATTAATATACTCTGATATGCTCTAACATATTCTAAATGAAATGCTCTGAAACTGAAACTTGTTGAAGCAGTTATAGTGCACTGATAAGGAATTATATATATATGTGTAGTTGTTTTATGTAATTGTAACTAATTGCCTAAAACATATTGGAGAGTTTTGAAACAATACGGAGGAGATGCAACTAACTGCATTTAGTGACACGATAACTAAGCTAGTTGGCAAAATGATAGATGAAATCTATGAACCAGATAATGAAGTAAGTCAATGTTCCCACTTCCTTTTAGTTGTTTATAAAATAAACAGTAGAAAAGAATACAATTTGTGATCTTTTATGATTCTTAATAAGAGGACTTAACAACACTAGAAGAAATTATTAAGCCATTGGATTTAAAGCCTCTTTGCATTGAGCTTGGTCTAGCATCATCACTCTCTAAAAATGGTGTCTTAAAGTGGACACTGAAATCCATCTTAGCAGAAACAAATAACAAGAACATTGAGCCAGAGTTAAGAAGTTCCACATCACTGGATACTCACACAAAACCAACACAACTAAAATTAAAATCAGTTGCTACAGATGTTGAAGCGCCAAAAAATGTTCATATACCAATCAAATCTACAAAAATATCTAATTCTACATAAGGTTATTAGGATTGGAATTCTACGTAGGATTGTTAACGGGGTAGGATTGAAATCGGTACGATCAGATCGTAGGATCGTATAATCCTACAAAATGCATTAATGTGCTTTAAATTATTGATTTTCAATTATATGTTCTCCTTTTAAGTTTTAAAGTGCAAGTAAATACTTATTTGACTTCATCTATTAAGTTTTGAACAAAAAATACTTTTAATAATCATTTTTAAACTGAAAATTGAGAAAAACTTTAATTTTATAAAGGCATTGATATAATTATTTTAATTATATATTAATATGTATGTGAGGCTGTTTTTATATGAAAATACTTTATGATTGAAATTACCCATGTAGGATTGGATCGTAGGATCGTAGAATCGTGTTATGGTCCTACCACCTAAATTTTTAAGCTAAGTAGGATCGCACTATTCGACCACATTAAGATCCTATGATCCGGATCGTTCGTCTATTTTTGGATAGTAAGATCTTAGAATCGTAGTTCAGACGGGGATCTGATAACTATATTTCAATCTCTATATCTCCTTTGGTTGCTAATATACTATAAGATGTTGTCACACCGTATCAATCTACACCTATATCACCTTTGATAGCTGCTGCTACACCACCTTTTACATCTCATATCAAGAACGAAAATGCTTTGAAATGCTTCCAATGTGCCTTTGATAGCTACATCAGACACTAATTTAAATCCACATAATCCTACACCTACATCACCTTTGGTTGATGTAGCAGACGGTGAAATACCACAAGATGTTGTCACACCATATCGGTCAGCTCTTGTATCACCTTTGATAGCTAATGCTACACCACCTTTCACACCACATATTAAGAAACAAAGTGCTTCTAATGTGCGGCCTTCTAAGATGCGATCTAGTCTGATTTTTTTTTAGAACCTACTGATGACTGGATTGTAAATCATTTTAGTAGCATAATGTAGTTATCTTTTTTATAATTACTTGTGACAACTTCGGCCCAACTAGTACTACTATTAAAAGGTTGTATTTTGGCTACTTAATGTACCAACAAGGTTGTTTTTTTGCTACATAGTGTAGAAACATTAATGTTTTATGGCTACTCACTAGTGGAAAAAAATTCATTTGCTACGAAACATATACTGCGGCTTTTAGAAGACATAGCATAAAATAGATCTAAAAAACAAAGGAAAAAGAAAGGGGTATATGTTGCGGTTCCTTTTAAATTGCAGCATATAATATATTATATGTTGCGGACGATGTTAGGTTGTGCTGTTGTGGCTATGTATTCGCTGCCGTGAGCTAGGTGGAAGAAAGTTACATTGTTTTCTAGGCTGTTAGCTGATGGGGAAAAATGCCCTTAAAATTTTCACTAGAGCTTTGGTAGCACTATTGGAAATTAAATTCAATTGTTATTGACTAATGATATATGCTGGATTACATATTTTCTTATTTGAATAAGAGCTTTGGTCTTTTTTGTTTGCGCTTTTTCCATGTTGCTCTTATTGTAAGATTTCTTATGCTCTTTGTGTTGACACGTTGGCTATTGCATTGTGTTTAATGGAATGACTTCATGCCTCCTAATTGCATAAATAGTTTTGATCAATTCCTTCGAAGGGAGATGATTGCAATTGTATTGAAGAAGGAAATCTTGTTCTTGCTGCTTTTCAGTAAGACTTTCAAATGCTTTTCTTTGATGCGATAGTGCAAAAGGTAGAGCTGCGTTTATAGATTTTTCTTGTCTGATATATTTGACTAGCTGTTATGGGAAAGCCCAATGTGTATAGAATTGTACTATATTCATAGTGAACTTTCAATGTATATCTTGATTTAGATATACTAGGCTTGTGAGGGCAATTTAGCTGTGTGTTAAGCTGTTTATTTGAGGGCACACTTCCTTTGTGCACCTTGAGATACTGTAAGACTAAAGATCTCTAGTGCTTTAGGCTTAATTAGACAAAAATTGGGTGGCAAGACATTTGCACAAAAATACTTAACTTTCCCTTTATGCTATGTTTGAGAATGATAATTTCGTTTCCAAATATAGATTTGACTCAAATTTAGTGTGGTAAATAAAAAACCTTCAAATTTGGATTTGAGTCAAATCTACTTATTGCTATAAAAGTGGTTAAAGATGTTGGTTTGAGAATGACTTTCTAAACCTTGTCAATCTCAAATTCTTCATTAATGATTTCATAATTGAAATCTATAATTTAAAATGAAACACTTATTCCCAAATGCAATTTTAAGGGCTTTCTAAACATCGATGGAAAAAACTAAACTAGATATTCTGGTCCTGGGGGCATAAACTAGGAATCAAACATGTTAATATTTATTTCCCTTTATTAGTTAGAATATTTACATTTTTAGTTTACCTTGTGGTATAATAAGTTTCAATCTTGTTTTGAAAAAGTTGTGTTCACTTATTTCAGATTCCATTTTTACCTGATCTATTTCCTTTTATTGATAGATAGTTAGGGTATGACATTCAAAAAAGGCCTCTTGCAGGTGCAATTTCATGATCAAATGGCATATTGAACCTATTGGAGATGAAATTTCAATTGTTTCATCCAGTTGGATCTTGAAGCTAGCTACAAAAAACATTAATTCTTATCCAGTTGTTGCCACTTTCTTAAATTTCAAGGAAAAATCAACTTTGTCTACATTATACTGCCTTATTGATTTTGACGAAACTAAAGAAATTGATTTTCATGGACTATTGAAGCAGATAGAAGGAATTGGCAGCGTTTCTGTAGCCTCTAAGAATGAGTTTCTAAAAGATACTCTCTTCGGAGTTTCCCATGGTATTGTTTCTGGCACTTAAGTCATATTTCTTGCTTCTATTTACTGGCAATTTAAAAATGTAATTGCAAATTTACAATGCTATTCTCCCATCGAGTACAAGTAACTCTCCCTAAAACCCACCTAGTAGGTAAGGTTGATTGGGCACCTCTTTATTTGCAAAGGGCATCAATATACCAGAACTAGTTTGATGCACTGAAAACAGTAGCTCATGCAAAACTAGTGAACATCTATTGGCCACTACATAGATAATCTTCTTGTACAGTTGCAACAACAATAATGCTAGTCAATTACATAAACGAATATAGCAGTTCTTATGGCCGTGCACTTGGATTTTTCCTCTGAATTCATTTTGAAATTCTACCATCTCAATATCCTTCAAATTTATTATCACTCTTGCCTTTAGGTCATTTTTGATCTTTCGAGTCCTCTTTTTTATGTCCCTCAAGTTCCAATTCTATCTTTCTTATTGGTTCATTAATAACTCAAACCATCTTCCATGATTCTCATTCATTGTTTCCTCAATATTTGCGAATCATAAGTCTTTCTTTATCTTTATTTTGAATTCTACGCATTAATAATTCATATGGTAACGCTAGTCTATTGGCCGTTAGATAAAACTTACCCTTTAGCTTTTATGAGGATAACTCTATCACATAATTATCAGTAGCCCCTTTACATTTTTATACCACACTTAATTCTATGGGTCACGCTTTGGTGGATGTATCCACTATGAAATATGGATCTAGGGTATTTGAAGCAATCGCTTGGAGCTATTTTTTCCCTTTTACTTTATATTGTTTCTTGTTATCTCATTAGTGCGAAAGTTATACTTCATGTACTCTTGTTATCAGCAAACAACATATAGAAAGACACGTCTCCTTGTATAACCCGAGTTATATCATCTACGATCACTACAAAACGAAAGGTAATCAGAACCAAGTCTTGATGAAGGCCAATTATGATCAAAAAATTCTCTTTTCCCCTCAACATGGCCTACATTAGTTTTCACTTTTGCATAAATATCTTGCACTAAACTCTTATGTCCTAGCCATTTAGCCTCATTGGCTTTTATTTAGAAATAGTGAAATATCGAAAAAGTCATAGTCATATAGTTGGTTAAAATAGTGAAATATTTAGAAATAAGACAGAGCATTTAAAGAGTCTTAGTAGTAAGGTCATATCCAAAAAATAGAAATAGGGCAAATTTATTAGGACGAACTAAATTGAAAAATTAGATAATTTGAGTAGGACAAAGAAGTATTAATGTATTTCTTGAGAATACTCTTTGTCAATGCCTAACAAAATACTTTTCTTGGTTCCCACTTTTTCTAAATCAATAAAAATCATGTGCAAGTCTGTTTTTCTATCCCTAATCCCTAACTGTACTCCATCATTTGTCTCATAAGACGAATTACTTCCATTATAGATCTATTTTTCCAAATTGGTTCTGCTGGTACAACTCCTCATACTTATTTATAACTCTTTCTGATAACTTCTTTTCCTCAGTAGCTGCAGCAATCTTGGACTTCCCCCTTATTCATGTAAATGGGTGCTAGTGCTTCTTCTTCGATCATTGGGTATCTTGTTTGTCCTAGAATCTTGTTGGATAGATAAGTTAACCTAGTTACTCCAACCGTCTCAGTCATCTTTATACGTCAATATCGCTTAGCCTAATTGTTTTTTTAGCTTCATTTCTTCAAAGCTCCCTCCATCTCTATTTGTAAATTTTTTACCGTTGCTACTTGTTTAAGCTTGATCTTCAAAGTTCTTTGCATTGACAAATGTCATCGAACACAATCCATATACTATGCTTATCTTGTTCTTACCACGTTGAACATTTACTAACTGAACATCCGCATAGTAGCTTTTAACAATCCATATACTATGATCTTTTAGATTTTTTTGTCTTCTTCCAATTTTTTCTTTCTATTTTACTTTGATAATCTGTATACTTCTTTTTTTTGTTGGTCTTTTTCTTGTAATGTTTTTCAATTTTTTTATCACTCAAAAGCGATCTTTTCAATTTATTTGTTTTTTTCTTGTAGATTTTTCTTTTTAAACTCTCTTATGGGTTTTTCCTTGATTTTTCTTCTACGTTTTGTAACAATTAGACATCTAATAATTGAAATATTCAATACTATATCAATGGCCCTTGCCCTTCAAAACTAAGCTTTCTCCAAGCCACTTTAGGGATTCACTTGTAGAAATATTCCATACTAAATTATTCAGTCTAATGAATAATATAAGATTTTCCATTCTATTCTTTATAAATACAACCTTAGATTTTCTTAAACATCTGTAATTTTCTTATACTTTTACCTCGGCTCTTTTATTGTTATCTTCCAGTAACTGGTTACTTTCGTTTGCTTCTAATGTTTGTTATTTCAACGGTGTAAGTTGCAAGAGAGTTAGAAGTTTAATGAGTATGATGGGTACCGTGCTTTCCCCTTTTCTTGTTTTTAAATCTCTTTTACCGTTCTCTATAAGAAGGTGGAAGGAAAAAGAGTGATATATACAATTGTCTGGTTGTGGTTTTGGTTCATATGAAATGAGTTCAAATTAAAGTATACAGTGACGGACCTTGCCTTAGTTTGGGCTTGAGTGTGTTTAATGATCTTTACTATCTTAATATATGATAATTTCCTTTGAGTAGAAAATCACTAACAACCAATTTTATACATTGCATGGATACGAGGATTTGGAGGGATAAGATAAACTAAGAAAGGGAGGAATGCAATTGTTTTTTGGATCGCTGATATGGAGGTGAAGGAAATGGATGGAAGGGGAATTGAGAAAATATATATCCTCTTTTTCAAGGAAAATATTCTAAAATGGTTGGTTGAGGGTTTATGACCTAACCACGCTTGAAAAGATGTCACATTCTTCGCTGCTTTTGTCAAGTCTCAATTACGTACATACACGTAATTTTGCTCATAACTTTCTTTTGACTTGCCATCTCCCTCATTGTGTGATTCTTTCTTTTGAAAAGTCCAGTCTGTTGCAGCGTATAACCAACTGTGTGTTTAACACCTTTATCTTCATGAAACTTGTTGAATTTTGTGGACCACTATTACTTTAAATTTTCTTCTGTTTGAAAGAACTTTAATTCTACACAAATTTCTTCCATTTGTAGAAGATACGAAAGACTATAAATTGTGCTTTCATGAAATAGACACAAACCATCCTAGAATAATCTTCGATGAACAATAGGAAATACTTACTGCCATCAAGTGAGAAAGTCTTCATTAAACCACAAAAATCTGTGTGTACTAACTCTAGTGTCTTACTTGCTCTCCAAGCTTTCTTTTGTGGAAACAAAAGTTTTTAAATCTTGCCAAATTAATAGGTTTTACAAATATTATTGCATTTATGTAATATTGGAAGATCATTCACCAAGTACTAATATGAAAGTAAATGTAGTACTTTTGAATTTATGTGACCCAATCTCTTATTTCATACCCAATATGTCTCATTTGCTTTAACTTTATGGCCATAATAGGATAAGTAAGATCAATTCATCACGAAACTTTATCTTCTTTAGGAATGCATGCTATTTATTTGTGAGATGGATCTAAAATACTGCAACTATTACCTTCAAAATGTACGGTGTACCTATTTCTCATCAATTGTGGTACACTGATTAAAATCTTGATCAATTCGTTCACATATGAGACATCTTTGATGTGCTTATTTCTTTGTGAATTTGTATCACAATTGTGCCTTTATACTTAATCAAAATCTGATAGGAGTTTTAACTGAAGTACCAAGTTGAGTAAAACAAATGAATTTACAGTCATGTGGTTATTTCACTCACTATAAATCAAGAATTCATCAATTGATACTTGCTAATCTTCTTTCGCACGAAAGTAACCTATTTCTTCTCAAAATTGTTCTTATGCTTGTGTATGTGCTTGATCTTTTTTCTTACGCAATCTTCTCCACATGACCGAACCCCTTGCACTTGTTACTCTACAATCACTTTTTAGGCGATTAGCTCTCTTTCAAATTCCACTAGAAAGAAGCTTGCCTTTCTTTTGAGCTGAATTTCCTCCTTCTACAAATGTGGACTTAGAAGCATTTTTCTTTTCGTTCTTGTTTTTTAATTAGTCTGAAATTCTTCTTCTAGAATCATCTTTGTTCTTCTGTTTACTTTTTATTCTCAATCCTTCATCATGCTTAACCTTTGATACTATAAGATTTGATAAGCATATGTACTTTTTTATCACAGGTTCAATATGGTGCTCAAGATTTTGTTAACATCTTTTTCTTTGATATCATCTTCATCTTCATTTGTTGTACATTGGTGACTCTTGTGTAGTAATCGTTGATGTTTTCTTTAGACTCCACGCTTAGATTTCCAAAATCTCTTCAGTTCTGAAGTTTGATGATTTTGATCTTTCCACTTGCTTGAAAATCCTTTTGTAAAGTATCCCATGCTTCTTAGGATTGAATTGAAGTAACTATTCATTGAAAAATGGTTTTTCTAATGGAATCTTCAAGGATCTTTTTGCATTCTAGTCTATGAAGATCTTCTTTTTAGAAGGAGATCTCTGCTATGGTGGAGCAATTCGAGAAAATGTGGTTTCATCTTTAAGACCATTTTCCACTACTTTCCAAAAATTTTCGGTTATTAAACTAGTCTTTATTTTGGCACTCCAAAAATAATTATTCTCTCTATTGAAAGTGGTACTTATCTTTTGTTAGGTTTGAGATATTGAAGACAAAGAAGCCATGCATTTGTGTTTTTTTACGTTTGGTTGTTTTTTTTATGGATAAATGTGGAATTAAGGCCAAGAACTTATGGCTCTTGATGCCAATTGTTGGGGAAGGTAGAGACTAGTGACATTTTGTAAGAGAAGAAGATTAAAATAATTGACTGCTCATGTTTGTTATATAAATAATGAATACAATGTCGCTTATATGGGGTTGAAAGTGGCCTACTAAGTGACCTTGAAGAGTCATATATCTGACCTTTTATGTATATGTTGTAACTCCAACTTTTCATGCTCTTTTATGAATATGGACTTATACATGTATTTTATTTTAAAAAATACTAAGAGTCTTCAACCAAAATAAAATCCTCATTTATTAATAATTATTTTGGGATTATAATAGGACATTTCTAACAAATAACATAGATTTGTCATTGTCGCCACTATTTTGTATTCACTCTCAAATAGGCCATTAGTGCCACAATATGCCTTAAAATACACCCCTCTTAACTAATTACATAATTAATGTAATATCGGTTCTGAATAAGAACTTTGATAAGATGTTATCGACATTTCTACAAATTAATGTTTATCTATCTTTTGTGAATGATTCTACACGGTTTTTGTAGTTAAAAAACTATATTTTTGGGTCACTTCTAAATTGTATTACAATTTACATCACACCGATGTCACGAAAAGGGCTTCCTCCTAAATGGGGTAGAGAGGTGGAAATATGCAATCTCAACCATGTAATACAAAATATGTTGTTCCCGATTGACCCTTTATCGCAGACACCATTTGGTGTTGCACATATACTCGTGATCCCATTGAATTAGCTACAATATCCATTTTCGGACATCTCATTGGATTTGCTGCATTTGTTTTCTTTTTTTTTGAAAATGACCCTACACCCTCCCATAAGATTTTCATTCATATATTTAATATCTTTAATATCACCTACATATTCAAATATTTTGTTTTATTCAATCTAAAACAAAATAACGAACTAAAAAGTAGGAAATAGTTCTTGTAGCAAACTAAAAAGGAAGAGGAGTATAATAGAACACATGTATCGCTTTGGTATTCATATAGTAATCCATGAAATCTTCATAAGGCAATATTTTTAGCATTTTTCATACTCTTTTGGCTCAATTTTACTAACATCGACTTGTGAATAGAAAGTAAATAATTAAGAAAGCTTCATTGGTATGGAATAATGAGTTGTAGATAGAAGACTCGTGAGGCAATATGACCTATATTATTTAAAACTTTCATCCATGGACAATTAGATCTACGAGACGGATATACTAGTTGTGATGATGATGATGATTAATCGACAACTAGACTTTGGTTTTGGTATTTACATGATTCTCATTAAACTTTGATGGACTAGGTGTTGTAAAACTAATTTTTATTTTTAACTTTAGCGATCATACAGCATTCACTGTAATCTTTAGAAGGCAAGTCTTAAGGGACTATTGGAAAATCATTTGGATGATATGAGTTCTCTCTTTTGATGTCAATGGATTTTAGGAATCTTAGGTGCAACTCTGAAAACTTAAAGTTACTTGCTTTGAAGTTGAAAGTTAGGATTCATTAATTGCTCTTATCCAGTCAAAATAAATTTTTTGGCAATAATATCAGATTGAATAGCTTGGTGCTTCTGATTTAATGACGCTCCAATATTTTGATTTGTGAACTCAAAAGATCCTTAATCGTAACCATTTTTTCTGGCTAGTTTCTTTTTCTTTCTAGACAACATACTCCCTCCAATTCATTTGAGTTGTCCCATTTAGTTTTGGCACAATATCCAATGCACTAATTCAATTCTAAATATTACTAGTTGTGCATAATTAAAAATTATAAAAATTTGATATTAATAAACTTTACATTGAGACAAACCAAACAAGATCCCACATGACTATATTTTGACGTCTACATTAAGAATAAAATACAGTTTAAGAGTGATCGATGAATAAAGTCAAAAAACTAAATGGGACAACTCAAATGAATCAGAAGAAGTATTAATTTGAGAGCATATGGCAAGAAGTTCCATATGCTCTCAAATTAATACCTTGTTTAGAAAGCAAAAAGAAATTAGCCACAAAATAATGGTTATACTGCCAGGCTATTAGTGCAATTATCAAGACTCTTAATAATGACGTTAACTTTGAACATATAATCGAACATACTTTATCTTGTACTTTGGAGAAGGACGAAAAAGATGTGTCAACTTGCAATATTTTAAGGTTGGGAACGATTGATGTCGAGCATTGGAGGCTTCATTAAAGTGAAAAATCTTGCCTTGAACGAGGCAAGACATAGAAAATTTATTGCTCACTTGAGGCAACGCGAGAAAACAAGATAGAATGTAGCAGCACTACCTGCTCGTTCGAGCAATTGGTGTGCTTGTTTGAGCAAACTGCAGTGAGCCACTAATCTCAGTGCTCGTTCAAGCACAGTAAGGCTTGTTCAAGCACATTACCTAGGATTCTTTTCAGGTCAGTTTTTTTATTCTTGTTTAATGATATGTTACTTGTGATGTTAATTGTAGGTGGTAATTGTGTATTGAATGGTAAGTTATGAGGGAGTTCTAAAATGATGTACTCCTCTTCTATATAAAGGGTACATCATTCATTGAATTATCACCACAACAAAATTAAGAGAGGGCTAGTTCATTTTTAAAGAAGCTAGGGTGAGTAAACCAAAAGAGTGTTCTTTCTTTGAATAAATATTTGTGATCTTGAGAGATTGTTTCAAGATAGGGAGGTTATTTATATCTTATTGTTGAATCATTATAAATAAACTTTTGTTGAGGGGGAGGTATCCGAGACACCTCATAAATCATTGTGTTCATCTTTCTCATTGTTTCTTTTTGTTTCTCATCTTGTTTTTCATTAGTATTACCTTATAAAGCTTTAATTTCATAGGCAACTAGCTAACATGTGCTTATCTTAAGTTATGTTATCACTAACCTTGCATAATTTAGCAATTAACCGCTGAATGAAAAAGATTGATTTGTGTGATTAGAGAAGCACGAAATGCATGCTCTTCTGACTTGTAGTCATTATTCATTAAATTATAAAGGTCCACATTACGAGCGATTACAAGTTGAGTTAGTTACTTTGATTCCTAAATAACTCTAATTTCTGATTTCCAAGTGAGAAAGATGGCAAGACCAAACTGGCTAAACAAGGGAGCACTTGTGTGTAAGTTGTTAAGATATATGGTATGATTTGTGATTTGTCCCATGTCAAAGTATTGTTCCTAGTAGAAGTAAATCAGTAAGGTGTTCCCAACAGAAGTGAAGAAGCAAAGGGATTGTTCCCAGTAAAAGACTCCAACAACAACAGTGTATTTATGATCAAGAAAGTCTAATTTGTGCTTTTATTTGTAATCCGTGTTATCTTCTCATCAACGGTTCAGATGCAGATTGAATGAAGGGTCTTGATTCAAATGGTTGTATCATTGGGTTGTTAGGCTGTTAGAATATAAAGTTAGTTATAACTAACTTTATATCATCTAATTGTTGAGTCATAACTTGTTGTTTTGTATTCTATATATACCTTTGCAGTAGTTCATTTGTGGGTATTGTAATAGATTACATTCAACATCAATAAAAATCATTCTTTCATATCTATCTCTTGCTCAAGTATTCTGATTTCTAAGATAAGTTAGTCGTGGAAAGAGTCAATTGAGGTGATCAACTAGAATTCAAAATAATTCACCAAGTACCATTGAGGATATTATACCCTCTGAATCATCATTGAAAAATTTGAACAAAATCAATCTCCTCTAACTCCCCTTGTTGGTCATGCAGTTCTTGCTTCTTTAGTGTCGAAACATCCTCAGAATGGATCTGATTATGTAGAAAAAAAAAGGATGTCTCTATGTTGGATTATTTTGCCTCTTAGTGTAATTCAAGAGGCTCTTGTACTCATGTAGGATCTGAGGTAAAATCACTTGTTACAGATGTGAGAGGGGTTGCAGGAAGGAAGTTGCATGTGCAAATGCCAAAAGTTGTCCATAATGAAATTGAATCCTCAATTGCTTCTAGTAGCTCTTTATTTTCCTCAATGAGAGATGATGAGTCAACCCAAGCGGTGGTAGCTAGAAGACTAACTCGTTTGACAATCAAGAGAGAGCATGTTGATAATAATAGAGATGAAGAAATCCCAACACCTCAAGGTGTTACAACTATTCGTGATACTCGTTTTGTTGTTCATAAAGGGATGGGTAATTTGGCGAAATGTTTTTTGAACAAGAATAAAGGAGCACCCAGCTCAACTTATTCTGCAATAAAATATGTAAATGACATTTCTGATCAATAAGATGAAAACATACCTCTTGAAGAAGGGGTCTTAAGCAATACAGCTCATGTGACTCGCTCAATTGCACGTACTAGGACCAAAAATTCAGTTGTTAGGAACAAAGAACCATTACAAGCTGATACTTCTTTTGAATCTGTTTGCGAGATAATGGGATCAAAAATAGGGCATTACTACTGGCCAATGATCTGAAATTAGCTGAAAATAAAAGGCAGAAGGGATTAAGTGGTTTTAAGAAGCGACAAAATACAACAGGTTTGTTCACGAATTTTTTGATCACTTAGTAATTTCAAAACTTATAAATAAGATTAAATACAACAGGGATTAAGTGGATATGCATCAATCAGTAATTTCAACCTTACTCACTGTATATGGTATCATATCATTTGATCACTCCATTGAATAACTCAAAACTTATAACTAAGATTAAAGTGCTTTCATTTGTTAGTGGCTTAGTCTTTTGAAGAAAGGGTGTAATTTGAATTATCAAAAAGTATCTCCCTTCACAATATATGCACTAACCTACTCCAATTGCGGGGTTATTTCCTTCTGTTGTTTTCAAGTATTGGTGTGGATACTCAGTTGTTGACTGAACAAGAACTCATTCACCACATTTTAAGTGACAAATATGATCAGAGAACTTGATCCTAGATCAAACTCCCTTATTTCCCTTACAAAGAAGTCTTAATCCTCTCACCCTTAGATCAACTTTTAGCCCCTTGAACCTTAGTGGAACGTGACTGGTTCTTGTCCTCTACTTCAGTTGTAAAAGAAGGTAACATAGGTTGGAGAAAACTCTCCTAGAACAGAAGTGACCTTTTAACCAAAATCAGTTACCAAAAACTATTTAAAAAATGAAGGGGAGGGCTTTATTTATAGCCATAATCTCGCTATAAAACCATGGACTCAACAACATCACAACCTTTTAACTAACAAGAACATCCTCATGAAATTGACACCTTGGTAGCAGCTACTTATATTTGTTATTACTGATTTTCTTACAAGCTAGCTAATTTTTATGGTTTTTCTTGGTGTTCTTGCATGGCTCAGCCGATACTTAGCAAAAGCCTTAGCCCTTCACTGCGTGGACCATGCAAATCAACAGATGGTGCAGTCTTCAGCTTGTGGCGGTTGTCTGGCTACCCAAATTGTTCTTTTGTTTCAATGTTATTTAGTTAGGGTTCGTGACAGTAGTTAAGTTAGTCTTTGATTACTCGTTATTGAGCGTAGTGGAGCCATGACCTGAGGTAAGTTCACTTGGTTCAATCCCTCCTTTTTCAACAAGAATTGTCCTCAATTCTGATTCCCCATGGTAGGGAGCAAGTTCTCCTTTGTTCAATGTGTTAGAAACTCTATATTCTTCTGAAATGTCCACTTTATAGGCATTGTGTCCATACTTTGCAATTATTTGAAATGTTACATCCTCTGTCTTGGGACCTGAGACGAACACAGACCAAGTCTCCCTCTTGGAATTGCCTTTTGTTTGCTCCTTTGTCTGCCTTCTCTTTGTATCTAATGTCTGCTTTGATTATGTTGTCATGCACTTGCTTGTAATCTTTGTGCAATCTGTCGTAGAAGTAAATCAGTTAGTGTGATAGGCATGAGTGGGTTTACCATATATACACATTCAAAAGGTGAACATTTGGTAGCATAAGTAGGACTTCTAGTGTACGCTAACTCTGTATGACACAATTTGATGTCCAAATTTTCAGTATATTTACTAATAGGGTTCCTTCGTATGATTTCTTAAGACTTATTTGTTACTTATGTTTGTCCATCAGTTGGGAAATATAGGTAGTACTAAACCTTAACTTTGTGTCAAGCAGTCTCCATTGGGGGCCCTAAAGGAGCTTAAGAATTTACTATCCATGTCTGACACTATGATCCTCCATGCAATGTAACAATCTCTACAAAGTATAAGATAGTTATGTTACTTGAGTCATCACTTTTATCACAAGCAATAAAACGTGCGATTTTGGAGAACCTATCAACTCCTTACATGATGTCATTTTTTCCCCTTTGGGTTCTAGGTAAAGATACTACAAAATACATGCTAAAATGCTCCTAAGTGTTTTATACCACAAGTATAGATTTGTATTCCCCTTTATGAAAAGTAAGTTCAGCCTTACGACATGTTTCACGCCTTAAAATGAGTTTCCTTTTAGTCCCTAACATCTTAGGCCAATAGAAGTTTTGACCTAGCATGTCTTAAGTTTTTTGTAGTCCAAAATATCCTCCTAAGCTACTCTAATGTACTTCCTTTACTAGTACTAACCTCAAAGGTGTTTTTGGTATACATAATTTATTTCCCTTAAAAAGGAAACCAACTTGTACATGGTCTAAACCTTGAGATGACTTTAGTCAATCCTAATATAGGTCTTTAAAATCTAGGTCTTCGAAATATTGTTTCCTTTGTATCCCAAATCACACTATCTTCGATTCTAAAAGATCGAAGATGTGGTACCTCCTACCAAGGGTATCGGCTATGTGGTTGGTTTTACTTGTTTTGTATCTAGCTCAAAACTTGAAAGATTACAATAATTCCACCCATTTTGCATGGCTAGTGTTAACTCTCTTTTGTCCATTGATATGCCTTAGTGATTCAGGATCAGTTTGTTGTACAAAAGGTTGGATTTTCAAACAGTGGGACCAGCTAGAGCTCTTACAATAGAAAAAAAAAATTCTTCATAATAAGTGGAATAGTTCAATTTACTTTGGTTTAGTTTTTCACTAAAATAGGCAAATAGTCTTCTCTTTTGAATGAGCAGCTCCTATGCCTCTCCTGCTAGCATGACACTCTACCTCAAATGATTTAGTAAAGTATTGACCAGAGCCTTACACATAGCTTCCTTAATTTGTTGAAAGGCCCAATATGCTTCAATGGTCCTGGTAAAGCTATCTTTTTTTGTGCACACTGTGATAGGTGCCATAATGGTGTTGAAATTGTGTATGAATCTTCTTTGTTAGTGTTAATGGTGACTTGAGTGCACCAAATAAATTCTATGAATTAGTGGGTGCATAGAAGTGAGATCCTGTATAGGATTAAAGATGGGTAATTAAAGGTTGTGATTTAATATGGTGTTTAAGAGTGTAAGTCAATACAAGAAGTAATGAAGGTATGGAAGTAAGACTTAAACACAAATATTAAGAGGCATGATGAATGATGATTTAATAAGGTAATTGTCTAAGATTCCTTGACCGAGGCATCAAAGTATACTACCTTGCCTTGAATGAGCATTAGGATCAGAAGAAGTCAAAGGCTCAAAATCAGCAGCTGCTTAAACGAGCGTGGTAATGCTCGGACGACGATCAACAGGTTCCAAAAAAGTAGCCTCGAGTAAGCTATGCTCGAACGAGCAAAGGGAAGGCTCGAACGAGCACCTTGGCAGCAGCAGCCTAGGATCCTTTTCCTTAATCGTTTAATTTGCTTAAGATGATTAATATGCTATTACTATTAGTCTTAAGTATGCTTCACTCATTAGTGTATAATCTCCTATAAATAGGAGGCTTATATGCCATTGGAAATCATCTACAAAAATGCACCCCAAGCTTAAACGCTAGCCTAATCTATTCTCAATTGTAATTCTCCACATTTGAGAGTTTTTTGAACTCCTTTGATAATATAAGAGATACTACAAACCGAAGGACGTAGTGTTAATTGGGTGAACCTCGTTAAACCTTTGTGTCGTTTTATTGCATTATTATCTCCTACAAACATCAATATTATTTATAGTTTAATTTGTCTGTCACAAGACTTCATACATTCAATCTTGGTGATATTAGAGATTGAAACACGTTGTTCGATCTCTGATATGGCATCTTTTTCAATTATATCAGTGCCAAGTCGTTATTATCGTGATTTAAAGGTCATATTGGTTCAACATGGCTATAATGAAACTCGATATTAAGAAATTTGATAGGAGTGTTAATTTTGGCTTATGGCAAGTCAAAATGAAAGAAATTTTATAGAAAATGAAGTGCATAAAGCACTTAAGCTGAGGAGAAGAAACCTGAAGGCACAAGTGAGGCAAAATGGGAAGAAATGGATGCGAAGGCTGTATCCGCGATACAACTTTGCCTCCTTAATGATGTTTTGAGAGAAGTTGTAAAGGAGGAAACTTCAAAAGGCATTTAGGAAAAGTTGTAATCACTCTATATGGAAGAAAATGTTATCAATTGACTTTTGTTAAAGAGTCGTCTGTATGATCTTAGATTACAAGAAGGAAAGCACATGAAACCGCACCTTGATGAATTTTACTCAATAATTATGGATTTGCAAAATATTGATGTAAAAGTGGATGATGAGGATTTGGCTATTCTATTGTTAGTTTCACTATCGCCTTCATATGAGCATTTAGGGAAACCTTGTTATATATATGGAAGAGACACATTGAGTAGCGAGGATGTTAGAAAGGCCTTGACTCAAAAGGACCTTATTGATTCTCAATTTGGTCAAAAGAAGTCAAAGAATCCAATGATGCTTTATTTGTTAAGGATTCAAGTAAGGACAAAAGGTGCATGACTTACAACTCTTGTAAGAAGAAAGGTCACCTTAAGAAATATTTTTGAAAAATCAAAGCCAAACAATCCGATGAAAGCAAGTCTGCGAAAGCTAGTTCCGCCGAAGCTAGCTATGTTGAAAGTAAGGATTATGATGTTGGTGCTCTTGTTCTTATTAGTGAATATAAGGGTGGTGATTCTTGGATTTTGGATTCAGCATGTTCGAGACACATGAATTTTAACTTTAGTTTCTTCTCAACTTATCAAATGGTTGATCGAAGAAAAGTCACTATGGGCAATGAGGCTAGTTGTCCGATAGTTGGTATTGGAGATGTTAAATTTATCATGTTTGATGGTGTTGTGAGAACATTGAGGGAGTCCTTCATGTTCCAGCTCTGAATAGACACTTAATTGCCTTTAGTATTTTGGATAAAGAAGGTTTTAAATGCATCGGTGAAGGTGGACTTTTGAAGGTTGGCAAGGGTCCTAATTTATTCTTGAAAGGATCCATTGATGATGATTTGTATAAGCTTGTGGTTTCAACCTTAATTAGTTTGGCTTGTTTGTCCACTACTTTAACTAAGCATGATGATGATGAAGATGATGAAGATAATTCTATAAGTAATGAGACATCAAGAATAATTCCAACATACCCCAATGAGTCCATGCGATATATGGACTTGATTAGTAAATAAAATTTCATACTCTTGTGAGCCCTTTGAGGGCATTTTAGTCTATGTGCTATGTTTATGCACATGTGTTGTTTTTTGTTTTTATTTTTATTTTTGAGTATGTAGTTGTGAAAGTTGTTATGTTACATTGGAGTGAATCAATAGAATGATTTGACTTGGGTGAACTCAAGTCAAGGTGGAGATTGTTAGTGTTAAGGGTGACTTGAGTGCACCAAATAATTTCTATGAATTAGTGGGTGCATAGTAGTGCGATCCTATGTAGGATTAAAGATGGGGATTAAAGGTTATGATTTAATATGGTGTTTAAGAGTGTAAGTCAATGCAAAAAGTAATGAAGGTATTGAAGCAAGACTTAAACACAAGAATTAAGAAGCATAATGAATGATGATTTAATAAGGTAATTGAAAGAGTCTAAGATTCCTTGATCGAGGCATCCAAGTATACTACCTTTCCTTGAATGAGCATTAGGATCAGAAGAAGTCTGAGGCTCAAGATCAGTAGCTGCTCGAACGAGCGTGGTAATACTCAAACGAGCAAACAGCAGGTACCAATACAGTAGCCTCGAGCAAGCTATGCTCGACACGAACACCGTGGCAGCAGCAGCCTAGGATCCTTTTCCTTAATCGTTTCATTTGCTTAAGATGATTAATATGCTATTACTATTATTCTTAAGTATGCTTCACTCATTAATGTATAATCTCCTATAAATAGGAGGCTCATATGCCATTAGAAATCATCCTCAAAAATGCACCCCAAGCTTAAACACTAGCCTAATCTATTCTCAATTGTAATTCTCCACATTTGAGAGTTATTTGAACTCCTTTGATAATATAAGGGATACTACACACCGGAGGACGTAGCCTTAATTGGGTGAACCCCGTTAATCTTTGTGTCGTTTTATCGCATTATTATATCCTACAAACATCGATATCATTGATAATGTAATTTGTTCATCACAAGACTTCATACATTCGATCTTAGTGATATTAGAGATTGAAATACGTTGTTTGATCTCTAAGTTTTCATTCTGTAAAATGATTCTAGTTTATGAAAAGATATTCTTAGAGAAATTCTCCATCTATAATAAGGTCACACATGTTTTCCTTGATCTTACACTTAGTTTGAAAGATATTCTCCGTTTGGTTAGAATTCTGTATCTTTGGTTTGGCATGATATTCTTCTTCATAGTCAAATCTCTCTATCTCTCTCTTTCTCATCATCACTAGTATCACTAGCTTCAAGTATCTTCATGGTGCCCATTTCAGAGACAATAGAAGTGCCATCAGCACCATACTATTTACTTTTATTATTCCTATAGGATAAGTGGTTTGGTCTGGCTTGATTGTGCATATCTAGGTTAGCCACAGTTTGGGTCAATTGGTGGACCGGATCAGTAAAGGCATGAATCCTTCCACTATTATTCATGGGATGATCCAAACTATGTGACAAGACAATAAAAGGAAAACAACTATGAACCAAGAACCCTATTCTTGAAACAATGGGTGAGTTGGTGCCGTATTGGAGCTTCTTGGTGTTAGATTTGTCTTGAGTGTTGATCTTTGGCTCAAATTAATGTTGGACTTCAAATGATGCAAGCCTATCATGTGAGTTTCAGAAAGAACAAACTTCTCCTTGGGCTTTAGTGGTTATGGATGCGATGTAGGTCCTTTATGTCTATTTGGATCTTCTTGAATTGGACATTTACTTGGGATTGTTTCTTGTAGGCGATGGGTTGCTAATATATGGGCTTACCTTTACTCTTTACATTTTACACAGGACCTTTAACAACAAAACAGATTGCTTAACTGCTACTTCTAATGGATTTTCCTAAAATAGCATCATATGGGAAAAACTCAACTTAAAAGCTTTAAACAAATCAAAAAAACTAGAATGTAATAGTCTAGACTTGCTCCTATTGATTTCCATGGATAGAATTAGTGAAGATGTAGATCATCGTTCTGAGCGTGCACCATTGACGAGAATATCATCCTTGTGCAAAAAATAAGGAGAAGCTTTATTATTGGGGCTGGATCATTATCGTTTTGTTATAATTGTTGCCATTCAATTTACTGCTTACTTAAACTCATCATTTCACCTAATGTGATCCTTATGTATGGCTAGCTAGATAACCTGGGCATCTAAAACCTGAATCCACCCATCTACTCCATTTTTGTATTTCTTTATCATTTATTTCATTTTACTTTTAGAATTGTGTTTTTTGAGCAAATGGATTAAGTGGCACTTGTATTGTTAATTTTCCATATTCGATTGTTGTATATATTTGTATTTTAACCTTAAATGTTCTGTATGTAGACAATGCCGGAGATATTCTTCATGACATACATTCACAGTGTGAAAAGAAGCCATCTACATCCAAGATCCCACCCTTAAGATTTTCACCTCAATTGAGATCTCCGTGCTTTCGAACACATACTAAATCTTAAACTTTTGATGGAGTTGTAAGTCATGTTATCATATTCTATTTATGTATTATTTCTTTCTTGAGATGTTTAGAGGCCAAGAGTTTGACCAATGATAATAGATTTGGTACCTATTATTTCATTGATATTATTGGTACCTCAAATAGAGGTGTTCAAAACAGACCCAAAAACCCGATATATACTCGGTCTTGTAACCAAACTCGACTTCACCCAACATCAGAATGAATTTAAAATTATATAAAAATCAATGCAGATATAAGATCCAATTTTAAATCGACCCGAAACACCAAACTAAAATCAACCCGATAACCTGAATGAACACCTATGTACTTTTATCAGTTTTCTTATCCTTCTTGTTGGCTAGGAACCTTTAGAGAGTTGAATCTTTCAAATCTTGATCATTTTGATGAGGATTTGTTTTCATTGTCGATACAATTTATTGTTTTCTTTATTTTTCTTTTGAAGCTATCTGTTATGTCAAATTTTTTTTGAACATACCATTATCCTAATGCCGCTAAGTGACATTTCTCTGAAATCTATATGCGGTCCTTTTCTTTATAATTACTGGAAATACTGAAGAGCATTTAATATCTCTAATGCATACATAGAAAGTTGTGTCCAGAGCTTGTGGGATTGATTGGTGATAGGATCGTTGCTTGGATTTGGTTTTCCTTATACACTAGTACTTTGATGCTTCTACAAGATTTTTCTCTTCATGATTCCGTTTATTAGTGTAAGTCCTACCATGGATATATCAATGTGTATGATGTTTGAGCGTAGGCATGTTGGTACTTACACTACTCACTCTAAAAAATTTGTGAGATACTTTCAACAATTAGAAATTACGGTGACAAATTTTACAAAAACCCCAACGATAGTGTGTAATTGTTCTGTTTTTGGGTATTAATGGACATTTTCTATGGCTATTAACGTCTCGTTTGGTATTTGATAATAAATGAGGGTGATTAAATAATTTTATGCTTGATTGTCTAAGAAAGTTGCCCCCAAAGTCGATGGTAATGATTCAATATTAGACAATCGAAGTGTGGCGGCAAGGTTTTGTCATCATTGTAGTTAAGTAAATTTAGTGAATGTAGTAGTTCTCTTATAATTATGTATATTTTGTAAGCGGTAAGCTAGGAAATATGGATCAAACCCTAATTGCGCATTTTCAAGCTTAATTGTGCAAGGGAGTTTGTTTCATCGATGTCATTAACAAATGACAATCAAATTAGGCATCAATGCCACAATATGTCTCTAAACGAAAGACACTCTTGTTAACTTAATGTAGTATTTGAATGTCATATTGGTTATGAAAAAGTTATTTGATAGCTGGTTGTGGTGTGAGATGTCTGAACCTTCCTTTATCAACCGGCGAATTTATGGTGTTGGTTACTTATGGAATCAAGGTAGGGGAATGAGAAAGGAGCCGATGTGGTGTTGGTCATGTTGGTAGAACTATACCATCCTAATTTGAATAACAATTTTGAGTGGTAGAATAATTACACAATTTTAACAATTCACGATTCAATCCAGCAAACTTAATCTTATTTTTAATTTGATTTTTCTTATACACAATGTTTTTAAAAGTACTTTCAAAAACAAAATTAAGTTTGTAAAAGTTTTCAATATATTCAAGTAATCATTTAAAGTTCTTTACTAAAATGGTGTTTTGAACTAAATATTGAATGCTTATTTCATATGTATTTCTTGAACAGCCGATCTACTAAGAGACTGTCTCTTTAAGAGACGTCTCTCAGGCCCAACCTATTAAACCTTAATGTCTATTTACTGTATCCTTAATGCCTACTTACATAAATGCCTACTAGCCTACTTACAATATCCTCAATGCCTACTTACAATATCTTTAATGCCTACTTATAATATACTTAATGCCCACCGAGTAAGTACTTAAGTATTTACAATATTCAAAATGCTTACTTACAATATTCTTAATACTTACCGAGAAACTTACTCTAAATATTTCCAATTTGGGCCAGCCTAATTAGACATGGTTTCTCAAAGAAATCGTACTTTATATTTCAATTTTAAACTTTAAATATGAATAACTATATGCGGAAAATAATTTGTTAGCTTTTTTGTATTGTAGGATTGTATGATTTTATGATCTGATCTTACCAATTTGATTCAACTTCCTTGACGATATTGATCAAGATAACTTTGATATAAGCAAAGGTTGTGGACAAATTGTTTGATGCGGAAGTTTTTGTTTGGCTTTTTTTATACTTTTTAAGTTCTAGCATTTAGGTTGGTTAAACAATCAAAATAAGTGTTTTGTAAATAACTTTTAAGCTAAAATCAACAAAATAAAAGTAGTTTTTTTATTGGCTTTATACTTTTTATCGACTTCTTCTCTAATAAAATACACCATCAATTATTTTTTATCAAACACTTTCGTAAAGTCAACTTAAACAACAAGCTTATCAGTCAATTCTTTGAGCTTGTGAAATTAGCCAACAAGTCTAATTAATAGCTCTAGCTAATAACCATTTATCACATACCCTAAAATTTCTTAAGAAGCAATTTTTTAAGGAGATTTCTTAAACCCAATCCTTTGAAATTATCAGTTATTTAGTTTCACGCAAAAGGATGAATATATGACAAATGTGTATAATCATTAAACATGTTATGATTGCAATAAAATGGTACAAAGCCAATTTATTACACCATGAAAATTTTAAGTCTAGGCCTACACTACTTAAATCCTTGGTTAATTGATACAGCACATCTCTTAAATATAGTGCTAAAATATAGGACGTTGGCTTATCTAATACTATTTCAAGCAACCAATTATTATATAATATTATTAAAAATTTATCATTATAAGTACTCTATTTAAAAACTTAATAGATGAAGTCAAATAAATTTTTATTTACATCTTAAAACTTAAATAAAGAACACATATAATTGACAATTAGTTATCTGAAGCACACTAATATATATTTGTAGGATCACATGATCTTCGATCCGATTCCACGAATTTCAATCTTACCCTCTCAATGATAATAGGTAGAATCTCGATCCTAATAATGTTGAGTAATGCAATACGAAGGACCATGAAGACAACAATCTTGTTGGATTTGCATGTCGGTGTCATGTTTTTGTGTTAAAGGAAAAGTGACCGCTTTGATAATAGACTCAGCATATGATTGGAAATGTGGAGTATGTAAACAAACCAAGATATGTCAAAAACATACTTCAAATAAACCTGCCTAATGAAGAGACATTAAACATCACACACTATCCATCTATTATACTTGAAAATGGGTTGACTCTCAGGATTCAGGATTGTGCTTGTATTTTCTATACTCAAATATAACTTCTGTGTGTAGGAATCTATTGGTTTAGAGAATTTTAAAGTAAATTTTCATACTTGGGGTTCATTAAATTGATATTAATCCTCATAAGCTTAAAAAACTTGGGCAATTCAAAAAATGATCTCCAATATCTCCTCAATTAAAGAGTAAATTTTGTAGTTGGTGAGATAAACAAGGTTCTTGTATTTAATGAAAGCTGAAATAAGTAATAATGACTATTTAGTGAATTGCCCTTTAGTAAAAGCTTAAATATTCAATAATAGTTGGAATTAATTTCAGATAATTTTCCTATAATTTTTTAAAAAAATATTCACCAAACTATTTCTTTATTTAAATTAAACCATCAAAACAGTTCTCAATTTGAATTACATAATGTCCACCTATTACATGATAATTAATGAGAAAGTACCAATCAAATACCCTAAAGTTTGCTGCAAATCACCGATGAATTTTACTATCTAGTTGCACTATTTTCAACTACATAGGAGTAACTTTTTATTTACTCCTTTATAAAAAGAAATATTGTAATCACTTTATTATGGTAAATTTCAATCATTCTAAAAAATAATTACATTTTTTAGCTAAATCTGCGAGTATCTTACACCACAATAAGCAACATGCACTCTTATTTATAAACGACAATTATGAAATGGTAGCTTGCTTGATCAAAGTTTTTCATTTTAATTTTGTAATATTCATTTGATTGTCCTCGCCTATCAAAAGATTAATACTCTCTTATCATTTTGCGTGAATGAAATTTCTTCTTATCTTTTTATATAATTGAAATGGTTTTGAATAAATATAAAGAAAACTTATTTGTAATTTTTGTAACTAATTTTAATTCAAAGCGACCTTTTATAATAGTGTACACATGATTAATATATATGTATTCCTCTAATATTTGTGTAAATTTTTTAATTTCAAGAGCAATTCTTTCATCTTTCATATTTCTATAATTAGTAAGTAAGCTTTCATGTTTTCTTTAACTTATTTACAATTTTTTTTCTCTCTCTTATATCCCAAAATTATATTATCAATTTTTTTAACTAATTTTTCTTCCCTTTTCAATATTAATTTGATAAAATACATAAATTTGCCAACATTTTTATCTTATTTCGTCTCTTTTACATGATAATAATATTTTTATTTTTAGATGATATTTTTACCGATTTATTTAATAGTTATCTATACATTATGTTTTGTTTTTCCTCCTTTTAATCTTATATCCACCATCTTAATTTCTATCATCTTATTTGGCATTGTATGGAATTAATGGAGATTGAGAGAGCAATTTGTGACTAATCAAAAGAAGAAGCGTCACAAACTCAGAAATCCCGTTCTCTTGAAACGGAGAGAAGTGTTTGTCCGTAATGGTCAAAGTCAAAGGAAGGCTCTTCTTACCGAGATAGCAAGTATATGTAGGGCCTACAGTATCAGCATTCTGACAAAGATTATGGATTTTCTTAATGTTTAATTAAACCAAAACCACTCTTAATTTGTACAACAGCATCTTATCTTTTTTTTTTCTTTTTTTTTTTTATTTTTTTATTTCTATTAATCCAAGAATTATATTATTGATTTGGCAGTTGTACTATGTATCTTGCTGCCTTTATAAATGGTCCTATTTTGGTATTTATATCATGTGGTGTGCAGTTAACTGATACTCTTTTATGCTTAAATTTTAATTTGCCAAGTAAAATCTATATTTAAATGACATTTTACTATTACTGATATCAGAAACTCACTAAGAATAATACCATTTTAATATTCTTATATGGAGCACTAGTATGTGGTAATGACTCACTTTAAAGTTGAAAAAATTCATATTATCACATAAATATTAAAAGGCTATGAAATACTTCATCCGGATTTTAATAGTTATTATAATTTCTATAACAACTGATTTTAATAGTTGTTATAATTTCTATAACAACTACTGTTTATTAATAGATTTTCTTTGATATATATTTTTTCATGTATAATATAAAACATAGTCAATTAGGATTTTATTTGATTGTTCTTAATATATATTTTTAAAATATTAACTTTTTAAAATTTTTTATCATATGAAACTAAATATATTAAAGATATGTAATGACAATTAAGACTAAAAGTGAATAATAAAGATCAAAATTATGCAAATTTCCATCTATCAAAAGAAATACAAGAGTTAGTTCGCCAGTCAAAATTTTTTTTATTTACCACAAAACGTATGAAACAAACTCATATTTATACGTTTTATTATAATATTAAAATTCACTTGCATTATTGTAGAGAATATATGATCTTTCTATACGATAAAAGTTATTTGTTTCACTTAATTAGTTCAAATATAAGACTTGTACACAAATAATTAGAAAAAAATAATTGAATATAGAATGTCAATATGCAATTAAGCATGCACATAAATATAAAGCATGTGAATCGCATGAATTACCAGTAGAAAGTAGTACCAATAAATGTACTTATTCACATATATTTGTATGTGAATTTATTGAATGCTCTAACATCATAATAAAATGTCGCTGTCTTCAATAGAGATAGAATTATGAACAGCATGAAAAGACCTTCCATTGCATAAACTAAATTAATTATTATCAATAAATAACAATATATAATTTGGTATATTTATATATATATGGATAAAAAGAGGGCCATGACTTGGGCCCGGGTTGGGCCATTGAAAATTGTACAAAGCCATTTACTTGGAATTGGGAACCATGTGATGCCATTAAGACAAAACACCCGACCAAGTGATTAGTTAACTTAAAACGAGGTAGAACTTTAAAATAATAGTAAAAATAATAAGAATAAAATTATTACCAAGACTACCAAGAAAAGAGGCTGGGGAGGGTTTATTTTTAGCTTTGTGACTAACTAAACAAATTTAAACTAGTTAGTCCAATATCTAATTAATTTTCAATATTAAATCTAAAAAGGATTGGAAATAAATAACTTATAAATATTAAGTTGAAGGGATTATTTGGGGAATTTCTAAAAAGGTTTTTTTTTTTCTAAAAAAAATTAGTATTTAACATAATGGAGACCTATGGGGAATGCCTTTTCTTCTACTCATGCTAGTAGCCATGTCTTCATCGGAAACCTTATTGATTGATCTTCCACACACGTACAATCCGTTTCTCTTCTTGCACACGATCTCCGCCGGTGCTGTGCGAGCCACGCTCATGTTATCGGAATCCGATGAGGCGGAGTACGAACTCATCGGCTCGTCACAATCCACGATGGTGGAGTTAGGAGTTTCATTGGTCATGTCATCATCTCCCATATCTTGAGGGTATAAGAAATCCGGACTCAATTGTAACACTTTGCATATCCTTAGATAGGGTGTAAGGTCTCTATTGTGAGTTAACACAAAGTCCACCTAACAACAATAATAATTCAAACATTATTCATCATAAATAATTTATATATATATATACCTATTTAAGTATATTTGTACATTTGTATTCCTTGAAAACTCTCCCATGTAATTGGACTAGTTTTTGTATTATTTTAAAATTTTGTATGATTTATACTTGTTAAAAACCCATTTTCTTATTTCATTACTTTTCAAAATCATTTAAGCATGCAAAGAGCTTAAATTCAATCTCTCATCAACTTAAACCCCATCAATTTATCATAAATTTCACGTATGATCAAATATTTTTGTTGCAAAATTATATAGTTACCCGTTCGTTTAGTTAATGGTACTAAACTGTGGTAATAAGGATGATTTGTTGTGTGAATTTTCATGAAATATTATCATGTAATTTTTATGGTTATTATAATTTGATCATAAAATAATATTTTTATCCATAATTTTTCATTACCACTTGATATCAACTTCTTAAAATGGTAATGAATTAGAATGATAAGGAAAACAAACATGATTATTGAACTTTTCAAGAAATTTTAGTAGTATTAATATTGTACTAACTTTTTATTACCATTTTCACTGTTTAATACCGACTATCAAAAGAGCCGTATTTAAGTCAATTGTTGCAACAATCTAATTAATCTTGTTATCATGCATGCGTAATTAAGCTACACAACAATTGTAACAATTCAATTGTGGCTCTACGCAACCATTCTAACATCACAAATAACCCTTTTATTATCTAGTATTAGGTGTATTAACAAGCGACGTTCATATTTTAAAAGTACATATTCGTGTATTTAAATTAAATTTGTATTATTTGTGTGACTGGAACAATTAAGATGATAACAATAAAATGAAAAATCGGAGTGAATTCAATTTATGTATTATATATTAAACATATATACAATATACTTCAACTTTGTCAGTTCATTTTTTACTACACTTAATTCAGAATAGAATTATATGTAGAATTAGCTGATAAAATAGATAGTATTGTAAAATAATTTATTTACTAGTATATATTAGGTAATTTTTTTTCAATTATATTAACAATATCTATTAGGTTATAGTGCCAATTATATAGTTATTAAACACCTTAGTTGAAAGTTTCAATGAGCCTAGTAATTCAATCAAGAAATTTAAAATGTTCAAAGTCTTTGCCATCTTTGTATTGTTTTACTACAAATTACATATATGTATCATTATACACAAATAAGAAGAAAAGATAGAGCTAGATTATAGAATTCAAATATAACATGATGAAATTCTCATGTAAGAGCAAAGTAAGTTAAAGAATTTTAGAGTATTATTTACCTTGCACCCTAAAGAGCAATGAATGTATGGTTCTTGGAGACTTCTATCGCATGAAGTGCAATAATTTCCGGCTCCTTTAAACTGCCTGTTTTGAGGTCGTTTCTTGATAAAAATCACCTTGGCGCTATTAATAGTATAAGCCTAATTGATCCAATATAGCAAAATCAAGAAAATTTAGTGGTGAAACTTTAATTAGTGAATTATGAATTTTAAAAGAAAAATAAAGAAGCTAATTAAGAGAATATATAGCTAGTGATGGTAATTAACCTGAACATTAGAACAATCTATAACCTTCTCAAGATCTTCCAACCTAATAACATCATGGTAGACATATCGACGAATTTGAATAAGGCGATGAAATCGGTGCATGGACAAGCAATGAGGACAAAGACTTATGCAACAATCTAAGCAAAGTACGTTCTTCTCATTCTTCTTTGCTGTCTCATGAACTGAGCAATTCACAAAGAATTTTTGGCTGTAAAGTGCATCCAACCATGCTGGCTTTCCATAACCCTAAACATTTTTTTTATTAACCCAACATTAATTGATTAGTTAGTTACACATTTACTATTATTTTTAATTATTATTAATAAAGGATGAATTATAGTTCTAGTTTGTACACATCATATTAATTTTGATAATCTTCCCATAATTAAATTTATTAAATATGGAAATTATTCTCAATCATGAAAAACTTGAACTACATGATTATATAGGGTTACCACTTTTGAATTTTGAGCTAACTAATCAAAATTCTAACAAGTTCAAACAATGATGAATTCTCAAATTAAAAAAGTTAGGAATATAAATCATTGTTAGAGTATATAACATATCATGTAGTTTCAACCATTGGCTTAAGCTTTTGAAGAGGCCAGATAAGAAAAGAGCATGTGAGAGGGTATATAACATAAACCATAAAAGAGAGACTGGGGCCTCAACCCTCAACCATCAACTTAAACTTTTGATTGAGTTGAATCCTTGACAAACATATGATTTAAAATTCCAAAAAATAATCGAAAACTATTTGAAATTCGCAAAGTAAAGATGAAGAGATAAAGGATAGAACATAAACTTACCATGTTTGATAGTATCAAATGAACACAATTTTGGAAATTGTCCTAAGAAAGAGTAAGGTAATATTATTTTGGTATAATTAAGGATAATATTAATATGCAATGATCACTAAGAATGAGCTAAGAATAGTGAGAGTATTAGAAGAGGGTGTGAGAATGCAAATTAAAAGGGAAGAGCAAGAGAGGGGGGGTTTAGGGCAAGAAGAAAAGAGAGTATTTATGGAAGATCACAAGAGGGGAAATGGGGGTATTAAAATAGTAGTAATTCATTGGGGAGTGAGACAACATATTGTCAATAAGAAGAGTGAAAGGAGTAAGATATGAGAAGAACGTGGGCGCTGTTTCCGTGTCTCCCATTCACTTACTCTTGCTTTATTATTAAGCCCCTATTTTTTGCAAACTCATCACCTTGGCAAATGAGCTCTTTTTTAAGCTCTATAAATTTTCTTTTTATTAATTTCTTTTTAATTTCACACGGAATCCAATATTTTTATGAGCGGTAAACTTATATTATGATAAATAATTTTACATTTTATACAATGAATAATATAAATTTACACTAATTTTTCTATAATAATATCAATTTTGATTGATTGTCAATAAGTGCTAGCTTCAAAGAGCGTTTTTTTTTATAATAATATTAACTTTTATTAAACCAACAATTTACCTATATTTTTTTGTAATAAAACAAAAGTTGGTATTATTATAAATAAATACAATTGTTATTATTTATAGTTAATTAAAAATTAATATTAATGTAGGAAAATCAGTAAAAATTTGTATTATTCACGATAATTATATCTTATGTAATTGTGTGAGTTTAGAGACTAAAATATTAACCTTTAAAGTTTTTTTGAGTTAGGGGGTCGTGTCTCACAACTTTATGAATGGAAACTCAAATTATATGAAAATTTCCGCAATTCATATGGATATCATACATGAATTAACGGCAAACATAATAACACTTGTTGACAATTTTTATGGGATGAGAAAACAAATTTAAGAGCCCTTAAAACATATAAGTGACTGGTTAATGACTTATTTTATAATAAGCTGGGCTGGATTTTTTATTTTTTTTTAAACTAAAAAAAAAAAAAACCAAGGTTTTAATTTGATGTTTGTTTATTATGATATCTCTCTTCTTTGGCCTTGAAGGAGGTGCCTAATAATAGTAAAAATAAGATTGTCCCCATTTTGTATCTGTCTTTTTCGATTCCATCGTCAAAGCATATAGTAATAGTACATAAATTAGTAATATAATAGGGTTAAGGGTAGAAATTTTGGTAGCCACTCTCTTTTTATTTTGGTTGTTTTGGTTTTTGAGATCGATGAAATGATAAAAGACACCCAATTGAGTTCAAGTGGTGAACGTGATTTACCATATGAATAAGACACAACGTGCAAATCAAATGGTAACAAACAATTAATATGCTTTATAATTTTGTTTTTTAGGACGTAAAATTTATACTCTCGTTTCTTTCATGATTTTGATGCACTATATTGAACAAGCTTTTATTTGAATTTTCATAATGTAGGAAAATTAAAGAGATTTAAGAAATATATAGTCTTCAACTTGGAATTAACTTATTTGTTCACATAACCTATTTTATTAAATTAACTGTACAAAAAATATGGAACAAAATGGTCACGAAGAAGAAGTTGACCATGATTTATAAACATCAAACAAACAACAAACCAAAATTGAACACTTTAGACCTTAATAATTGATTTAATAAACTTATACTTTTTTCGTTCTGTTACATTATAAGATTATACACTATTTATTTATCATTTTGAATTTGTGGTTAGTTTTTAATTTATAAATTAAAACATAGTGACGTTAGACCTTATTTGATTCATCTTAATGTAAAGATTATTAAATATTAAATTTTTATAATTTTTGATTATACATAATTAAAAATATTAAGGATTGAATTAGTACATTGGACTATATGAAAAGTCAAGAAGTAAAAGTATTTTGGAATGAAGGAGTAAATTAGAACATATATAATTTATTTCTATAAGAAACTAAATTAACTTGAGATTGACTAAATAAAATACTTGCTAATTGATGATTTGAAAAAAGTATAATAATTTCCTCTTTAGTTGAGATTAGTAACTTGCAACTATAAGGAAAGACTAATTTGAGGGAGATCTTTCGAAAATGCTCTCTCAAACTCAATTCAGTCTAAGAGTTCTTAATCTCAAAGAGAGATATCACACAAACCAAAATGGATTAATAAATCAAGGAGGTAAATAAAGGAAAATTAATTGTGAGTGCAATTTAGCATAGGTATATTCGTTCTCCAAAGGTATCCCTCCTCTAAATTTACCAATGCGTTTTATCCTTGAGGGAACATTAATTTTTTTGACATGAATAGTGATAGTGTAATCATAGTGCATTTATTTTTCCTATAAATATTCCTAACCATAAATTGTTCTAAATCTTTCAACAACTGATCTAGTAACAGAAAATTTCTTTGAGAGAGACGTTATGACAACAATATTCATCTACTCATAAGACTTGGCATATCTCAAAATGTTCCTTTAGTTTCCACTCTAAGACTAATATGGGTGAAGAGAATCTAGGAGCCCCGAGTGTAGGACCTTTGGATAATTGGATGAATTGGATTACAATAGACCAAAATATCAAGTGACTCCACATTAGGAGTTCATCATTAGCGGTCATAAATCTTCAACTTTTCTATGTATCCCCTAGAACAATATTACCCTGCCCCTAGGGAACCATATGTGGTTGATTTTGCCCTTGGAATTTTATGAATAAATCTTAAACTTATATGAATATTGTAGGCAATTATACCTGGTAGAACGGAAAAGAAACGTTTAGGGTTTTATTATGGCTGAAATACTCTTTTTTTATTCATTTCTGAAGAATTACAAGCATGGTTTATATACACTAATCACCCTTCTAATTTAGGTAGGAAAATAAAAACTAAATAATATAATTCCTAAAATACAAAATATTTTGTTTTTACTAAAAAATATTCTGATTTCCTATAATATTTTCTGATTTCCTACACTCCCCCTCAAGTTAGGTCGTACGGTTCAGCGAGACCTAACTTACATATAGCACTGTCAAATGATTTCGCAGAGACTGCTTTGGTGAGAATATCTGCAAGTTGTTCTTTTGAATGAACAAACGGGAGATTGATAATCCCTTTCTCGAGTTTCTCTTTGATGAAATGTGGATCAATTTCCACATGTTTTGTGCGATCATGTTGTACTGGATTACCAGAGATGCTGATGGCTGCTTTATTATCACAAAAAAGATTACACGGCCCTTTCTGTGGAAAGGTTAATTCTCCTAGAAGCTTCCTGATCGATAGTACTTCAGTGATGCCCTTCGCAATTCCCCGAAACTCTACTTCTGCACTAGACAGTGCTACTACCTTTTATTTCTTGCTTTTCCAAGTGACCAAATTTCCCCCGACAAGGGTGAAATACCCTGATGTTGATTTTCTGTCATCTCTATCACCAGCCCAATCTGCATCTGCATATAGGCTAGGAGATCCAAATTATCATTTTTACCAAACAGGAGTCCTCTGCTGCTTGTACCCTTTAGATACCTTAATATTCGCATTACGGCAGTCATGTGTTGGACTTGTGGTTTGTGCATGAATCTGCTGACTACACCTACTGCATATCCAATATCAGGACTAGTATGAGAAAGATAAATGAGTTTCCCTACCAATCTCCTATAACGTTGATGATTTGTCGGTTTCTCTCCTTCAACTATCTGTAACCTATGGTTTGCTGCAATGGGTGTGTCTGCAGGCTTGCAGTCAAGCATGCCAGTCTCTGCCAAGAGATCTAGGATGTACTTACGTTTGCTAATGAAAATTCCCTTCTTTAATCGTAGAACCTCAATGCTAAGAAAGTATTTTAGGCTTCCCAAGTCTTTCATATCAAATTCACCTGATAGTTTTCCCTTTAATTCTCGTATCTCATTTGCATCATTACCTGTGATCACCATATCATCCACATAGATGATTAAGCATGTACTTCCTGACCTTTTCTTTTCTTGAGGAAAAGTGTGTGATCTAAATTACTTTGTTTGTACCCGAACTTCTTCATAGCAGATGTAAACCTCCCAACCCATGCATGAGGAGATTGTTTGAGACCATATAGAGCCCTTTCTAGTCTACACCCTTCTTTTAGGTTGTATGCTTCTGAGAACCCTGGGGGAGGTTTCATGTACACTTCTTCTTCGAGTTCACCATGTAAGAATGCATTTTTCACGTCGAATTGATGTAAGGGCCAATCTTTATTTGCTGCTATTGAGAAAAAAACTTGGATGGTATCAATCTTGGCTACTGGTGAAAATGTCTCAAAATAGTCTACACCATATGTTTGAATGTACCCTTTTGCTACTAGCCGAGCTTTGTAACGTTCAATGGTTCCATCTGCATGGTATTTGATTGTAAACACCCATTTGCATCCTATGGCCTTTTTCCCTTTAGGTAGCTCACATTTTTCCCAAGTCTCATTCTTCATAAGGGCTGATATTTCCTCCTCCATTTCTTTCTTCCACTTAGGATCCTAAAGGGCCTCTTCCACATTTCTTGGTATTTTATTGGAGTACAGAGAGGTGTTAAAGGCTAATGCTGTCTGAGCTAAGGATTCAACATCGTTCCGGTCTACAGGGTATCGAGATCGTTTTACCTCATAGTCTGGATCATATCTCTTTCAGGGAACACCCCTTGTACTTCTCGGAGGTAATTCATACCTGTCAGACAACTCAGCACTTTGTTCATTATTAGTTTCAACATTGGACTCTGCATCTTCAGTAGTAACATTATCAATCATCA
>NC_080052.1:9756775-9796775 GCF_026212465.1 Amaranthus tricolor
TAAAGCATACCTGACTAAAGATCCAATTATGCAATTCTTATCAGAAAAATTTTCTGTGTCAGAACATATAAAAAATAAATGCTTACCTACCTCATAATCACTAAAACAAAGTTTTAAAGAGGGAAAAACTTTGAAAATGAAAAAACTTTGAGGATAATAAAAAACAGTCCAAAATCACTCTTCATAACAAAAAAAAAATACTTACCTACCTCATAATCACTATTCATGTCAGAACATATCAAAAGTCGGACCCTTTATTAGCCTTGAGGATGGGTTCAAGTCTAAATTTCTATAAGTATGGAAAAATAACCTTGATATCATCAGTTCAAGATGTGAAAAGTCGAAACCTATTTTTGGGCTCCAAATTCAATAACAAGGCTAAGTTTGTCTAAGTGTAGGAAATGATTCGAGTTTTATTAGGTTCGTATCTTAGAAAAGTCTGACCCTATTTTTAGCCTAAAGAGTGAAACTAGGGTTAAAATTTTCTAAGTATTTCACATGACCGTGTCAGCATTGGTCCTTGACATTAAAAAATCGAACCCTATTTTTTATCCCAGAAATGAAAAGAAAAAATATTCTAAGTATCCAGGGGTATCCTCACCATTAGTGACCTGAGTTATCATAAAGTCGGATCCACTTTTTTAGCCCAAGAGGGAAAATTAGGGCTATTTTGTTTAAGTGTGAAAAACATTCGAAACATGCATGGTCCGAAACAGCAAAACATTGGACCCTCTTTTTAGTTTCAAGATGAATATTAAGATAAAATATTCTAAATATGATACATAGCTGAGACAGATCTTGTCCGAGTTATAGGTGATTCGGACCCTATTTTAGCCCCTGGGATGAAAGTGGGGCTAGAAAAGCACTGTAATTTCATGACCATGCCTCGGATCATCCGTGGCTTAAATTTGGGAAGAACCCTTTTGGATCCGAGCTTTCTCAAATTCGGACCCCATTTCCCGAACAATAAACGTTTGAATTGAAGGATTCACTTTTATGAGCAGGACACATGATTGGGCAACTTTCCGAGACATCTCAATTTTTCCGAGACATCAATATCTTCTGAGGTTTCAATCTTCACATTGAACATCATATCAATCATAGGAGAGAATTATTTTGGCATAAAGAAAGATGCTTTAATTCAACTAGGCGTCTCTTTCATTTCATCCTTCATGCGTGGGCTAAATGTTCTACATAACATTTATTTATTTTATGTATACGGTTAAATTACTGAAATACCCTGTTACCTAAACCTAATTAGCTGCTATGTGGGCTTCATTTCAATGAATTACTTAAACATCCCTCTTCAAAACCCTGATCCCCCGTTACAAACCCACATGAGCCATGATCTCTATGATTCCCATGAAACCCACTACTTCTTTACAATGAAGTACTTAAACATCCTTCTAATTGTTCCTATGAATACCTCACAATTAATTATTTTTACCCTAAGCTCATAATTATTACTGTTACTCTCCCGAAATGTACAGTCAAACATATGTTATTTAAGTCATCATATTTATTTTAATAATACTTCATAATTCATCCTAAGATCCGCTAATTTAACTCTTACTTAGATATCAATCATCTCTCATTGATTTCTATTCCCAGACTGACTTGAGTGTCGAAAGGGCTTTCCGAGAAACTACCCCGAGCAACGCAACCGTTGTGATTGCACGATTCGAAGTCTCTTCTCAAGCAGGATTATAAGCACTTCCAAAATATTAAAAGTTGTCTCCAATTACTCTTCGTATTCAGATATTTCAAGTGTCTACAACACTTCTAATTTTCAATATCCAAACAATATATATTAATAATTATAACTTTTTATAATATAAGAATTTCTCTAGTATTAAACATACACTTAACATGGTAAATTTAAGTTGATGGTTATATTGTAGTTCCAAAATACTTCTACATATTTATCAAGATGTGTGATCAGTAATGTGTGGTCAGTATTCGGTAGCCTTTTTGTAGTGTTTATTAAGATTTGTGACAGTTTATTTGATAGATTTATTTAAAAAAATAAATCTTGAAAAGGAAAGACTTTTCCTAAACATGGAGTTTTAGTAAGGTAGAGAAGTACACGTGTGTGTGACACTATGAAAATGAAGCTTTTATCACTCTGTAGCCCAAAAGGCTAAGTAAGGTATTTTTTTCATTACCCACCACAAAATGCTCATCCCATATTCGATTAGTGGTACTAAATAGTGGTAATGAGAATAATTTATAATATAAAATTTCATCAAAAGTTTCATGTCATTCTCATGGTGTTGAAACTTTGATCACAAAACAGTTTTTTTATTTACAAATTTCAATTACCACTGAATACCACATCTCCCATTGGTAATACATTAGAATGAATATTATGAAAAAAGATAAGATGATTGAAGCTGGATAAGCATGACCATAAAGATAGCCAAGAGATTTTTTAACCAAAATTACACTAACTATCATTCTCATTACTATCGTTTACTACCACCAACCAAACGGGCCATTAGTATATTAGACTTTCTCCTGTCTCTAACAAATTACAATAATTAGATTTTGTACAAAGATTACGAGACAGTAACGCTATTTAAATTGAGTTGATGATATTAAAAGATACTGTAACTAAGAATGATAAAATGAATTATAATAAAATAAAAGAAACAAACTAAAAAAAAGTGAAGTAATCTTAGAAAAGAAAGCAGCTGCAAATTAAAAGCATTCATAATCAAAAGAAGCTACTGATATGCCGCTAAGGTTGCAAAAACAAGTAAACAAGTGTGAGACCTATACAGGTTTTAGCAGATTAGTTGCTAACCTCACGTGCCATCAAAAGCCTAAAGGAAGAGACCAACTATTATTGCATGGATGAGCCTCACGTGCAAGGGATCCTATGCCCCCTTTCTACAATTACTTCCTTAGCTTCTCTAAACACATGTACACTTTCTTTAAGCAAATTACTTTTGTTGACCTAATTAGTTGTCTTTTGACTTTAGGCAAATCGCTTCTAAATTGGTCAAAACGTTGTTTCATAAATCGCTTTTGTGTTAATTAAAAAGCTGAATTTTAAAACAAGGGTAAAATAATCTCAAATAATTTTTTTAATTAATTTTTAGTTTGTAAGTCACTTTTTTACTCTAATAAACAGTCAGTATCAAATAATTATTTTACCAAATATTACCTTTAATAGTTGACAAGTACAATTGGTTTAATAGCTAAGTCAACGCCTAACAACCAACATTCATTATCTAATAATCAATCGTCAAACACTCTTGTATTTTTTTGTTCTACAAACATGGTGACTTCATCATTATTCAATACTAATATAGAAACTCGTGCAATGCACGAAATTGTTAGTATAAAAGTATGTATAAATATGAATTTTAAACAGAGATGCAATACATTTATTAGTATAAAATTATAATATTTCTTATAAAATAGATAGAAATTTAGAATATATAGTGCATTTAATGAAAATAAATTCAGTTGTTAATATAAATATTAATTAAAATTCTCATACTTATTAAGGAAAATCTAGGTAATCTTTCAAAAGCGTTATCATAATGATTTCTTTTGTCATACTCAAAATAATTTTTGACTATCATGTATCTTTTATTTCTAGATAAAATATTTTAAAAATTAATAATTTAATAAAGAAACTTAATTAATTAGCAAATATTCCAACATAAAAACACAAATATATATGCTAAGAAACTATAATGTGAAATAATTTGTAGCTTTTACTCAAAAATATAAAATTTCAAGAAAATTTAAAAGAACATATCTAATTGTGATATACTACTCATATGTTATGGAATAAGTTGATGTTAACTTTGATAATAGTTATTTCATTGAGCAATCATTATGAGAATGCCATGTGAAATTTTACAGAATTTTTATTAAATTGTATGATGTAGTTATATATGCATTCAAATTTAAAAAGACAAAAAAAAATTAATTTTAGATCTTACTCTACATTTATTCAATTTAGACTCTTTATTTTACTCGAAATATTTATCGATTAATACATGATACTCCATTTTTTGTTATGTATTTTTCTCATTTTTTTCAAAATGGAAATTTCATAAAGCTTTTACCATTATAAACCTTTCTATTTTGAGACATACATTTTGAAAAAATAACATCATTTATCAAACACACTTCACTAAAAGGAGATTACTATTTGCAATTTTATTCCAAAAATGAACGTAATTTCCTCCTTTTAATTATACCCCTCCCTCTTAATAAATTTCAAGACACTCTTAATTTTTTTCCCACATCTATAATTACAATTATGATTTTCATAGAAAATATTCATCAACAATCAATAGTTACATGTCATTGGAATACTTCAATACTCTATAATCCTCTATGATCTCTTCCCATATTCCAAACGAAAAGAACAAATAAGATAAAAATAATATTTCTTCTGTTCTGAAATGTTTGTTATATTTCAGATATGGACACTATTCATCATTCAAGCTTATTTTCTGTATTGCGGCTAATGTGCAAGTAAAAACGTAGTCAACTTGGATCTTGTTTGAATCATTTAATCGCATACTTTCATAATATTAATTTTTTATAATTTTTAGATTTTAATATATAAATAAACAAAATAACATATTAAATTGTTTAAAAAGTTAAATGTAGTAAGTATAATGAAACTGAGGAATTGTATTTTTATAAAATAATAATGCTTAAATAGATATCCCTATTGTTGAAAGACTTAAACACAAAGTGAGTACGAGTATAGCATAGCTCTTCACATTAATTAATAAATAGAGTCTGAGCTCAGCATATGAGTGGTTCTCGGACTCATCAATATTCCTCCATATTTAACTCCTTTCATTTCATTTCCAGAGTACTACCTTAATATATGGTATTGTTTCTAGTCTCTATAATGTCATTATTTTAAGCTGGTCAATGGTCAAAAATCAATCTACTCTAAAGCTATAGACAGAGGATGATCATCATCATCATCATGATTGACGGTATTACAGCATAATCAGGTTTTATTACTTTTTAATCAAAAACACTACAATTTGGTGATTATTAACTATGATCATAGTCAATAACACTCACAAATATACATTTAATTTTTCAATAACATTAAATAACTCCGAACTAAACAACAAACACTTCTTGAGTGTTGGGTATGATGATGATGTTGCAGTAGAATTCTTGGAAAGGATGAATAATAATAAGGATTAAGGAGTAATAAAAACAAGTTGGAGAATGATAATGAAGAGTGAGTCATAAATGCAAGAATAAAGTAGAATGTACAAAGTAAAACATGAGGTATCCAAATTAATCCTGGTATAAAGATGCAGAAGAGCAGGAGCAGGAATAGATCTCAATGCAACAACTAACTTAGTATATGACACTCACAAACTTTGTTTTGTCCTTCAAAAGGATCTCACATGACAATGTTACAATGTTACTGCTACTCCCTCAGTATTCAGCTGTCCTTAAGTTTAGTCAATGTGCTTTTATCTTTTCAAAAACAGATCATCACTTCACTCTGCTTATTATGTTTTACTTATTATATCTTATTATCATCATTATTTTTATATTTTCAGAATGCTCACTCCCACTTCACAAGGCTTCATTCATTTCATTACATCTTAATTAGATACACTATTCTTACTTCAACATACATTGTATTTCCTCACTGTCATGAATGCCTCCTTTTTATGTACGATTATAAAACGGTCACATCATGAATGATCCGATTTAAAGTAACGTCACTAAAAATAATTCGACCTAAAACTATTTTGATAGGATGAATACTGCTTATTATAACTCTCAGAATCCAGGAAAAAAGGTGCTTCTATCATTTATATATAAGAAAGACAAATATAAAGGATGTAACACTAAGTGACAGTATTCAGACTGCGCAGACAAGCTTAGGTACTCAAAAGAAGTAGAGCAAAATCTGGGAAATGAAACCAAGTAGCTCTGTACAAGTCTCAAGATAATCTAGCCAACAAATGAAATTTCTAAAGCCAATAGGGATCATCCACATCAGCATTTGAACCCTTGGAAGGTGGGTATTCTCAACCTTCTGTCCTTTTGATTGGGGTTCAATCTAAAACCTTAATTAGTTAATTACAACTGATGTCAACCTAATACAAGTCTATCTCAGCGTACAGACTCCATCTTAGTCGGCTTGCTAGCTCTCTTATTTGGGCTCGTCAGCTCATATCCAATATTGGTATTTGTCCAAATTGGCTAAATCTTTTGTCCAAAATAAATTGTACAAATGTTGTACCCATATTCGAGTGTTAAATATTCGACACGAGTACTTGAAGTAACATGAAAAATTAGTACATTTCTCCTAAATTTTTTAATGTATAAATTTCTTAGTTGGCCCCTTCTAAAATTTATTTTAGTAATTAGTATGATCAAGTAGATAATTCCACAAAAATTGTTGAAGGTCCGTCAATAAGGCTCTAACAATATTATTGTTGTACACAATTCGCCAGAATAAATAAATAAATAAATATATATATATATATATATATATATATATATATATATATATATATATATATATATATATATATATATATATATATATATATATATATATATATATATATATATATATATATATATATATATATATATATATATACACAGACGAGGGAAATATCTATTATTTAGTCCCCTTTCCTGACTCATCGCCCGAGAAAACCATTAATCTATCATAATCAGCTAAATACACTGTCCACGACTCTGCCAATACCAACCATTAATTAAGGTTAGAAAATTAATTTATTGAAAGATATACAATGATGGTTTAAAGTCTTATTTCAAAACTTGAGTCCTATTTGAATATTAAGACATGGATCAATAATAATCTAAATAAAAATAAGTACAAAAAGGAAAAGATTGTTGACAAAGAAATTCAGGGCTTCTGTGCAGAGAAGATGATAAAAGATTGTTGAATCTTGCATGAGTAGTTGACAAGGCCGCAAGATTTACACAAGTCCTCTATCTCCGACTCTATTAGGTAACTGTAGGTCTGCACAATCCGCTGACGAAATTCACACAAGGATGAGACAGCGTACCAAATATGATCCACATATCAGGAAGCACTTGAGGAATATGAATACTCAAGAATGAAATATATATATATATATATATATATATATATATATATATATATATATATATATATATATATATATATATAAGATTTAAAATATATTATTTTTGATAGAGCCAAAAATTTATATCTCTTTTGTTTTCTATTATTGCAAACTCTAGTAAAATGGTTTATTAAATCATTTGCACTTGTTATTTTCGTGAAAATATCAATGATGATTGCCCAAATTAACTTTTATGTAGTTCTTGAAGAAAATTTTCCTACATTCGATCCAACCACCCGCAACTCCCCTTGGATATGAATCACGAGGCAATGAGGTAATGATATGTTGTAAAAAGACTAGAGGTGTTGGGTTGATTCAAATTCAGGTCTCATTTCCACATTGACTTTTACATAGTTTTTAACTCCTTTTAAACACCTCTAAAAAGGACCAACACGAAAACATTCACTTTTGGTTTCAAAACTAGGAAAAGTGTTCCTCTTAACTGCCACTTTTATATTGGGGGTGTTTGACAATTAGCTTTTTAGTTTTTGGTTGGTCAAACAGCAAAAAAATATTTTTGGTAAATACTTTTTAAGCTAGCTTTTAGGCTACTTTTCTCCCAGCAAAAAATTTTAACCGAACATCTTTTCAACATTTGGCATAACAACTAAAAATTCTTTCAGCTAAGCAAACCAGCCAACAGTTTCAATCAACTAAAGCTAACAGCCCAATTTATATAATTATTCATGTTTCACGATAAACATATCCTTGCATTACAAGTTCAAAATCTTTTAAAATGAAGCAACCAGCTTGTTTCGAAGATGATATTAGCCAGCCTTGAAGCATACATCTAAAGGAAAAATTTATATGTAATCTTCATGAACACATTTTTTGTACCCTTCAAATGCAAAAGAGCATCAATATATATGTCCTTCACAATGATCTAATCGAAAGAAATTTTAGCGAAAATTAGTTTTGTCCACAAGGTGCAGTGTAGCTTCAGTTAAAATGATGGATAAACAAGTTCATGGTAATCTGATTATATATAACATGGGTTCAGATAATATTTTTTTCAGGAAGGTCAAGATTTGAGGAGTGAAGAAGAGGATAAAGAGTGAAGGGAAGGGGAAAAGAACATGAGAAATAACTTTCCAAATCTTTCACCTCTAGATGTAATTAATATCACTAACACCGTGTTTGGATAAGGATATAGAAGGGAAAGGAGATGAACGAAAGGGAAAAGCTGGAAATAATGAAAACAATACATTTTGTTGTTTAGAAGGGTAGGGAAATTGAAGGGAGAGAAATAAGAAGAGAACCGAGAGATATACTAGGGAAATGTGGATAAGAAAATGGAAAATCGTGTGGAAGGGTTAGTATGTTTTAAGTTTTCAATGAAAATTATGAATGACAAACTAGTCTTTTAACCAACTTGATGGTGAATATATCATATTCATTCCAATTTTTTGCTTTGCAAAGATTTAATTATTGACAAAATCGAGAAAGTTAATCCCTTAAAATAACTTTCGAATTCACCAGCCCCCTTCATAATTGGTTTCCAAACAAAGGAAAGCCTAACCCTTTAAGTCCATCTTTTTTCTTTCCCTCCAATTTCCTCAATCCAAACACAACACAAAAGAGCAAAGGAAACAAAAATCCCTTGAATAAGTTTTCCATCTCTCAACCCTTACACCCAATTCAAAAATAATAATAATAATAATAATAAAAGAATGTTCATACAACGCTCTCCCTCTTTTCCCCTTGTCTTCAAATTTCCTCTTCTAGAGATAGATTACATAACATTACTAAGTCATGACATTATCTTGTAGCTGTTCTCAAGGCATTAAAAAGCCTAAAAGCTGATGTATAATAAAGTTCAACATTGTTGAATTATCTGTCTTATATATAATACAAAGCAGGTGTATAAGAAAATATTTTATGCATGAACAACATCGAAAGTATCCACATAAACACAAGGAAATCTCAAAGAGCATCAACTACAGTAAAAATTTATACAAGCAACATAATATACCTCTCTTAAAGGCCTTAGTAGTGGTGGTGTTGAAGACGTATATCTGAGAAAAGTAGTTCCCACGAAAACACCTCCACTTCGCAATACACGGGTGATTTCAGCAATCTGACATATATACCATCTCACTTATCAGATTATTTCCAAAAGAACTGACTAAAAATCTTGCAAAATGTACATATGGTTCTAAACATTTTTTCACCAGAAAAAGCAACAACTAAGAATTGGTGATATCATATCATTATGATTATGGGACATCACTTGTAAAGAGTAAAAATCTCTTTGGTCAATCATTAAGCAACCACGACCAAGATAAGTAAGCCCACCCACAAATTAATGTGTGGACCTCTTTTTCCTAAATTCAAAAATTTAAGCTACTTTATGAGAAATGTTATCTAGATTAGATTGCCTTGATCAAACATCCTTACTGTGTTCAGCCTACATGCAAATCAAAAGATACACATCTGTTCCATGTAAAATAACACAAGCAATGCTTGATCTCATATTGCACAGAACCAAATTTCTGTTTATTCCTCTCTTAAGCCAACATGTTACAAAAAGAGAGAAGCAGAAATTCATGAATGTTGCATCTCATCTCTAGGAAGGCCTAAAAGGATCAACAGAATTCAATAACTTGCAAAACATAAAACTCACTGCATTTGAAGGAGATGGCCAGCAATGCAATGCAGCACCAGCATGAATGGCATCAATTGAGGCAGATGGAAATGGTAGCCTAACCACATCTGCCCTCACAAGAGCGAGATTGCTGCAAAGTCACTTGTGGCTAAAAATAAGAAAAGCAGCCATGGTTTTATATATCAAAAAGCTCAATTAAGACAGACAAGAGCAATATAAACAAAGAGAAGCTTACTTAGATAAAGTGGGGTCCTCCCTCTTAGTGAAATCATAACATTGACGAAGCATATTTTCAGAGAAGTCCAGTGCAATCACCCCTGAATAGCTACCACACTTGGCGAATTTTCGAGAAAACAGCCCACTCCCACAGCTAATATCAACTAGTAGGCCACCTTCAGCTGGCTTGAAGTACTCTTGAGCCATTTTAAACTGAGCCAAACCAATAAATTCATTTTATAAACAAATTTATGATAGAAACACAGGATAGTCCTGTACCAACTGAATGATGCATCGCAACAGTTCCACCTAGTCAATGAATCTTCTCTAAAATTACTTTTCAAACTTTTACTTGTCAAAAGTGGTTCAAGTACGAGGAATAACCTCTTCCTCTGGACCTGGAAAACCACTTCGATTAAAATTTTGGCGCCATCCCCGTTCATACAGAAAAGATACAACTGGACTCCTGTTTTGTTGGAAAGTTAGAATCAGAATTAACTCAGACAGCTAAACAAATATCAACAAATGAGAAGTAACTGGTTTGACAATGAAGTAATAAGTGGCAAATAGTAGGGGCAAGAGGAATATGATCAGTCTAGAAAACAGATGGCAAAATGATGTTACTAGTTCAGATGGAAAGTCGATATATTTATCTATGTGAAGGAAGCAGAAAAGTTCTGCATGACAGCACATTCAGTAGTGCATATCTATTAAATCAGAAGAAACGTTGGAGGTATGTTGCTGCAAGTAGATTCCAATATAAGGGAGCTATATATGGACATTTACCGGAATAGTTCTGTGCTAGTGGGGTTCTTTTCTGCATATTCCTCTGAGCTTGCAGTCACTGTAAGATCCAAGTATATGTTCTTACTTGAGTATGACTTGTTGCACGTTCGACATTTAAAGCCAGACCTGTAGATTGCTTCCCTGAAAATCATAATGCATGATAAATTAAAGGTTTTGACCACAATTAACAAAGAGTTCTCAGGTGTATGCATGTTCTGCATCCGAACTTACAGATTCAGGCCTGAGGGACCCCTCCTTATCAATGGTTCATAACATATTGGACAAGACAAGATTTCCTTTTGTTCAGCAGATATAGCTGAAGTAGTTTTCTGAAATTTCAAACAGAACACATAAGGTATAAGCGATTTGTGGTAAGAAAGCCTTACCCAACACCATTAGCAAACATGAAATCAGAGATAGAATGTTTCTTGAAATCCCAGAACTAATATAACATGTAATCTGGGTCATCTCAAAGAAAATAGAGGCTATGTACGTACAACACCATCTAATGTGGTATAATCTAGTAACTATTAACTCCAATATTTGTACTTATATTCAGAAAAAATCTCATTGTTCTATTACTATTTTTTTGTAAAAAAAAAAAAAAAAAAAAAAAAAAAAAAAAAAAAAAAAAAAAAAAACTCATCTGTAAAATAATAATGTTAAGGTAAAAAAATAATTGATAAAAGAATTAAAAATTTGTCAAAAATTACCTATAAAAATTGATTTTTATCATCAACTATCTTGAATAAATTTTTTGTCTAAAATATTTACAAAGATGAAGTTTTTGTTAAAAAGTATCTTAACAATTTTCTTGTTGCCAAAAACTACTTGAAAATCTTTTTTCTTTTTCAACACTACCTAATGATTATGAAAAAATTTCACTTTTTTGTTAGTATGAACATGTCACAGGTTTCTATTTCTTTTATGTAATTATACGCTCCATTACAACATAAATACAACCTCACGAACATATATGTTTGCCTCATACAATTAGATTACAAACACTCTTATAGCTCTCTCCAGACATCCAGTGTTTGCAAATAGTTTGAGGCTTTGAGTAATCAACTAGATTCACTAAGCTATCTTATTACCAACTCTTACCCATCAACAATGAAGCAATCTTCCACAAAAATCACTCTCTCTCTCTCTCTGGTGGTTCTTCCTTTCTATTATTTTATTAGAGTTTCTCTTAGGATTTCACACACATGAGCTTATCCCACAACTTAACATACTTCAACGATCACCACACTCTTCTCTTGGCTTCGAGATGTCGTCTTTAATCCCTCAAAATTCAGATTCCTTGATCCTTTATGACCATAAAATCGCCAATCCATCCTTAGCGCAACTCACGAGGGTCCAACGGATTGTACTGTTACGAACACTAATTGCTCGTTCGAACACTCACCAAGCTTGTCCAAACAACCTTCTAGATCAATCCCACGCTATGATTGTGCCATAGCAGATCTTTTTGTGCACTTTGGACCACTATTCGGGCAACGTGCTCATCCTAACAGTTGATGCTCACTCGACCACTTTTCAACTCCAATATTAGGCCTCGCTGCTGCATCCTTCCTCACCCAAGCCTTTAGGTTGCTCACATGAGCAAAGTATATCCTCAAATACACTACTCAATGCTCATACAATCTACTTATTGCTTGCTTTTCCGAGTGTAAGCCCAACTAGTGATGTTGCCTTGCTTCCCAATCTTAGCTTGCCATTGCTCCCGCTCTTGCTTGGATGAGCTCATGATGTGAATTCCATCATGACAAATATACAAGAAGATTCCCATGAAGAACAACATCCAGTCAAATCCATGCTTCGATTCTAATAGATAAATTTAAGGACAACATAGGGAATATTGTCAAAGGTTCTGATTATAGTTCTATGTTTATGAACTGTCTCATGTTTCAGAGCTTCATCTTAATTTATAAAGTTAAGAATCGTTTACACATCATCTTTATGAGGATCACCAAGCCGTTATATTCTTCATCAATGAAAAGTTTAACTCTTCAATTATAAGGAAAAATAAAGGCCTCTTTATTGAAATACTTATCAAGCTTATAATCTTCTTTCATAAGACGGTTTTAGAAGCATCAATAAAATTTGTAACTACAGAAAACTCATACATCACTGTTAAGTTTAATGTAGGAGTTACACAAAAGTCTAGGGGTTTAGGCATGTGATTCATTGTAAGCACTCCTACAACATCTATAAATAAAGAAGCAAGGTTCTTGGTGATAATTCAAGGGTAATATAGGGACTATTGAAACGTGTCCCCTTGGTGGCCGAAAGCTCCTATATGCTCTTTGGTGTGTTGATTGAGTGTGCGGTTCAGTTTACCCAACAAAACTTTGTGTAAATTCTTGATACTCCTTAAAAGCTAGATCCTACCCATCAAACTCTTGTGCAAAAATTGACAACTATTTCAGCACGGACGGAGTATTACTTTCATTCTAATTCAACAGATTTCACCATTAACACTTTGAAGAGGTCGGAATTCTATTTTAAATGTTTAACAATTTACACATTAAACTATAATAATGGCTTAGTAAGCTGATTCCCAAACTGATATACCATATGGTTGCTAGTAGGTAAACCTATGTACAATTGGAGGGTCATTGAAAACTTAAGATCCTAAAAAGTTGATGTAATCATTGTTGCTATTCCTGCTTACATTTGAACGAGCAATCAATTGTGACGAATGAATTTCAAAGAAAGTTTTTACTGAATTGCCAACAACCCTAAGAAAATATGGTCCTGTTCTTTTCAACTAAATTTCGGTTTATATTAGTCACAAATCAATTATACAAATACTCCTCCGTTCGCTTTGGTTTTGCTATGTTATGAAAATCGAAGACAGAGCTATTCATGTATCGTGAAGAAAAATCAATTAAACAGAGGGAGTAGTAATCAAGATCAACCCAAATCCCAGTAAATACCGAATATCGATAGTCATAAATCATAAAATAGTCGAATTCGATAATCAAAAAAACAAAATCAACCAAAAAAAGAGAAAACATAAGAGTAAGCATTACCGGTAAATCAAGGGTAACAGCAGATGCTCTGAGTTGAATGGGATGACGGGAAGGGAAACGGTAGAAATAGAAAGGTGGAAATTTAGAGAGAGAAAGCTTTGGAATTGGAAGTACAAATGAGGATGAACAAGTCAATGGAGTACTCATCTTTCCTCTCTCCTCTTTCTCTTTTCTCTCTTCTTCTTTTGGTTTTTGTATAACCCTGTGTTTCTCATTCTGTGGAACTTATCAATGAAACGAATGCTAATTTCAGTCCTCTACTTCTTTTTAACTTTATACCTGAAAAAGTAGAATCTTTTCCATATTATGGCTAAAAGAAAATAATTCCCACTTTGCATTTGCATTATGTGGGAAAGTATTTTCTACAATATCGTCCACGTGGAAATTTATTTTTTTTCTTATTTTTCAGACAAAACCGCCACTTGAGATGGCGGTTTGCCTTCAGCAGCAAACCGCCATCTCAAGTGGCGGTTTGGTCCCTGGTAAACCGCCACTTCATGTGGCGGTTTGCTTGTGGCCTGAATTTTTTTTTCTTTCATTTTAAAATAGTGAACGCAACATGCATTAAACTAGTTCAATACCATCTATTCCATAATAATAAATTACGAACCGGCTTGATTTGAAAAAAATAATTTTGAAAATAATGCAAAGATACATTACAATTATGGAAAGTCATACAAGAAGTTCAAGTCATATAAGAATATACAAAATTTTTCAAACTACAACCCCCGGCCCCTTTTGTTTTGCGCACCAACCTCCGCAATGACATTAAGAGCAGGAGCTCGTCGTTGACTAGCACGCTGATATGTGATGATCCTTTGCGGAGGGGACGGATGTGGAGGAGGAGTGGTAATGGAAGTTGGAGGAACGAATGGCGAAATAGTACCGAAATAATTTCCCATTTCAAGCAAAGTGGGAATTAATTGTTTGATTTGCAATATTCTAGGAATAGTCTCGAAAAAGTAAGCTAAACTTTTTAATTCAAAAAAAATAAGTAAGTCAAACTTAACGCTTCTTCATTCTCATTAAAATTACAAAAAAAAAATTAGCATCTTTTACAAAAAAAAAAAAAAAAAACTACATAATTTAAAATTTTTTTACAAAAGACTACTTTATATAATATTTTATTTGTAAAAGACTACCACTTGACGGAAGCTATTAGTTTACTGTCAAGTGGATCTTTGACTTCGCATGTGATAGACACCTGATCGTTTCTTTTAGCATTCAGACCAATTTGAGATGTTCAATTGTCCAAGTGGTATTATCCAATTGATCCTTGTATTTTTTTTTAAATATTTAAGAAAAAATATTTTTTTTTTTAAATAAAAGGAAAAATCTTAATATTTACTCACACCTACTGGTAAACCGTTCCCACAGCCACACCCACCTAGTACCACCGACCCACCATTACTGCAACCACCCTCACATGCTCAAGCATCACTCAACACCCAACTTCAGTCAGCAAATCCAACCTACCCCTCTAACCAACCAATCAACCTAACCTGCCCCAGGTTAGGGTCACCAATTGAAGTTGGATCTTGAGGGTGATTGAGTGAGTAAGGGTGGTTGTGTGTGGTATTTTTCATATTACCCATCATGAAAAAATTAGGTTCTTCCACATAATTTAAGCATACAAATTGATTCTCATAAATCCTCAGAAATCTCTCAACTTTTATTGATTCAAGTTGAAAACATTAAAAATTAATGACACTAAAACTAATCCAATTACACCCAAAATTCCTCCAATTTCATCAATTAAAGTTCAAAACTTTAATAACTAAAAAACCCAAAATGAAAATAATCAAAGTAGTGTAGTTCTTCCCTAAATTTCCCCGAAAGTTACCTCAAATTCAACTAAATTAAGAAGTGGAAAAGAAGAAATAAGAAGAGTGAAAAATAATGTTGGAGTATCAGATTATGCTCTATCTTCTCCAAATTTCTCCAAAAGTTTTATCAAATTCAAAGTAATGAAGATGATTACTCTAACATTTACCGCTAAAATCAAGAACTTAATCTTTGAAAATTTATCAACAAAACTTATCAACTTTGGGATTTTCTATTGAAAATGATGAAGGCATGATGTAATTGAAGTGATTAATAAAAGTACAATAAAAGAAAGAAAAGAAGAACTAAGAAGACAGTGTATATATGCAGAGAACATAGGTATAATTAGGAAATTGGAGGTAAATAAAGAAAATCTATGGAGAAAATGGTACATTTAATGAAGCCACATGCTACTCACATGCAAAGTCAATGCCCCTCTTGACGGTACACTAACGGTTTTCGTCAAGTGGTAGTCTTTTGAAAACAAAAATATCATATAAGATAGCTTTTTACAAAAAAAACATAGATTAGGTAGTTTTTTGCAAAATGTGCTATAGATTAGGTAGTTTTTTTGTAAATTTTCCTAATAATTATTACATCATTTTAGCTCGGTGAAGAGCAAAATTATTTGATGATGTAAAAATTTTTTCGATCCAATATTCGATTATATATATACTAGTGTAAAAACCCGTGCAATGCACAAAGTTTATTTAATTATTTATTTATGAAAATTATTGTTTTAAATAATAGTGCAGGTTCACAATATCCTTATCAAGTTATTTTTTATATAATATGCACTACTGAATATTATTCAATATAATTGTGATCTATCAAATATCTAAAAGACACTTGCATATGAATAGTAATGCAAGTATATATATTGATTTAATGATTATTAATCAAAGAATGATAAAATTTGAAGTTGTGTATTTTTAAGTCTTTAAAATCTAAATTATGGTCTAGAGGTTTTGAAACACTTTTTGATATAAGATATTATCTGTGTGATTATATACTTATCATCTTTGAGGATTATTAGACCTTTTCTGCTAGTCACTTTAGAAACTACGACGTAAAATTGTCTATGACCAAAGAGAGTATTAAGTAGATTTAAACTAACATGAGTTGGTGAATGTCCCTAATTCTTATCAATCGTCATTGCAAAACATAACGACATAAAATTGCGCTTCTTTAAACATTAATTAACTGGGAGTTTGGAACTATCCGACGGTGTGAGTGTAATCGTTGAAATGTGTAGATAATGAAGCTTTTGTTGATGAACGCCATAAGGTTTCCAATCATAGTTAACGATAAAACATATTATTAGAGTAATTAGAATAATTATTGTTATGGTAACATTTTTTTTCTCATTTATTTATTTAATTATTAACGTCATATTACCTTAATACCCCTTGACTTTTTGGTTGACCTTGACTCTTGGTCAAAGGGCTTTTTCTGAATTTTTTAACCACCTTGCTTGGTCACTAAGGTAGTAACTTCCCTAACCCTAAAGTAACTACCCACTACCATCCATCATACCCATGATGATCTACTCTCTCTCCCAGAAATAATTTCTTCTCGACCATTATAAATAGAGGCAGCCAACATCAATAACAGGGCAGTGAAAAATACCTTATCAAAGCTCCTCAAAAGTCCTCACTCACAATCCTCTTCATTAACCTACCCAAATACAAGCAACTTCTGCCCCGACATCTATATTCCTGCATTCAATCTATAATCGTTTATTCATTAATCTCTCATCTCCGTTCTAACTAGAGCGTCGGAGGGGTTTTCCGGGAGATCACCCCCGGGCAAGGCTAACCTGTTGTGTTGCAGGAATTCAGGTCACTTCCATTCTGCCGATTGTTGCTCGCGATAACACTTCTACCTCAAGTATCTAAAGTGCCTCGCAGTTCCTCGTTTCACAAACGAAACAGTTTGGCGCCATCTGTGGGGACAGAATAAAAAGTCATGGCTCCCAAAAGAAATCCAACGCAAACCGCTACCGTGCACAGCACAGATACAGACACTTCTGCGGGACGCTAACAATCAAGCCGTGACTCGCCGTGATCCGGAGATGCTAGCACGAAACCTCACTGCTGCCTTCTCCGAACAACTCCGCGCCTTCATAAATAATAATAACCCTGCTTAACATCGAGCATTGGAAGACATGGCGGACCAAATAAAGAATCTGCAAGAACGGATCGAACCCCACAAAGAGATACCGAAATCTCACGAACCTCAGGATGGGAACTCAGGAATGTCACGTTCCAGCAAAAGAAATAAGAAGAGACGAGAGAGATCCAAGACCAATAGAAGCCTTAATAGAGCTGACTCCCAAGACGGTGAATCCAAAACTGCCTCCCGAGATGCCCGTACTTACCTGGAAATCAAGAAGCAGAGGATATCTGAAAGCGCTCAATCATTGGTGGACAAAAGAAGGGAAGAAAGGAAGAAAGCGCAACTCACGGGATCTAGCCATCCCACTAGCCCCCTCATAACGTCGCGGAATGAGACTAGCGGGGATAATCTTCATGAAGATCCCATGCCAATAAGCTCCCTGTTGGCTCCGAAAGTACTGAATACCCCTAACCCGGCGAAAATAAAGATCCTGAATATAGCGGCCTTCAGTGGAACATCTTGCCCGGAAGAGCACTTAATGGCATACAAAAATTTAATGTTGCTGTACACCACCAACCCAGCGTTGTGGTGCAAATTCTTCCCAACTACTCTCACAGGAGTAGCCTTGACATGGTACACTTCTCTAGCTTCCAGTGGAAAGTATCCATACTTTTGCCCAATTAGAGAGCAAATTCCTTGGTCACTTTGTAGCATCCAGAAGGCAGAGAAATCAAACTTCCACTTACTCAGCATAACGCAATTGGAAGGGGAATCCATATCATCATATTTGAAGACATTCCATGAGGCGGTGCTGGAAGTAACGAATTTAGAAGAATCAGTCGCCTTGAACGCCCTGATCAAACGGAATGAAGGCTCAAAGGTTGAAGTTCCAGTTGATCGAAAGTCAAGTGAAGACATATGCGAAGGCCATGAAACAAAAGCTATATCACGGCCTCTGAGATATGTCAGGCACATACCCCAAAAAGCGAAAAGTCAGAGAAAAAGGATCCAATATCCTCCCACCAATCCTCAAGGAACAGAGAGAAACACTCATCAAAGAGGGATATAAACTACATTCCGCGTCGTCCGAAACCCCCATCAGATATGGGACCTCCAAGATCCAGACATGTGTACGCCACAGAAGGGGAAACCAGGACACGGAACTTAATCGACGGAGGTAACGATCTGATGTTCAACCAAAACAGGAAAGACATATTCTTCGCCATCTGGGACGAGTTGCCAACTCCACCTCCTACTACCACCCCCTCTGATTGTCACATCTACAATTTGTGGTGTGATTACCACAAGGAACATGGCCATGCCTTGGCCCAATGTCGCGAACTCAAGCGTATCCAACATCAGCTAGCCGACGAGGGGAAGTTAACACGGTTCATCAATCGGAAAGACTATGGCATATGAAACGACACAGAAAGAAGACCTTGGAACCAGAAACGCAGATCTCTCAGAAGAGATGACGCTAGACGCGAAAGTCCCAACACACAAGGGACCATCAACATGATTTTTGGCGGCTACTCCGAAGAATACCCTACTATCCGCGCTGCAAAAGACAGCGTCCATACTCTGCTCAAAGGACCACCAAAGACCACATCAAATGGGCCGATCATGAGATTCGATGCTACTACTTCCCAACCGCTACAACAACCACACACCGATCCTTTGGTGGTTACCCTCAAGATTGGGCAAATGAAGGTGAGGCAAGTATTGGTGGATACCGGAAACACAGCCGATCTTATAACCATTGAATGCCTTAGATAAATGAAATTCAGAGAAAACCACTTGCAGCCCCTCGATAAACCTTTGATCGGGTTCGGAGGAAATCAAGTCATACCCTTGGGAACAATCATACTCTCTGTTTGAGTTAGGGAAAGAAACAGAAGCAGAACAATGCCCATACGATTCACGGTGGTGGATCTGACATTCTCCTACAATGCCATTATGGGACTCCCCCTCATCAACAAAATCAAAGCCGCAATCTTCCCTCATCAACTTTTGTTGCAATTCGAGCAAGACGACGGACAAGTTGGCATTCTTAAGGGAGACCAGGTAATGGCCCGCCAATGCCTCATCAACACCTTGAAGTGAGGAACTTCCGTCATCCCCTCTAAAAGAGAAAGGGAATAGAAGTCTTCATCCGTCATGAGTGTGTATATGGACAACCCCAACACACACGAAAGGCCTCACCTGGTGGAACGACATGAGGAGGTAGAGGTATTCGAGGGGAAACCAATCAAAATAAGAAAAGATCTTCCAGATACGGTAAAGTAGGATATCCTGGCTACCATCGCTGAGTTTCGTGACATCTTCGCTTTTTCTACGGAAGAGATGCCTGGCATACCCCCAAGTGTTATGTGCCACAAACTTGACATAAAGCCAGGCTACAAACCCATGAAACAGAAGCTGCGACATCAAGGGAAAGAGAGAATTGGGTCGCCAAAGAAGAAGTGGAAAAAATGCTAAAAGTAGGATTCATTCGGAAATGCAAATACTCCGATTGGCTTTCCAACGTCGTCCACGTCAAAAAGTCAAATGGGAAATGGAGGATGTGCGTTGACTTTATAGACCTAAACAAGGCATGTCCGAAAGATGATTATCCTCTCCCATAGATAGATTGGTTGGTGGATACCACGGCAAGCCACGCCCTATTGAGCTTCATGAATGCTAATGCGGGTTACCATCAAATCCCTTTAGCCACAGAAGACCAGCCGCACACTGCATTCATTACAAGTGCCAGGGTGTACTGCTACAAGGTTATGCCCTTTGGGTTTAAAAATGTCGTAGCCACTTATCAAAGAATGGTCAACAAAGTCTTCCAGTCTCAGATAGGCCGAAACTTGGAAGTATACGTGGACGACATGATCACAAAAAGCAAGCGGGCATCTGAACTTGCCGCGGACATACGCGAAACATTCATAACCCTCTGAAGACACCAAATGCGACTTAATCCTGACAAGTGCGTTTTTGGGGTCTCCGGAGGGAAGTGCCTTGGCTTTCTTGTGAACGAAAGGGGTATATAAGCAAACCCCGATAAGATCCGTGCAATTCGAGATATGAAGTCCCCTATATCCGTGAAAGAAGTTCAAAAACTAACAGGATGTGTGGCCGCTTTTGGGAGATTTATGTCCAAATCAGCAGACAAATGTTTGCCCTTCTTTAAAACTCTCAAACAAAGCAAGTTCGAATGGACAAGTGGAGCCGAGGATTCCTTCCGCCAGTTAAAGAACATCTGTCCTCTGTACCAAAACTGGTTTCACCTACCATTGGAGAAAAACTAGTCTTATACATCTCGGTCTCTGAATACTCCCTGTCAGGAGTACTAGTCGCTGAAAGAGAAAAGAAACAACTCCCTGTATATTACGTGAGCCGTGCTTTCCGAGGCTCGGAGGGAAACTATAGTGAAATGGAGAAGGTTTTATTCGCAGTTGTGATGGCAAGCAGGAAATTGAAACCATACTTCCAATCACATCAGATCACGGTAAGAACCAGTCAACCCTTGAAGAAGATTCCGGAAGGAAAAGCCAAATCAAGCCGCGTCATTGACTGGGCCAATCAACTAGCAGACTTTGGCATTGAATATGAGCCACGAACGACAATCAAAGCTCAAGCCCTAGCTGACTTCATTGCCGAAAGTACTATTCCCCATCATCTTGAAGCCAACCAAGAATGGAAGTTATATGTAGACGGGTCCTCTACACAATCCACAAGCGGAGCGAGACTTCTAATTGTATCTTCCGCCGGGGTTCGTATGGAAAGGGCGGTCATATTCAAATTTGCGACCTCTAACAATGAAGCAGAATATGAAGCACTACTCTTATGGCTCAAAATCTGCTATTAAGCGGGGGCTAAAACACTATACACTTTCTCCGATTCCCAACTGATAGTCGGACAGGTAAACGGGAAGTTTGAAGCCAAAGATGATAGCATGAAGATGTATTTGCAGAAAGTAAAAGAATTTTCAAAAAATTCGACAAATTCACATTGGTTTACATCCCAAGATTCCAAAATGCACAAGCCGACTCCCTGGCAAAACTTGTCAGTTCAGCGGAAACATACGCGGCTCGTGATATCATCTGGGAGGTGCTCCCTAACCCCAATATTAACTTCATGGTCAATACCATCAATAGGTCAGAGACATGAATAGAACCCTATATCAGATATTGCAAAATCAGACACTCCCCCAAGATGAAAGTCAAGCAAAACTACTCCAAAAGAAGGCCGGATGGTTTGAACTCCATGAAGAAACGCTCTACAAAAAATCATACACACATCCCTTTCTGAAGTGTGTTTCCCCTGAAGAAGGAAACTACATCCTTCGTGAAATACACGAAGGTGGATACGGAATACACCAGGGAGTACGAACTGTAGTAAGCAAGGTCCTTAGAAGCGGATACTACTAGCCATCCCTCAAGAGTGACGCCGAAACATTGATCAAACGTTGCCCCCAATGCCAGTACCACTCAAAAGTAAGAAGAAAGCCATCTAACTACCTTTTCGCCATACAAGCCGTCTTGCCCTTCGACAAATGGGGTATAGATCTCCTTGTGATGTAAGTGTGATTAGGAAGAACACACTTAGATTTAAAATGGGGTATAGATCTCCTTGGCCCCTTCCCACCTGCAAAGGGACAACGAAAGTTCATTATCGTGGCCATCGATTACTTCACCAAGTAAGTGGAAGCCGAGGCCCTTAGCTCTATCACAGACTAACAAGTTTGTCAGTTCATATGGCGAAATATCATCACGAGATATGGCATTCCTCGCGTAATCATTACAGACAATGGAAAACAATTCATCAGTAAGAACACAATAGAGTATTGCGACAGGTTCAACATTCAAATCCGATTTAGTTCAGTGTCTCGACCTCAAACCAATGGCCAAGTCGAGTCGGCAAACAAAAAAATTTTGAACGGCATCAAAAAGAAAATAGAAGGGGTAAAAGGAACGTGGGATGAAGAACAACCCGGGAACTTGTGGGCAAGTAGAACGAAAATTAAAGAAGCAACAGGACATACCCCCTTTTCCCTGGTATACGGGTCTGAAGCCATACTTCCAGTAGAAATTGGTATACCATCCACAAGAGTCACCTATCACTCACATAGCGAGAACGAACAACAAAAAAGAACAAACTTGGATTTGCTACCAGAAACAAGGGGAAATGCACTGTTAAGATCGGTAGCCCAAAAATAGAAAATGATTCGCAACTTCAACCGTCATGTCAAAACCAAACGTATTCAAGTTGGCAACTTCGTCCTCCGCAAAATCGAAGCTATAGGAAAGATAGCAGAGAAAGGAAAGCTAGGAGCCAACTAGGATGGCCCATTCAAAATTACCCGCGCCATTAAACTGGGGACGTTCGAATTAGAAGACATGAAGGGGAAGAAATTACCCTGCCCATGGAATGGAGATCACTTGAAGAAATACTTCATTTAACAAGATTTGCAAGAGGCCACAGATAAAACATGGCAAAGAATCTATCAGCATCAACAATCACCAGTCTCATTCAAGTATCAGTCAAGTTGTGTTATCATTTTCGTTCGTGTTATCATTTTCATTTTCACTTGGTGTTATCATTTTCGTTTTCGATTACAATTTCAATATCAATATAGCAGAAGTTTTTCTGTAACACCCTGGCCCAACGGACCACCAGTGACTATTCATGAAGACTGTCGACTAGCCCCACAAACCAACACAAGTCTTTCCAGCGCACTTTGGCTTCACTCGTGCGCGCCCGAGAAAACTTCCCAGGAGGTCACCCATCCTAAGATTGCTCTACACCAAGCACGCTTAATTGTGCAGTTTTTAGCAAATAAGCTCCCATGAAAAGAAGATGCATCTTGTTGATATGAGTAGTCTATCAATCCCTTTTTCAAGCTAAATCTGGGGTATTACACAGCATTTTCAGACTATCCAACTTCAAGTTTCAGCATTCACAAGTATTCGGTATTATATTCTACCTTCTCATTATCATCTAGTTTTCAGACGTAAAGTTGTCGGACATACTCGGCATCCACTAAACCTCCTTATTGCAAATCTTGTTAAAATCAGTGTTTTTTATAAACTCGAAAGAAATTAGTGGCGTCTATGAGTCGGACCCCTTGAAAGGAGTCCCATGATCAAATTAATTTAAGTAATCTTTTTAAAATCAATGTTTTCTATAAATCCGGCAAAAATCAGTGACATTCATAAGTCGGACCCCTTGAGGAGGGTCCAATGATCAAATTTATTCAAGTGATTTTGAAAACAGTGTTTTCTTTTTTGGTCGGCAAGAATCCGTGGTCTGTAAGTCGGACACCTAAAGAAGGATTCATAACGGTATTCAAAGCATTCCGAATATATCCGCGGCAAAACGTCACAAGATTATCCGGCATAAATATGTAAACTATCAAACAAATTAGCATTCAAATTACAAAGTCTGAATTTTCAGACCCCCAAAAATATTTGGCCATACATTGGCCATTACAACAAGTTCAAATTACAACTTTGAATGATCAAACATCGTTCAAAAATGTGTCGACATCCTCCTCGGGTTCGTGACGTAGCGGCTTTGGAGACCCGGCCCCTCCCTCGTCAAGATTCGGAGAAAAGCTTACGAAATCTTCAATATTAAACGGCTCCATTTTGATCTCAGACAATTCCTTGGACAAGCTCTGGAGGTTTTTTCCTTCATCAATTATTAAATTAGACAGGTTCAAGCACAAACTCTCCAGCTTAGAAAGCGCCAAGCTCTCAGAGATATCTGGGGCCGAAGGATGAGATAGGGTGAATTTATCTAAGTCAAGGCACAAAGCCTCCTTTTCAGCTCCCTCATCAACCTTCTCCGACCAAGCCTTCTCCTCCTCCGCGTCCCAACTAGGATCAACTAATACCACTGCCTCTCGTTCCAAAGCAGAAGCCAGGTTGCTCAAAGCTTTGTCTCCCTTTTGATTAGCCATTTGACGGAGAGAATCGAAGTTGATACCTAAATCATGGAGCTGGCGTCCATCATCTCCGCCGTCAGATCCCCCAAGAAACTTGACGCTTCAGGCTCATCCGACGTCAACCAATCCCTCGCTATCCTGGCCCGTCTCTCTGAGCGGAGCTTATAAATTTTAGCCGCGGATAATAAGATCTTGAATTTATTCAAATTATCCGAGACTTGCTTACAAGAGACTGATTTTGATAAACCAGCCTTGCGTGAATATCCATCAGGCGCCCCGTCTCATGGCCGAGGATGGCAGACATATTAGAGGCCGCGTCCAAGCTTCCAATGGTCTACTCCAGCTGCTTCTTGGCCCTCTCTCGCCATTGTTCAGTTCTAACCAAGCGCTCCTTCAATTCAGCGCACTTGGAAAGTTTTTCCTTTAAGCCCGAGAGCTCACCAAGATCTTTCCTAAGCTTCCTCTGCTCCTCGTTCTGCTCGTCGCAACGGGAGGCTAAGGCCGCCAAGGTCTCCTTATCCGCGGCACTCTGACTTCTCAAATTCAGCTCAAAAGATAACCTCAAGAAAGTCTGTAAAAAGAACCGAGAATCAAAAGACGAATAGAAGGACTTAGCTCCCATATTGAACAAAACAGCGAAACGGATCGATAATGTTACCTCAGCCGCAGAAGCCTAGAGCTGGCGAACCCTATCGCTGGAGGGCAAGGACTCAAGATGGTCGACATCCATCTTGCTGATTAACTTAGATGACGCCCTATTGAAGCGAGTAATCATACCCTTGTGACCCAGCTCAGTGAAGAGGGTGTCGTGTAGGAAGGGTAAGACCTCCCGGCGACGATACACCTCCTCAACGCGCGACTCAGGGGCCGCAGTCGATTCTCCGACCTTCTCCTTACCCTTGCCGGAGACAGGCACCGATCTATCCTTACGGGTAGATATCTCCCCCTCAACTGACCTAATCCGAATAGGCACAGCGGTCTTGATAGTGTCCACGGAAGCTCTCTTCGTGGCACTCTCTTCGTTGGAAGAAGAATCTCTCTTCCTCTTCCTCTCTTTCTTCTCTTCCTTCTCCTTCTTCTCTTCCGCTTCCTTCTTTTTTGGAGGAATCAACCTCTTAGATTCATCGGGGATATGAACCCTCTTCCTCTCCTCAAGAAGCCTCAAAGAATCTCCTTCGCTGGGCACCTCATCCAGCCCCTTGTCGGCCGTCACCGAATCCTACGAAAGAAAAAGTTAGAAAATCCCCAATGGTTCACTAAAAAACATTAATTTATACCTTGGGAGGAAGAGGCAAGGGCTTTTCCGCGGCCCTCTGGTTGGCCTCATGAGCGAATCTCATAACGCTGAATTTCTTCATCAGGTCCGGGTTTTTAGCCTTCAGATTCTCCTTAGTAACCGCTGAAAAATCTCAAGTTAGAAACGAGTAAATGCACGATAAAAAAGGAAAGAACCGCCGGCCCTTAGTTCAATCTATGGCTAAACTGATTCCGGATGCTGAGAGGAGATTCTCATTCTCCAACTCAGAACGAGCAGGTATCCAATTAAGTTGAACGTTCATGGGTTTTCTTCCCAATTGCACGTCCATCTTCGCATACTCTATTATTACCGCGTCAGTGAATGAGCACTGCGGGAGTCTGTCGTTGAAACCTGAAAGGTTGGGTTTGATATCAAAAGAGATTTTGATATTCCACCCCCTAAAACTGTACAAATAGGCAAACTTAGTCCTATATCCCTTCTGATTTTTAGGGAGGTCGTGAACTATCTTCAGCCCACGACAGGTAAGTGAAGGTGATCCACCCACAACCGTACGATTGAGAATTACATAGGCGAGCCCTAAAAATGTATCTAAAGGCGATGAGTGTTGGAGGCACGGCCAAAACTTTACATAGAATCAAAAACGCCACCAAACAACCCCACGCATTAGGGTATAATTCCGGTACAGAAATATTTAAAAGATCTAACACTTCCCTAAAAAAGGGATGAAGGGGAAATCTAAGCCCCAACTCAAAAAAAGGAAGATATACAGCTATACAGTGCGGTAGGGGAAACCTAACGGTGTCATAGTTCCCCAGAGTAATAATGTTGTAATCATCTTTCAACCCCCACTTCAACGAGATAGCATTCCGTTGTTTGTCCAAGTCCCTCTTGGTTTGTAAATCGATGAAATAGTTAAGGGGCCCATCGTCCGGAATATAAAACGGAGGAGGCATCGGCGCCGCACTTTCTCTTCCATAAGACTCGGCTGTTTCTTCGATCTTTTCCATATCTACATACAATAACCCTTCTAGGCTAGGATTTATTCTCGGCAAGTAATTTGGGAAGAAAGCAATGCTCACTTCCCAAGGAGCAGATTTCATCATCTCTGGTGTATATATAGGGGATACAGATGATTCATCCCCGGCCTTTATTGATTAATAATGAGGAGTGATTCTCACTAAACTGTTATAACCCGAATCATCTACCAACGATCTCTCATCAATACGTTTACATACAACTAAAGGGAAGTTCGTCGGGTTAGTAGGGTTGATGTCTGTGTTAACTATCGCCTCATTTGTAGCCGTGACATCCATATTAACCGCAATCAGAATAAAGTAGCAGGCGAAACTTGTACAGAATAAAGACTAGTTTCATAAACAAATTCAAAGCCTTAAACTAACATTCAAGAACTCGAATAACAGTTTGAAGAAATTCAAAAATTTGAGGAAAATTTGAGTACCTTGTTTGAAGAAATTTGCAGATCTGTCAGGAAACTTGAAGATCTGTCAGAAACCTTGAAGCTTACAACTCTGAATTCGACGTGTGAACAGTTGATTCGAAGCTTACAAGCCCAATTTTCATAATCCGTTAGAAGGTCTGCCAATTGTGGATATATTCATGTCCCTGAACATTTGAGTATACTCCATGATCATGTTACACTTCGTTAATTCAGTTTTGATAGACAAGTATTATTTCCGCATAAAAAAAGATGTTTCAGGTCATTAGGGCTCTCTTCTCACATCATCCTTCATGCGTGGGGCTAAATGTTATGGTAACATTTATTTTCACATTTATTTATTTAATTATTAACGTCATATTACCTTAATACCCCTTGACTTTTTGATTGACCTTGACTCTCGGTCAAGGGGCTTTTTCTGAATTTCTTAACCACCTTGCTTGGTCACTAAGGTAGTACTTCCCTAACCCTAATAGAGGCAACCCACTACCATCCATCATACCCATGATGATCTACTCTCTCTCCTAGAAATAACTTTTTCTTCACCATTATAAATAGAGGCAACCAGCATCAATGAGAGGGCAGTGAAAAATACCACATCAAAGCTCCTCAAAAATCCTTACTCATAATCCTCTTCATTAACCTACCCAAATACAAGCAACTTCTGCCCCGACATCTATATTCCTGCATTCAATCTATAATTGTTTATTCATTAATCTCTCAACTCCGTTCTAACTAGAGCGTCGGAGGGGTTTTCCGGTAAATCACCCCTAGGCAAGGTTAACGTGTTGTGTTTTGCAGAAATTCAGGTCACTTCCATTCCGTCGATTACTGCTCGCGATAACACTTCTACCTCAAGTATCTAATTTGCCTCACACTTCTTCGTTTCACAAACGAAACAATTATTTATAATAATAAAAGTCAAAAAATTTAAATACAAAATATCCTTTAATAACTTTTTCGTCTATGAGAATATGTATTGCACTTGTAATTCCACTTTCTTTACACTACCGTCAATGATGAAATTTTGCTTTGATTTTTCAATTTCCCTATTTTTCTTTACTTAAAGAAAATTCAGACCCATTTCTGTTAGTTTCTCTAAATATTAGTAGTAGAAATTAAAGTATTTGAACTGTGGTATCTAAGAATATGGGAATGATAGATGTTGTTATGAGTACACAACTGAACTATATATAGGGTTAAGTAGGTTTATAAGGTTCATAATTGTTGTAAGTATAGATAGACTTGTACAGCAAGACATTAGAATGTTATAATCGTAAATATTTCACCCATATTTTAGGGGCAATTAGGGTATAGGATTTTATTACTTGCTATTTTAGTTGCCAATTAACTGAAATTGCTTGTTGTTTTAAAGGAATTTATAGATCTCAAATTGTTAAAGAAATTAAACATGTCAAAAAATATTATTTGATTAAGAATAAAATAAAATAAGAATAATATTTTTGAGAAATAAAAATTTAACTACTATTTTAAACATCTCTTTAATGAAACATACTATTTTAAATGTCACGGGAATCAATCAAATAATACTTTCTAAGAATAATTAGAGAATGGTAAAAAAAAAAATTTGTACTTTTATAATTTTTAGATGAGAGATATGATGTATTGTACAATTGATTTTATAGAAAGATACTATTTTAAATGTCAATGTAATCAATCAATTAATACTTTCTAAGAATAATTATAGAATTGTAAAAATATTATTTTTTTTAGCTAAAAGAATTGCCAAATTTGTAATATAAACGAATTGAAAAGAAATGTCAACCGTGCAAATTCTTTGCCATGTAAACACAATTATCCATGTAAACACAATTATCCAGTAATTTATTGACATCTGGTAGAGCTTTTTATTAGTTGTTACCTATAATTTACAATTCTTTTAATATATATTATGACTAGTTGCGGACACTATCGAATTTAATAATGATATTTTATATATTTTTGTTTTCTTATAATTAAATAGAAATATCAAGATCACTTTTTGGTATTCCTTATAATTAGTCAAAATTTATATTTTCTTACACAAGATTAGAACAATTTAGTCATCCCTATGCGTTCTAAAGTCAATTGGGCTTCTTCATCTTTAGTACAAGTCTAAATTACTCGCACTAATTAATTCTAAAACTCACTACTAAAAAACACGGAGCTTACAGTTTTAACCGTCAAAAATATATTTTCCACGCTTGACGAAGCGTCTAAAAATTGCAGTTACAAATTTTCGACGCTTTTTACAGTGGATGTTATATCTATTTTCCGATGCTTCTTACTGTGGGAAAAAAGATTTCGCGCCTTAAATCCATACTACAATCTCACTTTTTTAGACACTTTGAAGCGTGGAAAATGCTGACTATTTTCGACGTTTTTTTGTGTGGAAATGCTGAATTTTTTAGAGGCTTTTCATGTGGATAGTACTTAATATTTTAGACGCTTTTATACGTCTAAATAAAAAGTAACCCTTTAAAGCCCTTGATATCTAGATATATGCTTTAAACATTTACATGCATTGAAAATGTATTTATTTTCCAGACTATATTAAATTCATCAAACATACATAATTACTAACAAACATCATACCAAATCAATCATATCCACAAAAGTATTAGCATTTGATATTCATCTACGCACATACATTCGTTGATGTAGCTTTGACCTTAAGTTTTTGTAGCTTGGTCAAAAAAGTCCAAGCAACATAGGTGCCTAATTTGATCAATATTCACATACATATATATATTTATCGATGTTTAAGAGACCAAAATTTAAAATTTAAAAGTTTGTCAAAAGTTGAAGGCCTGCAGAATTGTTTACATTATGTTGCAATTTCCACTCTAGTGTCAAAACCTTCGCAAAAGATGATTTGTTGGTCATAATATGAACATCAGCTACAAAAATCTGCAACAAACCAAACAAAATGCACAAACTTTAGCCAAAATACATACTCCTCGTTTGTGATTCAAGGCCAACAATATTTTTCAAATATGGGATTACCTTAATTACCAAACTCCCCATGAATATAAAAAACTTTATATAAGTCATTATCATATCTACTTCATCCAACTGCAACCAAAAATGCACATAACATAAAAAAACTAGAAACTACACTTCTACTATAAACACTGAAAAGTAATATGAAAAAGATTCGATGAATGATAAAAATAATAATGATTCTTACTTGTCCTTTGATTTTGTTGTAATTGATCTAAGACTAATACAAGCTGAGTGAGAATTTTTTGATTTTGAGCTCTTAGTTCTTCAACTTCTTCATTTTTTTTTTCAAAAGCTGAGAAGTAACCTCATCATTTCTTTTTTGTAATTGGGAAATAATCTCATCATTTTTTCTCATAACCTCATCACTTTTTCCCTCAACAGACAATAGGTAGGATTTAAGCCCCATAACATCACTTGAAGTACCACCACAATCACTTATCTTGTTTCGTAATTGAGCTTCAATACCAAACATGTGATATCTACTAACCCCGTGACCATAACCAACAACACGCTGATTAGGTTTGTCTTGTTGATACATCATCTCACTAAAAACTTCTGTCTCAATCACCTCACGAGGTTGTTTCTAATCACGTAAACGTTCATTAACCCTACTTTCAGCAATGTCCTATAACAATACAAAAGTATAAATGAAATATGCAATCACATTTGTCATAATGATAAATGTTTCCAATTCACTACTCTAATACACCATGAATTCTTGAGTGGATGTACCCTCTACACAACCACCACTCTTTGTAGTGTGTGTACGTTTCCACATTTCTAGCCCACTAGGTCCTCTGTGATTCAACTTAACCTATTTAAAAGTAACGGATTATCCCAAAGAAATAACCTTATCACAAATATAGGCATCATAAATAATTGTATCCATACTTACAAATTCAGTTTTCCATTTGAGCATAACTCTTTGACCCTGTAGTATGTACATGATTATGTATTTCACGAGCTCTTTTTCCCAGTGTTGATAATTTTTGTCAATGTTAAATTATTAGGTTGTAACTTGGTGAATATAAAACTTAAATTTATGTTAAATTTGTTATAATACACTATGTACAAATACCTTGAACTTTTCTGAGGTCCAGTAAGAAACCAAACTAATCCACTGCTCTTTAATCACATTTTTAGGCATATTCTCAATTATCTTCTCTTTGTCACATTAGGTTGATAATAGTCCCTTTGAAACTCCCACTTGTAATGCTTCCACTTCATATTTATATGTGACAATATCATTCAACGAAACTCTTTTGTATTAGGTAACACAAATTTATCCAATACATATGGTGAGAATCTCCTTTGTCAAATACGCATATGTTGAGAATAGTAATATCAAATAATAATAATAAAGAATGTTTAATGCATACCCAAACCGTTTTAATGATCCTTTGCTTGCAATGATCATCAACACGCTTCCCATTTTGTGCTCCAAGTGGACAAAAGGTTCCATCTTTTGACAATTCAGACAGAATATGTCCTTAGGTTTTAACGCAAGATTAAAGAATATGTCCTTAGGTTTTAACACAAGAATATGTCCAGCAATAAGGAAATTGTAATAGAACTATCTGAACATTAAAACGTTGCAACAAAAAACCAATAGAAAAAATAAGTACAGCACAAGATTAAAGTTGAGTTCCTTTATTTTAACACACCAAACAAAAAGCCAGCCAATGAAATTCACAAAGTAGAAGTACATCATTTTTCTGCAAATTAGTGTATTAGAATTCTTAACAAGCACTGACATCAAACATGTATAACAATTAGGGTAAAATCAATTTGATAATCTAGACAATTAGGGTAAAACAAACATAGAAATATCAGCACATCAATTCGCTACCCAAATTCAACCCAAACAGTAACCAAACAAACCCAGAATTTCGGTGCAAAATTAGAGAAGAAAAATCAGATGCTCGAGTATACCTGATTTCTGCAATTTGACCGGCCGGTGAAGGTCGGTGGATGTTTTTCGGTGCTGGTACTGGCCGCCGGAGGGAGAATGGTGGCGCACTTGAGAGGATGAGAGGATTAGAGGATGAGAGGATGAATGTATGTTGCTAGGTTAAAGGCGCTGAGAACAAATGAAAAGGATGAATGTGGGCAGGATTCTTTTCACTGAATTAAGAAGCGGTTTTCTTCAATTTTTTGGTTCGGGCGGTTTATCTGATGTATTTTTCCTCTTATTTTTTTGACGCGTTTTGTTTGTTAAATTTCCACGTATTTAAGCGTCGAAAATAATCCGTCTAAAATTTCCGTATTTTTTAGACAGTTGATCAAGCGTCTAAAAACTTCTTGTTTTGTTGTAGTGACTCTACAAACTTCAACAATGTCATATCACATTACCAAAAACCTCCAAATTATTAGGACCATAATTACCAGAAATCAAAAATCTCCCACCAAATTTCATTTTGGAAACTTCATCCCTGTAATACTAAATTAATTCTAAAACTCGCAAGCTAAATGATAAACAAAACTGTTGGCTATGAACCATGCAAAATTGTGTAGTGAAACACCTCTAAAGCTGATGGTTTGCTGCAAAAATTTATCCAATTTCACCACTTTAACAATCATATAGACAATCACCCTTTATTTTATTACATTTGACCTTAAGAAAAACAAAAGTGAAAACTCAATAAATTTCAAAATATCATATCATATCACCAAATTCCATTTTGCAAACTTCATCCCTATAATACTAAATTAATGTTTTAAAGACTTCGTCCCCCAAACTCGACATTAATATTCTCATGAAAAATATTAAACCAAAACTAAATAAATTACTATATAGTTGAAGACAAGAGAAACAACGGAAATAAATCTAACATTAGTTGAGATGGAATACTGATTGTTATTATTTTTAATGAGCCTCTTACAATGTAATTTATACAAAAGGAGCTAAAACAAATAAGGAACGGAGATAAACTAAATATACACAATGCCTAAAATAAGATTATGAATATTCTGAAAATATATGCAAATCTTCAATTTTCCTACACTCCCCCTCAAGTTAGGTCGTATGTTTCACCGAGACTTAACTTGCAAATTGCATCTTCAAAAGCTTCAGAGGTAACTGCTTTAGTCAGAATATCAGCTAATTGATCTTTGGATCGAACATAAGGAAGACAAACAATTCCTTTGTCAAGTTTTTCTTTTATGAAATGACGATCGATTTCGACGTGCTTCGTTCTATCATGTTGCACTGGGTTTCCTGATATATTGATGGCAGCTTTATTATCACAGTAAAGATTACACGCTCCCTTCTGAGGAAAGTTTAATTCCCTTAGCAATTTCCTAATCTAGAGAATCTCAGTGATATCTTTAGCAATCCCTCGAAATTCTGCTTCTGCACTTGAAAGTGCAACAACCTTTTGTTTCTTACTTCTCCATGTAACCAAATTTCCTCCCACTATAGTAAAGTACCTAGACGTAGACTTTCTGGCATCTCTATCTCCTCCCCAGTCTGCATCTGTGTAAGCTAGAAGTTCAAGATTATCATTCTTCCCAAATAGAAAACCTCTGCTACTTGTACCCTTTAGATACTTTAGAATCCTTGTCACTGTTGTCATGTGTTGTATCTGAGGGTTATGCATTAATCTGCTAACAACTCTGACGACATAATCAATATCAGGTCTAGTGTGAGAAATGTATGAGTTTAATTCCCAACCATCCTGAAATATCTTTCTTTGTCTGTCGGTTTTGCGCATTCGATAATCTGAAGCCCATGATTAGTCATGATAGGAGTATATGCTAGTTTTCAATCAAGCATTCCAGTTTCGGCCAACAAATCCAAAATATGCTTTCTTTGGCTGATAAAGATACCCCTCTTTGATCTTAGTACCTCAATGCCAAGAAAGTATTTTATGTTACCCAAATCTTTCATATCAAATTCTGCTGACAATTTTCCCTTCAAGTCAGAGATTTGTTCTTCATCATTCCTTGTGATCACCATATCATCAACATAAATAATAAAACATGTAATCAGCTCTTTCTTCTTTCTCAAAAAAAGTGTGTGATCGGAGTTGCTTTGTTCCTAATCGAATCATTTCATGGCTGCAGTAAATCTCCCCAACCATGCCCTGGGTGATTGTTTCAACCCATATAGAGCTTTACGTAGTCTGCATCCTTCTCTTGGACTGTAGTCCTCAGAAAATCCAGGTGAAGCTTTCATGTATACTTCTTCCTCAATCTCACCATGTAGAAAAGTGTTTTTTACATCGAATTGATAAAGAGACCAATCTTTATTAGCAGCTACAAAGAAGAGAACCCGGATTGTGTCAATCTTAGCAACTGGGGCGAAAGTCTCGGAATAATCTACTCCATAGGTTTGTGTATATCCCTTTGCAACAAGCCGAGCTTTATATCGTTCAATTGATCCATCTGCATGATATTTGATGGTGTAAACCCACCTGCAACCCACGATTTTTTTACCTCTTGGCAGTACACATTTCTCCCATGTCCCATTTTTCTTAAGGGCGGTAATTTCATCTTCCATAGCTTTCTTCCATTTAGGATCCTGAAGAGCCTCTTCCATATTCTTCGGTAAAATACTGGAGTAAAGGCAACTGTTAAAGGCCATGGTTGTCTGAGATAAAGACACATTGCTACCTCGATCTATGGGATAGCGAGATCTCTGCGCCTCAAACTTTGGATCATATCTTTTTGGAGGGACTCCTTTGGTACTTCTGGGAGGCAATTCATACCTACTAAACACTTCAACACTTGCCACATAATTAGGTTCATCATTAGTCATCTCAATTACACTTTCATCAACACTTGTCACATTAGGAACTGTACTAGGTACGATCCTATTAGGCTTAGATTCTACCTCAGGTTCATCATTTGGATGCACATTAGGTATGATCGATGGGGTGAACTGAGAAGGAGAAACGATACTATCAGAAGTAGTTATAGTGGTGTTACCTACTTGCTTTTTTGTGTCAACCCTTAATGGACATATTAACCAGCTTAGATCCTTAACCACTTTCTCCCCTTGAGGATCAGACTGGGAAAAATAGTATGAATGTTCAAAGAAGTCACAATCCATAGTGGTGTACATTTTATTCTGAACAGGGCCATAGCAACGATACCCTTTCTGTGTCACCCCATAACTAAGAAACACACATTTAATTGCCTGAGGTTCCAATTTATGTCTGACTCGTCGAGGAAGATAAACATAGACAACACACCCAAAAACTCGAAAGGGAAGAGAGATAGAGGACACAACATGTGAATTGAGTCAATCATATTATAGAACTTGAAAAATACATCAAAAACCTCAGACTTATGTTTCAGAAAGTAAATCCCACTCATATGTGTACAATCATCCACAAATAGAATAAAATAAGAAAAACCCTATTTATTAAACTCAGGAGCAGGGCCACAAACGTTAGAATGTATCGGCACAAAAGGTTTATGAGTTCGAGACATACTAGGTAAATATGAATGTTTGTGGCTTTTAGCCAATACACATGTCTCACAATCCAAATAAACAGTAGAACCACTTTAAGACGGAAAGAGACGTTTTAGATAACCTAGGGAGGGGTAACCTAAACGTCGATGCCAAATCCATAATTTTTGGTCGGGAGACACGCGAGCAAGCGAAGTGTGACCTTGTTGAACCGCCTTGTCGACATAGTAAAGTCCACCTTTCTCAGCACCACGCCCAATAATCTTCCTTGTCTGAGCATCCTGCACAATACAATCAGAAGAAGTCAGAAGAATGGTGCAATTAAGTTCTTTTGTCAACTGACTAATAGACAATTTATGTGACAAGGTTGGAATTAAAAGGCAATTCTATAAATGAATGAAAGGTGTGACATTAACGGGTCCAGCACTATCAACTGTAATATTCTCGCCACTAGCAGTTTGGATATGATTGCGAGAGGTCGAACTAAAAGATAATAAATCGTGCGGATCAAACGTCATTGTGTCACCACAGTCAAAGATCCATTTAGATGAAAAAGGTTGACAAAATAATCCACCCCTTTATTCTCATTTTTAATGGGTGGATTTGTTGATGTATGGGCTTGGGTATCCGGGTGAACATTCACTGAAGTGGGATTAATGTTAGGGTTTTGGGAAAAGGGAGTATAAAAGGGTAATAAGGTGGAGTGTTTACCTTGTGACCTGTCACTTTCTCCTTTTTCTTCTTCATCCCTCTCTCTGTTTTCTCTGTAACAACACTCGACCTGTTCGCCTCCATTGATGTTGGTGAGAAACAAACCTTGATCTCCTTGAGAGGGTTCTGGGCTGAATGAGTCATGATGGGTAAGGAACCCAGAAGCGAGATGCGCCTTGCCACCAGCTCGGCTAACCATCGGGTTTTTGGCGGTGGCCTTCCCTTTTTTGTGGTCATCCCACCACTCTGGATATCTGACAAGTTTGAAACATCCTTCCTTTGTATTCCTCGTTCCTCCACAGTGATTACATCTCAGGTGAGATCTATCCCCCTCATCATGCCGGGATGAGGATTCTGACCGGTAATTGATGGCCAAACCCTTACCTATCTCTGAAGGACCTAGTCCTAAAGATGATGAGGTACGGATAATACCACGTCGGGATATTTCTCGTCGTGTGGTAGCATAGGCCATATCGAGATTTGGTAAGGCTTCTTGATTTGACAAATCCTTTCTCTCCTTGTCCAGATCCTCATGAGTGCCGGCAAAAAATTGATATACACTCTGTCTTTGAATGAAATTGTTAAAAATAGTGATGTCCTTGGCACATATCATTAGGTTTGGCATACACCAGTCAATCTCCTTCCAAATTGTGTTAAGTTTACTAAAGTAAACTTCAATGGTGTCATTGTGTTGTTTAAGTGCTGCTGCTCTAGCACTTAAGTCAAAGATCTGCAACTCATCTCTCCCACTACTTAAGAGAGTCTCTATTCCTTTCCAGAAGTCCCATGCTGTGTCGTAGTCGAGAAACTGATTGACTAGATCAACTTCAATGTTTGTTATAATTCATGAAAGAACTACTGAGTCCCTTTGCTTCAATTGTTGGTAGGTTGGATCGGATGGTCTAGGAGGGACGTCAATGATGTGACTGAGACGTCCTCTCCCTTTGATTGCTGTGTGCATAAATTTGCACCAGGTTGTGTAATTGTTGTAGGATAGTTTCTCAGCTACCCTCAATTCAGTAGAGGATGATTCAATGGTTTGGTTTTGTTTATTCATTTGTTGAAACATTTGGAACATTTGTTCTAGTTGTGCAACTGTAATAATTTGCTGGTTTGGATTTGTTTGGTTTGTTTGATACTCGTTTTCCATCTCAAGTAAGAAAAAAAAAGGTAAATGATGTTTGCAGAAAAGTCGCAGGTCCCGAAAAGGCGCCTTACGGCTCTGATACCATGAAGACAAGAGAAACAGCGGAAATAAAGCTAAGATTAGGGTTTTGAGATGAAATACTAGTTGTTATTATTTTTTTCAATGATCCTCTTACAATGTAATTTATACAAAAGGAGCTAAAACAAATAAAGAAAGGAGATAAACAAAATATACATAATGCCTAAAATAATATTCTGAATATTCTGAAAATATATGCAAAACTTCTACTTTCCTACACTAGTAGCCTACACATCCATAGAAAGTTACAAAAGAGATAAAATCAAGATGAAGGATATATCTTTACATGGTGATGGTATCTTCAAAAACCATTTCTGAAGGAGATCATCAACGATTTTTCATGAAAATAACATGTAAACCCAGGAAGATAAGCACAAGGTCAAGTTATGAGAGAATAACAACTATCAACATAAAAAAAACACAAGTATGGTGTGATGCATACTTCCATTGGCTCATGCAAAATAGCATTGGGATCATCATCAGATCGGCAAAGTAGAGCTTGCGTACCAGGAGGCCTTTGCATGTAGCGGTCATTGTTCAAAGGCTTGACCCAAATGACTATTTGATTTCTTTTTGCATCTATTTTCCAACACATCCTCTCCACAAGAGGACTCATCTCTTTCCATATCCTAAGATCCTCCTCATTCTGTGATTATGCTTCTGGAGAAGAGTAGACAAAATAGCCACCAAGCCTTAGCACCCTATCTAACTCAAGAAGAAGTATACCATCTATTTTTTTAAAAAAAGAAAACACAATAAATTAAAAAAGTATTAATGCTGCTCATATAAATCAATTAAAAATTAGACAAAAACTGTACACAAAAGTAATTAGCAAACAAGAGAATTAAATTCACAACATTGAAACAAAAACAAAATTACAAATGATTCAAACAACGGTTGTAAAAGTTTTGTTCACTGTTACTAACAGCGAAAAAAGAACTTGACTTTTTTTTACCAGCCCTCTTTGTTCGCTGTTAGTAAAAACAAACAACCCTAAACCTTAACTCGAAAAAAAAGTGCTTATTTCGGAAAATAATTTTATCCCATGTCTATTTTAAGAATCTTACATTTGTTTGCTTAAATGATTCAAATTTTCACAAAATAAATTGAAAGTGACTTTTTATTCTCGTGTCACAAATTTAAAAATATAACTAATTCAGAAAGGAGAAAGTAATATATTTAAAATATAATCCAAACGTCACAAATTTAAATTTTCACCATATATAAAACAATAGAATTCTTGTATATGATTTATCTAGGTTCATATATAAGAAAATTGTTACTTTTGAAACCCTAATTATTTATACAAATATTGATCATACACATATTAATAAAGATGAAGTAAAATTATAAATGTCAAGCTTTTATGAATACTAATTCATAGAAATCTAAACTTCATTCATATGTGCATGACAATTGATTATTAGTATTTTTTTTTATATTATACAACAATAAAAGAAATAATAAAGCATTATTTTTCAATTCATGATTGACACAAAAAAGAAATGAAGTCAATTTAAATGTTGATTGATACAAAAAATACATTAAAAATATTTCTTTATTAATGATTCACAACGAAAAAAGAATAAAGTCAATTTAATTACATACAATACATATATGATCTTTTTTAACTCTAAAAATTTAATCAATAATTTCTTATTTTCCACTCATTTGATCCAAACTCTTGTTTTAACTTTATTAGTATATTTTTATAAATTTGCTAAAAAAAATTTTCAAAAGGATATAACATCAAAGCATTGTTTTTTGAGGGATGGGAAAAATTTAAAATTTCACGAAAAAATATAACGACATGATGAAACCGCCTCATATAATTAAAAATGGTTGATACTTGATAGAGGTGTTCAAAAGAGACCCAATAATCCGATATTTACCCGACCTTGAAATCGAACCCGATTTAACCTGACTTCTAAATGAATTTAAAATTATGTAAAAACCAATGTGGAGACAAGACTCGATTTTGAACCGTCCCAAAACACTTAACCCAAAATTCACCAATGACACGAATGAACACCTCTAATACTTGATAGATAGATATTGTTTAAGAAAATGTGCAAAAGAAAAGCTTCAACTAAATAGCTTAAAGATATATGCTTTAGCTTTCTCCATAAAAGAAGGTGTAAAATTGTTGAGTATTTAGAGCATGTAGGACATTATCCGAAGACTTAAACTACAAATAAAGAAAAAACGTAACAACGAGAACAAATGAAGCATTTCTCGACCATATGCTCGTTCGAGCACTTAAGT
>NC_080052.1:9803947-9828947 GCF_026212465.1 Amaranthus tricolor
TATATATATATATATATATATATATATATATATATATATATATATATATATATATATAATATTGTATAGCTTCCTTGCTTTCTGTATTCCAATAAATACTCACTCTACAAATAGTGGTTGAGTGGAGAATCAAGAGAGGAAAAACGTAATAGTGCAATAACGTATAGCTAGCTTCCTAGCCTTCTTGATTCTTTTTGGTTAATTTATACATTTTCATTCAACAAAATCATCGTATATGACTATGAGGCCTTCTTTATTATTCATCTATTTTCTTGTCTTGCATCTTCTGATGTGTGGATCTTATGGTATGTATCTACTATTCCTGTCATTACAAATTCATAGAAGTACAATTTGTGGTCTTTTTCCTTTTAATTTTTTGTCAATTAAATAATTAATTTTAAGTAATTGTCACATTTTGTGCAGGTGCTCGGATACTTAAATTTGATACGAAACCAACTCCTTCTCAAGTATCCCAACTCCTCAACTTGGTGTGTATTTTAGTTGGTGTTTATGCAACAATCTCTTAATTTTTCTTTCTGTGGTACCTAAGTTGAAACTTATACATCATACATTCTAATAATTTTATTGTATTTTATTGTATAATGGTAAAAATAAAATTGATTTTGAGCATGTCATTTGTCTTTTTTTCATTGGACAGTATTGATGGAATTTGATTAATTTGCATTTGACTTACCATATTTACATATTTGCTTTCTTGGAAAAATTTATACATTAATGAATGCAATAAATCACAAATATTCCAATTACATTGTTATATATAAACGTATAGCTTAGAAAATTATATTGGGAAATAGATAAAATACTAGAATTACACTGGTAGAAAATTATACTACAAAATAAATTACATTCATTTCAATTATACTGCAATTTATTAAATTATTAGAAGTACATAATTGCCCTTCTTTTCCAGCCATAGTTGTTAAAAACTAAAATGACATAAAATTCATTTAATTGATCATTAAAATCAATCATTTTCATTGTTATTAGACTACCATAATTAAAATTTTAAATTTTAGGAAAAATTTCAAAAAATATTGAACCAGATGACAATTATGGAAACAAATAAATTAATGCAAAAAAATCACCCAACTTCAATCAGTGTGTAGGCAATCAGACAATCTTAGCTATCAAATATAGTGCAATAAAAATTAATCAACTAAAAACATTGTCTAATTTTCGTTAATGTAATTATTCGTTTATAAAAATAAAAATATATAAACACTTTCATGGAAAAGTTTTACAATATAAATAGCTCCATATGGCTTTATTTGCTCATACAATTAGTGTTGTTTAATAATATTTCTAGAATAATCATGAGTTTAAATTACATTCAAGAAATTCAGAGTGATAGGGAAACATGGAAAATTAACGACTATTAAAAAAGTAAAGGACAAATAGTATCCCATGTTAGTTTGTTCCTACCTAAGCTTGTTTTTAGTCATGGATAATTTTACGTCGCCATTTTTAAACTGACTAGCAGGAAATGACTAAGAATTCTCATATGCGACAAGGATGGTGAAATATATCATCGTAGTGAGAATATAGTATATAAAGAGGTGTTTGAAAACCAATAAATTCTTTATTAACAACCTATTTTGGGTTTCCTTATATTTAATTCTTTTTCAATTACAATATACATATGTAAATACTTTATTACCCATCTTCATTTAATATTTTTATTAGTCTAAAGTTTTATTAAAATATAAACATATTTAAAAATTTATGCATTGCACGGATTTTTATACTAGTTCTTTATAAATTTGAAGATTATGACTTTTGATTCTTAAAACAGGCATTTGATTAGTATTATTAAAGGTGATAATATTAATGAATTTTAATGTTAACTTATTAGTTATTACAACATGTAATCATTATCGTAACATGTTTTATGTCACTTACATTCATCCTTAATTATGTGTTTTTTTTTTTCATATTTTTTCATTAACGTTTAATTATATTCAACTAGTACTGAATGAGAATTAATTTGGTGAAGAAAAATAAATAATTAGAGTAGGACATTAACGTGGTTATCAATCTTGTTAAAAGATTCGTAACTAAATTACAAGTATCGAGGCTTAAAGGGGTGGAGGGATTATGTCTAATTAAGTTTTAATTTTAAAGTGATCACTTATTACTATCTGTCGTTAAGTTTAGAATAAAACATCTGAACTATATCTGTGGTAAATCTTGCAGGAGAATGAAATTGGTGTCAACAAAGACGATCAAATTAAATTGGATAATAATAGCGTTCATCATGAAATGGAATGGAATAACAAAATTGTATGTAAAGATGATTGTTCGTCAAAAGGTAGATTGAAGAGAAGGGTGATTTCTAATCATCATCACTGGTTTCCATGGATTCATGAAGATTACCGTGGACCTTATAGACATATTCCTAGGCATCATTAATTAGCTATAATGAATTCTTCCTAGTTAGTTTTTTTTTTATTTATTTATTTTTCTTTTTAATTTTTTTTAAAATTTTTTTAATTTTAAATTTAATTTTTTTTTAATTTAGCTGAACACATGACATTACATGTAATTCCAACTCTTCAAACAAAGTTTGAAACAGTAATAGCATTCGTTTTTGAAGTAATCGTACCAATTTTTGATAATATAATTCAAATTAATTCTATAACCTGTATATTAAAAGTAGTTTTTTTATTACTTATATATTCTATAATCTCCTCGTGTTTATTGACATAAAAAATCAGTGATAGTAGCCTTATCATATCTTTTGAACTTCATTACATTGCCTAAATTCTATAAATTAAGATTTATTTTAAATCTGTTTAATACTCCCTCTCTTCCTTAAAGAAGATCTCATTTGTCTTTTTAGATTGTTTTATTTATTATTCCATTTCTTCATTTCTTGTTTATCATAAATTTTGGACAAAAATAACTTTGTTCATCCTCATTTTATTATTTTAATAATTTTTTTGGTTCTCACATATCTTCCACTAATTTCATTTTAACATTTTTATGTTCCTTATGGTCTTCACATATCTCCCACTAACGTTATAAAAAAAGGTTTTTTTTATTCGTTGTGGTTCCCATAATTTTTCCTCTAACCCTCTTTTAATATTTTTATATTGTTTATAATTTTCATTTTTCCTCCATCAAATAAGAAAATAATATATTTACTATCTAAAAGATTCTATTTTTCTTAATTCCCATGAATATTATTTGTGGGAACTTCATTAAGAATCGAAGGGAGTATTATTCTACATAGCTGAGTAGTATTGTTTCCAATCAAAATATGTTGTTTATTTTCAAGGGCGATTTAGGGGCTGTGCAGGGTGCCCAACTGCACGGGGCCCCCAAACTTAAAGAGCCTTATATTTAAAAATAATATTGGAATAACATACTATTAAGATAGAGTAGTTGGTGGAAGTTGTACTTAACAAATCAATGATCATAAATTCAAATTATATTAAATACATTTTTTCTTTTCTTTTTTATCTTTTTCCAAAAAATTCTTTATCTTCCAAATCTTTTCTCGTATATCATTTAATTTTTACACATTCATCAAACATGAATTTTCACTAACTTAATTATAATAAAAATAATCAATAATTTATTTCTTAAATTTTGAACCCTTCAAACTTTTACTCTTGTTATTAGTAGTCATCAATCTATTACTACTTTTGCTCTTCCATTTTAACATTAGTGATGACAATTTAATTTTTAACAACTGAATTTAAGTTATTTTTATAAAATCAATATTAATAAAATACGTTGAGTTTTTATTTAATTCTAGTACATAAAATTAAATTGTGTTGAATTTTTATTTTAGTTTAAGAAAATCATTACTTTTAGTTATGAAGCGCCCCAATTTTAAACTTATGAAAAATAAACGGGCCTTCAGAATTATTTGCCCCGCCCTTATTTATTTTATTTTGGTTGGAACATAAATATTGTATGTAAAGTTTCTATTGATAACTATATGGAATTTCTATATGATTGTCAAGAAATCAAATCAATCATACGCTTAAACTGATCCCAGAATATATATATTATATACTTTAAAAATAATGTTAATTTTGTTTCACAAATTTTAATGGCAAATTAGGTGGAGTGCAGAAATATTGTGGTAAATATTCCAAGAGTACCAACCTTAATGGATTACTCTCCAACTGGTAATCTTATATAAAATAAAATTTTATAATATATATATATATATATATATATATATATATATATATATATATATATATATATATATATATATATATATATATATATGTATATATATATATATGTATATATATATATATATATATATATATATATATATATATATATATATATATATATATATATGTATATATATATATATATATATGTATATATATATATGTATATATATATATATATATATATATATATATATATATATATATATATATATATATATATATATATATATATATATATATATATATATATATATATATATATATATATATATATATATATATATATATATATATATATATATATATATATATAAATATATATATATATATATATATATATATATATATATATATATATATATATATATATATATATATTAAGTTTGATTCTATATTGGTGGTTAGTAAAAAATATTATTTACTATATTATTATTATTATTGTTATTATTATTATTATTATTATTATTATTATTATTATTATTATTATTATTATTATTATTATTATTATTATTATTATTTATAGTAATGAAAAAGTCATAAAAAAAATTGTAATCAAAAACATATTATTAACTATGGCTACATATTTATTTTATAAATCGTTTAAACTAAGAATTTAAAGTGAAAAAATTTAACTCAATGGTTTAGATTGTTAGATTGTGTTACTTGATTTATAAGTTAGCTACTATGGTATTACCCCTTCACAACACTATAGAACTTGACATTCGTAATTAATTTTTCACGTTATTTTTATAATTATATTTATATTTCTCCAAAACTCATGAGAAATTGTATATTGTGGAATGTAATATAGTATGAATGTTGGAATATCGCTAAAGAGAGCTAGCAATAGCATATACGTATAGTGGGTAGAGCATAAATTTTGGGAGGGTCGGAGAATGTATAAGTGGGAGAGAGAAGAGCAGCACTACATAAATGCTGCACTGTTTTAGGGTTTACACGTAGGGATTATATACTCCTATTAGATTAGTACGTAGAAGCTGGTAGTGTATCATATAATAAAGTATAAGAATCAAATAATTATTACTTATTATATATATGCATAAGCATAAAGCAATTGTTTGATCATGAACTCAATTAAAGGTTCACGTCTTTTTGTTTAGATTGTAATGTCTATAGTGTAACTACTAAAATAATTTTTTGAATCATCTTCATACCTATAAATGTTGTTTGAAATTAAATTTTAATCACAAAATTATTATCTTTTGTTTTGTTTTGGACATTTGAATTTTGTTGGATATTTAGTGTACTCAAATATATTGAAAACAATATTAAATTCTAATGTTAAATTTATTTTTTCGAAATAATAAGAAATTACATAGTCGGGTCTTGCGAGTATGTCCACTCCACAGTAAAATACCAAACTACAAAACAATAGAAAGAACTATTGGAAATGATTTTCCTGATTTCTCATTAGATGAATCAATCATATATACAATGCAATATGAAGAATATAAGGAAACTAAATAATTACAATGAGATTCTATAAAATAAGAATATTTACACAATATTCTAAATATACTACTCTATTACACCCGCACAATCAAATCGGGAGGCATGCGGACATTGAGACTAAAACAAAAATCATCAAAAAGAACCTTAGGAAGACCTTTAGTGAAAATATCAGCCATTTGATAACGAGATGGCACATGAAGAACCTAAATATCACGACATTTAACCTTCTCACAAACAAAATGAATGTCCATCTCAATATGTTAGTGCGTTGATGATTAACTTGATTGTCGGAGAGATAAACAACAATAACATTATCACAGTAAACAAGAGTAGCAGTAGGACAATGAAGCTCAAGAAGTAAATTACGAATCCGGCAAGTCTCAGAAACAACATTAGCGACACCACGATATTCAGCTTCAGCGCTATACTTAGAGACCATGGGTTGACGCTTAAAAGACCGAGAGACTAATTATCCCCTAAAAATCACAAGAGCCAAATGAGCGACGAGTATCAAGACATCCACCCCAATCAGCATCTGTAAAAGACAATAGAGAAGAAAAAGAAGATTTATAGAGCTGTTGTAACAGTAGCGACAATCTCGATACTTAATTAACATTTAATAATAATGTTTAATATAAAAATATTGCGAAAGTCTCAAAATGCCAAATTGTTAAAACCTTTAAATCATAAAAACTGAAACTGTTTTAAACAAAAGTAAAATATTACATCTAATAAGAAATATTGTTTGCTCAAAATGAAAAAAATTACATCATCATCAAGTCATCAATAAAGGTACAAAAAGCAGCTACGTTCTCGATAAATAGTAATTGTTGTGACTTGGATCGAAACCTGAAACTAAATCCTGCAAAATGCCGCCATCCATGATACGGATGACAGCCGATCGAATCGGTCAGCGCTTAACGCCGAGCATAACTTCCTATCCAGCTCAAAATACAGAAATTATACGCTACATTTATAAAATGATAATTTAAGTACGAACTTATAATCAATTGACACTACCGTATACTTTTACTATATTCTTTTTCTACTCCATACTTTTAAGTCATTAAGATACCATTCTCAATCCTGACAGAAGTACGTTACTGCCACTTATACAATTCGGTAATCTTAACACTTAAGTAAGTTCATTTAGTTAATACTCATAATCGTACCATGTATCATAGCATCAACACTAATCAAGTTTATCACTGATCATTAAGCACAACAATATGACATGTGATATATGTAACGGTCTGGTTAGGTGAGGACCGTAGTCCTAAACCCTAACTGTGGTGGGAGTCGTCACCCCTCCAATACAATTATGCTCGAGCTATTCAGGATAGGTAGTGAACCCCTTGTCTTACACTGCATTTTACGTGCCGGCCAACACAGACACAAGGATTTTACATGCCGGTCCATGGTTCGACATTACCTTACTATTAGGGTCATTCAATCAATATTCATTCACACAAGTACCCACATTTTTATTATTACAATTTGACTTTGACTTTGACTTTGACCAACTTAGATGATAACTTCTTTTATTTAATAAAATTCTTAATCATAACGTAAAATTAACCTTTATGTCTTTATACATTCATTATTAAATTTTTACACATTAAATTTTATTTATAACTTTATTTTTAATAGTTCACTAAATTCACACTAATAACTTAATATTCTATTAATAATCTCCAAATTAATATTTTCCACAAGTAGCTACTAACATCTATTTCTCTTTAAATAAGTTCCCAAAATCAACATTTTCAACTTACAATAAACGAAACTTTATTCTCTTCAAAAAAAAAATCAAATATTCTAATTAAAATTAAAGTTAAAATTGCATCATTTGGATAAGTTTCCCAAATTCTACAAGTTCACCAAAAATCAATATTTCAAGTTTAGAAAAGTAAGTAAACTTATTAGGTATGCAAAAATCAACATTCTAGTGATAAAACAAAGAAAACTTATAATTTCACAAAAATCAATATTTCTAGTTTTTAAACAAGTCAAACTTATAATTTTCACAAAAGTCAATATTTCTAATTATAAAACAAGTAAAACTTGTAATCTCACAAAATTAATATTTCACACAGTTTGAGCGACATTTATACTAAAAATACTTTTACATCATTTTACATAAATTTTGGTCAATTAGTAAGCAAATAAAATATTTGAAGTAAATAGTGATTAAAAGTTGCTTTTATTATGAAATCTCATATATTTAAGAAAAACACTTCAATAATTAATAACTTAAAAATTTCTCAAAAATATCTTTTTAAATTGTTATTTTATTATTATCACAAAAATAGTTGTAATTAGTGATAGCCATGGAGCCGAACCGCTTGAAACCGTCCCGGAACCGGAACCGTGAAACCGCCGGAAAAAAATTGCGGGAACCGTGAAACTGCCGAAAAAAACTGCTTGAACCGGACCAAAGAACCGCAGGTCGGTTCACCCGGACCACAGGTTCCAAGGAACCGCCTCGGAACCAGGAACCGGAACGAACTGGTTCACCCGGCCCAACGATTTCTTGGAATTGGACCCGGAACAGAGCGGTACACTCGGCCCAACGGTTCTTTGGAACCGGTCAAAAACTAGCTGTTGGGGATTTTTTGTATAAATACTCCACACTTTCAATCATTTTCATTCACAATTCATCTCTTCTCCTACTCTCTCTAATTAATTACTTAATTACGCAATTATTCTCTTAATTACATAATTAGTCTTTTAATTATTTATTTATTTCTTAATTCCATTATTATTTCAATATTATCATGTCTTCTTTTTTGAAAAAAGTCTCTAAAGAAGTTACTAAAGTGGAAAAATCATTAAGAGGTTCTAGCTCCAAAAGAAAGGACACTTCAACTCCATCGATATCAACAACATTTTCGGTTAGTAATTATAATTTTGAACCAAATTATGCAAAAGGGTACGACCAAGAATTACACGATTATGCAGAAGAAGTGGAAAGTGAAATACAAATTGAAGAAGAAGAGGAACCAACGACCCCTATTGGGATACATAGATCTCGACAGTCATCAACAAGATCACATGAAGAACAACTACGACAACAACAACAACAACAAAGACAAGCTCATGGTAAACGAGTCAATTTCCAAAGTATCCGTTAGTTTTATAAATTTATTCTTCAAATTGATTAAATTATAAATTATTATTTATTTATATATTGTGGTATTTGAGTATGTCTTTATATTTAAATTTAGATGAAGATGAACCAGTAAGACAACCTTTTCTGGTAATGCCACCTCCTAGTGGTAGAGCTGTTTGACATGTGTGGTCGTATTTTACAAAAGAACAAACCGACAATCCAGATGTTTTCTTATGCACTTGTCGAATTTGTGAAAGTCAAGGGGTAAAGCCCTTAGTTTCATACAATTTCAGCACAGGTAAATACTTTTTAAGTTTTTATACATACATGATATTTATATTTTGTAAATCAAGAATGTATTAAAAATTTGTTTATTGTGTATTGTGAGTACGTGTTAGGTAGTGGTTCGGGATCTTTTAACAAACATTTGGCAAAAAAGCATGGAATCACAAAAGAAACTCATGCAGCAAGCGGCAGCGGGACCACAAGTGGAAACCGACAGTGGGACGTTCCCGGTAGAAGTATGCCTTTTAAATATAATCGTAATGATATGATTGATGAATTTTCTAAATATGTAATTTGTGATGAATTGCCATTTAACCATGGTGAAAGTAAGGCATGCGAGTATTACACTAGAAAAACTTTGCAACCACAATATAGAGTAATCCCTAGGAACACTCTTAAACGACGCACAATAAAATTATATGAATCAAAGCGCTATGAATTAGTAGAAATGTTTAAATCTTTAAATGATAGGGTTAGCATAACAACTGATATTTGGTCTGCTCCTTCACATTTAGAACCTTATATGTGTGTAACATCACATTGGATAGATGAAAATTGGATTATTCAAAAAAGAATTATTGCTTTTGAGCTAATGCTCGAAAGATATACGGGTGAAAACATAAAATACAGATTAATAGAGATATGTAAAGAATGAAACTTGTTAGATAAGATATTTTGTTGTTCTACAAATAATGCAACCGCCAACATTAAATGCATCAAACTTTTGTATAACGAACTTACTTTTAGTATTATCCTTGGTGGTAGATTATTACACGTACGTTGTTGTGCTCATATAGTTAACTTATCTTGCCAAGCAGGTATTAGACAACTAAGTGATTTATTATATCCCATTAGAGACATAGTGAAGTGGCTTAGAGTTGGACAGGTAAAGAGAAGATATAAGCAATTATGTGACCATTATCAGCTAAAAAAAGTGTATTGGTCATTGGATACTCCTACACGTTGGGGCTCAACCCATGATTTATTAAAAAAGGCTATTGCTTATCGTCCGGTTATAACACAACTGTATAGTGAGTGTACATATAGCTGTATAAGTGATGAAACATGGGAAGTAGCTATAGGCATACAGAAAATGTTAGAAGCGTATGTCCACGCAACTAAGATTTTTTCATATGTTTACGAACCAAATGTCCACTTGTGATAAGTGAGTGTATTACTATTTTTTATCATCTTCTTAAACATTCGCATGATGATACTAATATATTTTTAAAGTCGATTCTTACAGATATGATGGACAAGTGGAAGACGTATTTTACTGATTTTCCCTTTATTTATGAAATTGCGACAATATTAGACTCATGTTTTAAGACGGAAATCCTTACTAAAGTAATTGAATTTTACTACCAATCATTAGATCGCCCGCCTAGTGATGTACATAATTATGTTGGAAATTGTTAAAAACTTTTAGCAGAACTTTATGATTACTATTCTAGTGTATATAACCCAAGTCGCGATATGTCTAGGCGTGCTAGCGTCTCGGCACGTCCCACTTGTTATAATCCTGTAATAGCTAACATAATAAGCCAAGATGATAGTTTTGTAGGACCATCTTCTTCCTCACCCTCGCTTCATATTTAGAACTAGATAATTATCTTAAACATCACTTTGAAATTGACCAAGGTAGCTATAATATTTTAGAATGGTGGAAAGAAAAATCCATAAAATTTCCCATATTATCGAGAATTACAAAGGATATCCTTACAATTCCTGCTTCTACGATTGCGTCGGAGTCTACTTTTAGTGCAGGTAGAAGAGTTCTAGACGAAAAGAGATCTAGTCTTGCTCCACATACTATTCAAATATGTGTTTGCAAGAAAGATTGGGATCAAGCGGAGCTCCGAACACAAGAACTCAAGAACGATGATGATCAAGACGATGATGATCCATGGATGATGATGGATACATCTGCATCATCGTCAGGAGGAGAGTCAGCGGAAGCATCTAACCAACAAGATGATGATGATGAAGACGAATAGGATCATGAATATCGGACAACGATCAATGAACATTCAACAACTAAAAATAAAAGGTATGACAAAGAACTACGTGGGCTTTGATTCCTTCGGGATACGTAGGCAGCTTAGTATTCCTTCGGGTACTAGGTTCAAGTCCATTTTCTCCCTCTTTTTTTATTATTCATTTTTATCATTTCATATTAATTTATTTTTTTCCTTCTTTTTAGTAAATATTTTGATAACGATGACAAGAAATGAATTTCGCGAATAATCAAGTAATCATCAAAGGTACGTCCGCATTATTATAGTATTTTTATACTCCCTCCTATTCACCTTAAGAGTCCCATTTGACTTTTCACGGATTTTAAGGTGAGTCAAAAGTGGGACCCTAAGGGTAGGAAAGAGAGTGGTATTATGGGTTTTTTAATGTAAGGGAGGAAAATTAGTATGGGTAATGGAGGGTATAATTGAAAATAGGATAAAGCTACTAAGGGCATAAAAGTCAAAAACCCATACCAAAAATAGAAATGGGACAATTAAGTTGACTTGAACATAAAAGAAAATGGGACACATAAGCTGAATAGAAGGGAGTATTATATTTAAAGAAAAAATAAGAATGGAACCGATGGTCCGACCCGAGAGTTGAAACCGCCGGAACCGCCCGGAACCGGAACGTTCGAATCAGGTTCCACATGGAACCGGAATCGGATGGAACCGGAATGGAACCAGCCCATCCCGGACCGTGGCCATCACTAGTTGTAATGATTTAAAATAGTAAATCAAGCTTTTTTTTAGATGATAGTGGTTGAATGACCAATGAGTGTTTTGGGGCCTTTTCACATAAAAAGAACGACTTAATTTAATTTGTCATATTAAATCCTAGATTTTAAATAATTAACATAACCACTTAAAAAAAAAAAAACTTTACGCAATAACTTAGAAATTTACTATAACTTTAAGGATAAACTTAAATCTCAAAATAACGTATAATAACAATATTTTTAATATAAACATACAAAAAAAATACGTTTATAAAATAACTTACTACCTAATAAACTAGTTTGAAGGCTAACATAAACATATTAATAAAAAATTCTAACATAAAATTTCTTAAATATAATAACATTCCTAATGTAATACATAACTCATAAACATATTAGCACTAGTTTATAGCATAAATCATACTTAATATCACTAGAATATAATTTTGCACCTGACTTCCTAAACTTGTTTAAAGATCATTAAATTAACATACTAAAAATACTTTTAGCATACATATACTTAATATAATCTTGATCATAATTACTTCCTACTAAAACATATGAACATATTTCATACCTTGCATTATAAAGTAAAGATAATGTAAAGTTCCACAAAAATAGTAGGGTAAGAAGTTATATCATACTAACACCAAGGATTAATATACACTAAGCACTAATTAGAAATATAATAAGAAATAAGACTGCCCAAGATAGATTATAATGCTTCAAAGATAATTAATCCAAACTCCCAAAACAATGATGATCTTCTAAACTCCCAAAATAAATAAATCCAAACTCCAAAAATAATGATACATTAAGTACTTAAAGTAATAACCCAATAATGCTCCAAATGATGATGATTTAAGCTAAATAAAGAGTGTTCTAAGCTCCATCTTCTTGAATTTCTTCAACTAATAATAAAGATATTAAGATAGTAAGATTTTTTAATGAAGTGAAAATATAAGAAAGAATGTTAGAAAGATTTGATGATGATGGTGTAAGTAGTCTCATGGCTAAGGGGGTATTTATAATGGGTTTTGGCAACTTCTAATTCATAAGTTGTATAAAAGAAAGAGTGTTGGGAGTATGGAAGAAGGTTAACTTGTGTAAGTGGTTTGGAGTATGTAAGTGTATGTGTAAGAGTTGGAGTGTGGAAGTAAACTTGTGAGAGTTGGAGTATGTAAGTGGGTGTATAAGAGATTGAAGTGTAGAATAAGGTTAGCTTATGTAAGTAATTAACATCATGTGTTAAGTAGAAAGGATTTTGGTTCATCAAATTTTTGTTCTAATATGTACAAGTAAATATACTTTAAAATAATGGGTAAATTTGATCATGAAAATATGTAGTTTACTTAGAAAATTTTGCTTAAAACTATACTTAAAGTTAATAATAAAAATACGACTCATTTTTATGTATAAAATAATTAAATTAAAGTTATAAGGTTAAAATAATAAGTAGTAATGCTAGTTTAAGGAAGAAAGTAAAAACGTAACGTTTTACAAAATTGTAAATATAATAATAAAATTTTACTTTTCGTACTATTAAATAATAAAATAATATTTTAGTGCTTCTAGAAAGTTTTTAAACAAAATAATATTTTAAATTTTAATACTTGAGAGAAATTACCAAATCGGAAAAGGTTAAGGAATTAAAGATGGTTTAAAATGGATAATCAAAGGATTAAAAAATTGAATTGAAAATTCGAAATAATTAATCGGAAGATTAAGATTAAGAATTTTGAGTCTGTTACACCTATAAATCATGATCGAGAGTACCTTGGACATTTCAAAGAATACGATGAAGAGCAACCATATGTTCAACCATAACATCATGCATAAAGAGACAAACTTGTTGAATAACATAAGAAATGTCGAGACGAGTGAAGGTAAGATATTGCAAAGCACCGGCTAAACAACAATACAATGTAGGATAATCATAAGGAGAACTGAAATTAGATGAGGAGGGGGAAGAGTGGGCTGCATCTATGGCGCTAAGTGGGCGAATAGTATTAGGGAGGGATTATTGAAAAATGAGCAATGGTAAGTCGTCATCAAGAAATTGGTAAGCTTGGGGTGAACAAGTAGAGGACCGAGAAAAGGGAAAAGTTGCTTCATCAAAAAGAATATGACGAGAGATAAGAATTTTTTGAGTGGAGAGGTCATAGCACTTGTGACCCCGATGAGAAGACGAATGTCCCAATAAGACACATAAAGAGGAGTGAGGTTGTAAGTTGTGAATGTTAATGAAAGGGATTAAAGGATAACATAAAAAACAGAAGAACCTGAGGATGATTATATGAGGGAGATTTGTGATAAAGGAGGTGAGTTGGAGTCAGATTCCCAACCAATTTGGATGGTAGGATGTTGAGAAGATAGGTAGCAGTATTTATGGCATGAGACCAAAAGGAGGGAGGAAGATAAGCATGACACAATAAAGTGCGGACAATAATATTGATTGAATGGATTTTTCTTTTGGATTTACCATTTTGGGAAGAAGTATGTGGGCAAGAACAATGAAGAGTAATACTCTGATTGACATAAAAATTGATCAGAAGGTTTTTTTTTTTTTTTTTTTTTTTTTTTTTTTTTTATCAAATTTACCCCTATGATCACATTGAAAAGATTTGATGTTAAGTTCAAATTGAGTTTGGACAAAAACACTAAAATTGACAAAAATGTGATAAACTTGAGATTTACGAAATAAAGGAAAAGTCCACAAGAAATTAGTATAGTTATGAAGCAAAATAACATAATATTTGTACCTAGACGGATTTGAAACAGGAGAAGTCCATAAATCACTACGTATTATTTCAAAAGACGAGAATTAACAAACATAGAATTAGCAAAAAGAAATCTAACATATTTTTCTAAGGGACAAAAATGACAAACAAAAGAAGGATTTTTATTACATTTGATTAAACTAGAGGAATACAAAGAATCTAAAGCTGCTTTGCTCGAGTGACCCAAACGAGAATGCCAAATGCTGGAAGATAAAGCTAAAAATGCGGATGATGGAGAAGAGGAAGTGTAACATTCAAGAAATTTATAATTATAGAATCGGAGAATTTAAAATAAATATTAGGAATATAAGTTTAATTAGATCCAAGTATAAATAATATTATAAGCAAGTATCTCTTATTTTATTTCTTTTTCTTTCTTTCTCATTATGAGTCTTTGTACCCTCAAAATCAAAATCAATTTCTATTTGCATCCTTCATTGACACCATTCAATGTCTTCAACAACACATAAACCCATTCAATTCCACGCGTCACATCAAGCTACCACGTCAATTTCCTGATCTTGTTTTCATTGTCCTCTACATAGTCTCGATTAACACGGCAGATTGAAACCAAATTTTTCTCATATTTTTCCATATTTCGAAGGTAGCAGTAAACCCCATTTTATGATTTATCTTCTCTGAAATTCGAAAACAATTCAATATAGCAGCAGAACTCAATCACTTTTTTCTTTGATCCGTGTTCGAGAGTTCATTTGGGCAAATACAAGAACCCACTTTTGATTTCTTTGATTGTACGGCTGGTCTTATTTGATACAAACAGCGGATTCATTTCAAGACTGCATTCTTAATTAATTACTTCAAGAAGCTGTCGATTTTGGGATGCAGTAGCCGAAAATCTCCTTGTTTCTGAAATCTGCTGCAAGGATGAAGAGGTCAACCTTTTTTTTTTTTTTTTTCTATTTTTATATCTTCCTTTGTTGTATTTTACATCTAATATCCTATTGAAGCCAATCTCGAGTTCTTTTATTTGATGAATATTATTTATTATTTTTGTTCACCAAGAAGGAGATTAATGATTTCAAGAATTATTATGAGTATGCTTGTTTATATTCAATTAGATAAATCTTGTGGACTGTTATCAAGTTAATGGATGTGAAAATTAAAGATTTGTTAAGAAATGTTTGTTATTGAAAAATATGGGTCAATGTCATTATGATGAGAACCTAATTGTGGGATTATAATTTTAGTGAGGGGGTTTTCTTATGAATTTATTTTGAGTAATCTAGTGTTTGTGGTTGTGTTAGTAGCTTTTTGGAATATTTTGATGGGTTAAAATGTTATACTTGTTAATTGGATGAATCTTGATGAGTATAATGTAATTAAGAGACTTTGAAATTAAGGAATTAATGAAAAATGTTGGTTATTGATAAAATTTGGATAGTTTGAAGCTCTTGAATAGGTTATTAGATGCTTTTTAGGACTTTTGGATTTTTAGGCTTGAAAGAATTGTATTATTGAAAAAAAAATATATACAAAGGATGTTGTCGAGACGTATGATTTTTACCGGAATATAAACTTTTCTAGAGCATGGTTATAATATTTTGATGATATATTAGGGGTTGGAGTTAGAAACTTGCGCAATTCTTTGAAAATTAGAAATATTAGAGAAAAAGCTTGAATTAAAATACAGTCAAAGGAGGAGATGCAATAAGTTATATAAACCTAGATTGTAATATCGAACTGTAACCGCCTCGAATTATGAAGGCAAACACTAATTGGAATTTAGTATTAATCAAGCGGAAGCTTAATTTTGTCAACACAATTAAGGGGTTACTTAAAGGTTAAACCAATGCAATATAACAGAAGTCTTAACTGTTCAAAATAAAAGAAAATTACAACCAAATCGAAATAAGTCTAAAGTTCAAATTACATTTTTAAAATAGTCCAAACCTAAACAACTAAACTAATAGTCTCTCAAATACAATAAGGAGATCTAAACAAAAGGGGAGTTATACCTCCAACTCAGGTTCATCTTCCGCTTGCATATCCATTCTCCATCGAGGTGCCGTAGGAGTTTACTATAAAAACAAAACCATTGGAAAAACATACAAAGCATAGTATTAACAAAAGCTGAGTATAAACACACTAGTGTCCGTCAAACAAGTGATTAATGAAAATTGATAGGAGGTCGAATACTCTATAGAGAGGGGTGAATAAAGAGTATGGGCGTTTAAAATTTTTATCTAGAAGGTTATCTCAAGAGATTGAGTGACCTTTCAAAACTGTTTTCTGGGACAATTTTAGGTCAATTTGTAAAACTATAATGTATGTGCGGAAATAAACTTAAACAATAACACACGATTTGTTAAAGAGGTTCGGTTCTAAACAACCTACTCCCTGCTTATGGGTTCTTTTCTAACCCGTAGGATTCAACGCCTTTTATTAATAGACTTTAAGACAACTAGAAGATCTCTCTATCTTCTTTTACCACGTTCTTCCCCTTGAAAAACGTTTTACAAGTCCCTTAATGAAAGCAATTCCCAATCTCATAATAGAGATTACAAAGTTGAACACTTTAAAAAGTATTCTAAGTTAGGCGTATTAAACTATGAAATAATCTAACTCTTTTTAACACTTAAGCCTATTACAAATTGTAAGAGCTAGATGAACTAAGAATTACAACTTTTTTGAATACTTAGAGAATACTAGATCTTATTTCAACAAGAGAGAAAATTGTAAGAAGAGGCAATCTTAATCTTTGAACGAAGCTTTGTATTTATATATGTCACGCCTCAACATACCCTTGAAGAGCAAGAAAGCTTCATCCGTCAATTTCGTTGATCTGGATAATTTTTGTCAGTCTTTAAGATCTTGAGCTTTAACTCAGACTGACGTTGCACTGACAGCACATATAAGTTTGTCATTGAGTTTTGTAACTTGTTTTTAATAACCAATTTTGTGCTGCCATGTTAGAACTCATACAAGGTATTGAAAACTCCGCAAAAACAGATAATTCAACGTGTAAATAATTATTCAAAATTAATTCCTATTTTTACCATTAATTTAAATTGTCATTTCCTATTTTTAGTATCAATTTAAATTACCATCTTATTTATAGGAAACTCTTTAATTAACTTAACAACTAATTTAAATTCAAATATTAACCGTGTACTATAAATAATAAAACATGTGTAGCTTGTACTTTAAACATTTAATCAACTAAATATATTAAACATACATTTTAAATTCAAATTCAAACGTAATAACATAATATATCCAAACGTTCAAAATAAAACGTGTAATAATATATTCAAATTTTGAAACATACTTTATTTTTAATTGAGAAAATTATAATAAACTACCTATTCTATACCCCTCTTTGCAAAAAACTACCTTATCTAAAATTTTTTGCAAAAAACTAGCTTATATAATACATTTCTTTGCAAAAGACTACCTTATAACGGTTTTTAGGGTTTGACCGTTAAAAGTAACCATTGACTATCACGTGATAGTCACGTGACCTTATAAAACACGCCTTCTTCTTCATTTCACGCTGCTTTGAATCAGTTGCTTTCCCTTCTTCTTCATTCGAAAAAACTCATTTCTTTAACTTCTTGAACTCGCTCCCGCCCTCTCTGCGACATCATCTTGCTGAAACTTCTAACCTTAAGAGGTATGTACTACTACTCAATTATGGTTTTGTAGTTCATTGTTTTATTTTAGGCATAATTTAAAATTAAATTCGTTTTGCAAATCTGCTTCGTTGAGCTGCGTTTTTTCTATTGAATTTCCTATTTTTTATCTTGTAATTTGTAAATTGATTGTTGTTGTGTCTGAATAATGTATTAGGGTTCTTAAAATTAGATAAGTCAATAAGATAAAGAAATTGAAAATATGGAAAAAAACCAGTAGTTCGAAAAAGAAGTTCGAAAAATCTGAAAAATCTAAGTTGGCAACTGAGATGGGTAATGTTAGGGTAGATGAGGTGGAGCTCGAAAGATCTGATGTGGCACATGAGGTTGTGAATGAGTTGGAAAGAGCAAATGTAGATGTTGATGTTAGGTAAATGGGACCACCAAACACATATACGGGTTATAAAGAATGTGTAAGTGCTAACCCTAGATCTAAAACAAATAACTCAGCTGCTATTTCTATCCTAAACCTTACACCAAATAAGAGAGGCCACATAGAGCAAGAACTTTCTGATTTTGAGGATAGCAGTGATGATGATTTCATTTGTGGTGATGAGGATGAATATGAGGATGATTCTGATTTGTTTGCAGAAAATGTAGTTTATGGTCTCGATGATGTGTTTATAGGTGATGATGAAATTAGATTGATAGTAGATAAGGAGGTTGATGAAGAAAACAATAGAGACATATACTTTAATGATGATGAACTACATGATGATGATGATGATTTGGGTGCATTGAATGTTGATGAGGAAGGTATAGGCAGCTATCCTACATTCAATCCTGAGGTTGATTTCAAGGGTAAGATCAATTTGTCTTTAGGCCTTAAGTTTCCTTCGACATATGTCTTTAGAAAAGCATTAAGGTACCATGCTATTGAATGTGGTTACAATTATTATTACCTGCATTATGGTAGAAGTAGGATGAGTGTGTATTGCTACAATAGATGCGATTGCATGAAATTGAAAGCTAGAATTGTGAACTGTGTTTGTGGGAAGGATAAGAAGTGTTATTTTAAGGTTCATGCTGTGAAGTTGAAAGATGAGGATACACTTCAAATAAGGAGTTATTTTCCCGAGCACACTTGTGGTCACCAATACCAAAATAACAAAGTCACTGCTTTGTATTTAGCTGAGAAATACATAGAGGATTGGAGGGAAAATCCAAATTGGGAATTAAAGGCATTTAAGAAATGGGTTAAAAGAGAGTTAGGTTGTGAAGTGAAGTATTCTAAGTGTTACATGGCTAAAAGAATTGCTAAGAAAATGATAGTTGGTGATGCTAGTGAAGAGTATAGCAGGGTGTGGGATTATGCGGAAACAATGAGGAGGTTTAACCCAGGAAGCACTGCAATCGTGAAATACATTGGAATAGACACACCTCCACCCTTGTTTCAAAGGATGTATATATGTTTGCCAGCATGTAAGGAGGGTTTTGTTGCTGGCTGTAGGCCTATTATATGTTTTGATGGCGCACATTTGAAGGAAAAGGAAAAAGGAAACTGATGAAGGTAAAGGAGGTAAGAAACCTGTAACTGCTGTTCGAGAATTCAAGCAACGGAGATGTGGTAATTGTGGTGACTTAGGTCACTACAAAAAAGGATGCAAGAATCCACCCAAACCACAACCAACAAAGATGAAGTCAAAGGGTGGAAGGCCTAAAATGGGATCTTCTTCTACTCAACAGTCCACACCAAACGATGTTCCTTGCTACAGTAGTCAACAAAAAACGCAAAGTGCAACAGATGCATCTACTTCATATATAATGGATCAACATAGTCAAATATAGAGCTGTATTAGTAAATTGAAGTTGAATGTAATGTGTTGATTTAATGTAAGACATATACTGTGTACTATGGATGTACTTAGCACGTACTATGTTGAACTACATGTAAGCAAATTAGTATATGAACTAAGAATGTACTTTGTTTCATTGACTTACTATCTTGAATTAAGTAAATTTGTTAATTGCAGTAAACTCAATGTGCTTTGAGAAGTAGTCACTGTGTGCATCATTCTTGATATGGCTACTGAAACTCTGATCTGTGATGATTTTTGAAATGACATGTTCATTAGTGTTTTGTACTTGTGTTGAGCATTGTGTTGTGCAGCATGTAGTTGCTGTATGTAAGCAACTTGCTGTATGTTGTATGGGTTAAGTTCAAAGTAACCAAGGAATATGTAAATTGCTGTATGTAACTGAGCCATCTAATGTACATTGCTACTATGCCATCTGATTTCCAAACACAGCAAACAGCAATTTACTGTGATGATTTCAGTTACTATGTGCATCAGTTACTGTGATGAATTGTGTTCATCTTGATTGTGTGCAGCAGTAACTTCTGAATGAGTAAGTTCATCAGCTACTGAAACTCTGATCTGTGATGATTTCTGAAATGGCATGTTCATCAGTGTTTTGTACATGTGTTGTGCATTGTGTTGTGCAGCATGTAGTTGCTGTATGCAACTGAGCTATCTAAAGTACATTGCTACTGAGCCATCTGATTAGTAGCTACACAGCAAACATCAAACAGCAAATGAGCCATCTAATTTTCATACACAAACACAACTTTATTACATAGCTACTGAAGTTGATTAGTGTTCAAAATCAGTTTTGAATCAGTTTTAAGTATGCTAAAGTTGATTGGTAATGCAGTATTACATAGAGATTGAATCAGTGCTGCAAATCGGTTCATCAGTGCAGCAAGCATTAGTGCAAGTTACTTAGTCTTGAATCAGTGTTGAAATACAGATTTGAAACACATTGAAAAGGCTACTGATGTTGATCACTGCAAGCAGTGTGTATACTGATGTTATTGAAAACATCAACCAAAGAACAACCAGCAGACAACAATACCAAAAGAGAAATCAAATAGCCAAAATAAAAAGACATTTCATTCATCATAATCATGTTACAATACCTAAATCACTAATACAAATTCTTAATAGGTCATAAACTTCATCTACTAGCCTTGATTAAAACAATCAACACCAACAAAAAACAAAAGAAAAACCTTAATACAAAGCTTGTAATCTGATTTCCATGCTTCCTCTCATTCATCCATTTCTTCTTAATCCTTTTATTTAATATTTAATATGATTTTGGACCAACTTAAACAACTAAATATAATTACTTACTTTATTTGTTTGATTAATATGTGTTTTGAATTATCATTATTTAAAAGAGTTGAGTCTTCAATCTCCCCCTTGATGAAAGTCAAAACCATATTTTCCTAAATTATATTTCTACGTTAACATGAATTGAAAAACATGATAAGAATAACAAGATATCATTTAGCAGAAAGTTTTCAAGACTTTAAAAACAGTTTCAAAATAGAATAGTATAAACCAATAAATTTTCATGCATGGATATTGAAATCATTAATAAGATAAACTATTATCACAAGTAAACAATAACTAATCACAATACATGCAAAGATATAATAATCAATATTAAGTTGTAGGAACATATTATCATATCAATATTTTAACATCAAAAACATGATTATCAAACGTCATGAACAAGAACATGAACAAGAATAATAATCAGTAACTATGAACATATCATAAAACATTAACCAAGTAACTTTGTTTTTCAAAACAAATAATCAACAATAATAATCTAAATAATGAATAACAAAGCAACCGAGCAAATAATTTAGATGAACAACTAAGCAAATCAAATTTCTCAAATTTCTCAATTTCTTAAATTTCTCCCCCTTGTTAAAATAGCTCCCCTTTTTTAGTAAAGAAAAACAGAAACATATAATATGAAGCAAGAATCAACAATATGCAACATGCAACATAAGTAAACAACAAGTAAGTTAAGCAGCCAGCAAAGAGCAAAGAGCAAAGCATATAAAGCATAATGTACATAATTTCTCCCCCTTTTTGACTTTCATCAAAAAGAAACAGGGATTAAAATGTTGGGATTGTTTAACAAAAATGTATAGTTTGCCGTCACATAAAATTGTTTATCAACCAACAGAAATAAAATCACTTCCTGGACTGAATCTTCCTCTTCTTAAAAGCCTTGGGTTTGCCAGGTGAAGTGGTGATTGGTGTAGCTTCAACAGGTGGTGGAATTGTTTGGATGGGGGTGGCATCAATCTCTTCTTCTCTCTCTACTTCCTTCTTTTCTTCCTCCTTTTCTTCTTCGGTTCTTCCTCAGCCTTTTTGCCTTCTTGAGTAGTCTCCTCCTCTTTTAACACCTCTTTCTTTTTTATCAATCGGCTCCTCTTCTACGGTCACTTCCTCAATTACCATGCCCTTCATGTCTTTCATAAAAGTGTATAGCATAAAAGTTAATGTTGACACTTTATCATGTAGTTCAAGCAAAGACAATTTGATTTCACAAACTTCAGAATCAAGGGACTCTAGGCGAGAATGGGTAGTCTGATTTTCCTTAGAGTGAGGTTCCAAACGACCTATCTTTTTGCCATGCAATTTCTGTAACTCCTCTTTCTCTGTCACAGATAAATTTGAGAATAACTCATATTTACCTCCAACTTCAAAGATCCCCGACGAGGACAAAACATTTTTAGAAAAAGATTGAGAGCCAGAATAATCAACCTCCTCTAAATCAGTAATGAGGTTAAAATGATCAAAAATGAGGAAAAGAAGATTCACATATGAGAGGACCGAATTTCAAAACAAGGATTTATTATATAATTGACGTCCAAAAGATGTATTTAAGCAAACAATTTTGTTTTCAGATAATTAAATATCCTTTATTGATTAAAGGTATTTAAATATAAATCCCATTTTTATATATATTTATATTTAACAAATAATTTTAAGAGATTGAAATTTAGTTTTTAATTCTCAAAAACATGTATAAACACACATATATGCAACCATAATTAAAATCATGTATTTAGTAACGTTTTACCTTTACTAGGGGTGTTCAAAACCGAATACCGGGTCGACCCGGTTCCGAAATCGGATACTTAAAATTCTGTTCCGGTTCCGATCCGGTTTAACCGGGTACTCGGTTAAATCGGATTGGAAAATCGGATACCCGGTTTTGTTAAAAACTTTTTTTTTCTTATTTCTTTTAACAAATTTTTTTATATATAATTCAAATACTAAATCTCTATAAATACTTAACTTAATTAGTCATAAACTATTAAAATACAACCATTAGTTAATTGAAATACAACCATAATTCCATAAACTCATAATTCCATAAACTAAAAGCAAGCGATTAAAATTTATAAGTTGAAACTTCAAGCTCCATTAATCATCTTCAACGACGTCAAGAGTTTCATCGATTATCACCTCCGGATGCTCCAAAGTTAATGCATTGCCTAAACCAAGAGCACGAACAATCGAAGAATATAAGGTTAAGGAAAAATATTTTTACTCTTAAATATCAAATAATCAATTGAAAAATAATTAAAAATTTATACTAACCTTCCTCCATTTCTTCAAGTGCAAGCAAACTCTTCTCTATTGCTAAAGGAGTTCTAGAAATACGAAGCCAATCTTGTGCGCGAATAAGGGCTTCGGCCATCTTTGGAGTCAATGATGTTTGAAAATCATCAAGAATACGACTACCAGTACGGAAAGCAGATTCAGAAGCAACGGTGGAAATAGGTATAGCAAGCACATCTTTAGCCATCTTTTGAAGAATGGGATACCTTTTTCTTTGATCTTTCCACCATAGTAAAATATCAAAGTTAGAATCATGAGGTTCACATGCATCTTCTAAATTCCTATCCAACTCACTTTTGTTTACATTGGTTAATGAACAACCTGTCTCCTTTTGATATCTTGATTTCATTAGTTCAATAAGGTCCACCTTCCCCATTCCTTGAGTCCCACTTTGAGTAAAAATGGTAGAGGTTGAAGAGGTGGAAGTGGAGGAAGTAGCTCCACTTGTCTTTGGTGGAGGCATAGAACAAGTATAAGAATCAAAAAAATTTTGAAAAACCATTTTAATCTTTAGTGACAAGAGAGTAGCTTGTGTGGCATCATATGAAGCATGCACAATCCAATCAACATAATTCCACTTATGCCTAGGGTCAAGGAGAACAGCTACAAACACTAAAATATTGATATTATCAATGTTTCCATAATATTTGTCATATTTTCCATCATATTGGTAGCCATTTTTCTCATACCCTCATCATCGACACTCATGTTGCTAGCAAGCAATAATCTACTCCCAAAAATCTCATGTGCATAAGAGTTGCAAGTTACATAACGAGAAGTAGAAAATCTCAAAGTTGCATCATAAAAAACACTCAAGAAAGGTAACAAAGTAGACACTTCCTTCCAATTCTCTTCAGTAGGAGCACCACCAAACTTCCTAAGTAACTTAACTAAAGCAGAATCTTTCATGCATAAAGCAGCAAATGACTTTTCAAATTTGATAGCAGATTCAAGCATTAGGTAAGTTGAATTCCATCTAGTTTCAATATCCAAAACAATAAGACTTTTGCTCTCCTCTTTCTCCTCTTTTATGCATTCTTTAAACTTGTTAAGCCTAGCAGGAGATGACCTTACATACTTCACAAGAACACGAACTTTCAAAACAGACAAATCAACTTCATTCAAACCATCTTTCACAATCAAATTCAAAATATGCGATGCACATCTCATATGTAGGTATTGACCATCCAACAAACCAGTATCCCAAATGTTGAGTCTTTTCTTAAGGTAATTGGCCGCTATGTCATTTGAACTTGCATTGTCTACGATCAATGTCATGATATTTTTCAAACCCCAATCAATCAA
>NC_080052.1:9848942-9928942 GCF_026212465.1 Amaranthus tricolor
GCTCTTTGCAGCATAACTTCACGTCATTGTGCTTTTGAAGTCGTCTTCGAACAAAGTCCACCGCATTTTGGTTACTAAACACATCCCATATTCCATCACAACCGATGATCAAAAACTCGTCTTCTTTTGTTAATGTAATAAGTTTCAGTTCGGGTTCTGCACTCAAAGGTCCGCTCTTTCTATCAGTGTGCTTCATCCCCTCGAGATGCCAATCTCCAAGAGCCCGTGTTACTCCTAACTGTCCATTTAGATATCCGTCTTCAACATAACCTCCCAACGATTCTACTCTAGTCCTTTCATTTCCGCAGCATGGTCTGTGATCTTTAGACATCTCCAAAGCCAATCCACGTCGACAAAGAATTGCTCGGCTATCTCCAGCATTTGCTACAAGTAAAGATCTGATCAAAATGTCACATTATTCAACACACCAGAAAATTAAGAGAAACACATGCATGTCAAATTGGAATAACAATAACAATCCAATATTATTGTTTGGGCTCCTAAAATATTAACTACTGAAAATCAGAAACCTACCTTCCAAAGATCATTGCAGTGAGGGCAGTGGTTCCAGAAGATACAGAAGATCCAACAGAGCATGAATGAGCAAATGCAGTATCAGTCTTGATGAATGACCTCATCACTACTTTCTCAAGCTCTAATGGGAAGTCGGCATCCTCCACTATGACTCTTGGGAGATGGTCTCGGACGAATTGGGCAGCAGCCTTTCCTCCATGACCATCAAATACCTGTCCATTGAAGCTTGTTATTACACACAGCTAATCGCAAAATAATGAATGCACAAAATGCACTGCATAAAAGTAATCTCAATACCCCAGGATTAGAATTTAGAAGTACTACATGGAGATAATTTTATTGTGTTATCTTGTTACAAAGATATTTCCAGTGTATCAATATTTCTGTTTTTTGCTACCACATTTACAATCACTACTCAAACTCAAAAGGCCATTTCTTCAAGATACCAATTAACTTACTCACCCCGTAGAAAGACACAGCTTCCTCGTCAAGTATATCACAGCCGAACTTCTTAGCTAAATCAGAAATACACACATGCGTATCTTCCATGTAATCACGCCCTCCAATATCAGACCACCCTCCTGATCGAACGACAGGAAGGAATTCAAGTGACAAATTTGTATTCTTATCTAAAGCGACTGTTTTTTCTTCACAAATGCTTTCTAGCTGAAAGAAAAATTGCACGAAATAACATTAGCATATTAAAGAGCTAGCGCTTCATTCCAGTTGTTGCACCAAGATAATACTTGACATTCATGCTTCATTAGAGACAGCATGGATTGAAGATTAAAGTGTAGTACCAAATTACTTGTACAGTCTTCCAGATACACCCTGTTTAGTACCTTTTAGTCTCTATTTAGAGGCGAGACCTGCATAATATTTGATCTTTTTGGACCTCGCCTTTACATATGTTGATAGTCAATGTTGCATTTTAGTACAGTACAATTGTCAAACTCAATTAACAGAAAATGTCATGGACTAGCTCGGCCATTAGATGAAATTGCTAAAGATTGAACAAAAAATGTAAAGAATGTAACAAAATGTATGTAAAATGAAAACGTATATCGAAAGATTGAATGTAAACAAAGGACAATTACAAAAGATAGTATACAAGCATTCGAGAGGCTTGTTATATCCTAATGTGTATAAAACTCCTCTTAAAACTATTACTTGAATGAATGGCTAATTCACTTCTATTCATACTACTCATCTCTACATTTTATTCTCCCAAATTAACTAGTTGCTAAGTATTATTTATTACTTAATTCCTATACCTCTCAGCCCTTCATGACAGTTAGTTTCTGATATGTTATAGCCAAAAGCTCAAGCTTATAATTGTAGCTTTGGTATATATGTCATATGTAGGAAATCAGAATATTTTGTATTTTAGGAATTATATTATTTAGCATTTATTTTCTTTCCTAGATTAGAATGGTGATTAGTGTATATAACAATGCTTGTAATTCTTCAAAAATCAATACAAACAGTATTCAGCCATAATCAAAACCCTAAACGTTTTTTTTCGCTTTTCATGGTATCAGAGCCGAAGGTTAGTTTCGGGACGGTACATTTCCTTCGGCAACATCATCTACCATTTTAATCCTAACTTGCAACGGAAGATGAAACACAAAACAAAACCCAAAACAACCAGCAGCTTATTTCAGTTGCGCAAGTGGAACAGATGTTCCAATACTTTCAACAGCTTACCAAACAAAATAATCCCACAAAGTGAACCATAATCAACTGACCTACGGGTAGCCGAAAAATTGACATACCAAAATTACACCAAATGGTGTAAACTCATTCTGATCGCAATCGACGGAAGGGGACGTCTCAATCACATAATCGACGCCCCTCTGGAACCCACAGCCTCAAATTACCTACAATGGATACAACGAGACTCGGTTGTTTTATCATGGATTATAGCTAATATCGACTCCGATCTAGTGAATCAATTCCTTAATTACACTACGACATGGGATCTCTGGAAAGGGATCGAGACATTCCTGAGTAGTGGAAAGGACGAATTACAAACATTTGACCTAAGCAGTAAAGCAGCAAGTCTCAAACAAAGCAATGAGTCAATTGAAGTGTATTATGGCAAACTCAATACACTATGGAAGGAAATCGATCGTCGGATGCCGAATCCAATGAAGTGTTCTGAGGACATCACAAAATTTAACTCATTTATCCAAAGACAGAGACTCTATTAGTTCTTGGCCGACATAAATGACAATTTGGACAAAGAAAGGGGTGACTTGCTGAATCAAGATCCTTTACCTACACTAGAAATGGCGTACGCCATGATCCGTTGAGAACTACCACGACGTGGTATCATGGGTACCACCTCATCACTAGGAACGAGTCCTTCAGAGATCGATAAAGGACTTGCCATCAAAAACTGGTCAGAAACTTCATTTCGGCGTGATGATGGGGATCGCACTCACCTTAAGTGTACTCACTGTGGAGGCACAAAGCACACAAGGAAGGATGTTTCAAGCTCATAGGGTACCCGGAATGGTGAGAAGAACACAAGCACCAGAGAGCCGCCACTAAGGCCACAGTTTCCCGGACCGGCGGCAAGGCTCACCTTGCTACTGATTTTTCCGGCAACCGGCAAACACCTCAAGAGCCCACCGTCGATCTCCACAACCTGACAGGTAATACAAGTAGTAAAGGAGAACACACCAGCAGTAATGGAGGTCAAGAAGAGTCTGGAAAAGACTCTAATAATGGCGGAAAACAAGAGGAAAGAGAGAAGGCCGGTTCAGGAGAGAGAGAGGGGGAATGGGTTATTCCCAGAAATAGCCCCTTTTATAGGGAAATCAATTACCCTAATCCCACCCAAATACCCGGATGTCCCCACGACTCAATCCACCAAATAAATTAACCCATTCCCACCTTAAATAGCCATAAGGGATTAATATGTGAGCAAAAAAAATTCAATCTGGATTTTCTATTGTGGGGCGACCAACACGATGACATATGAACCAACTGATCTCCTCTCTTTCACACATACCCCTCGAAATAAAATTTAGACTGCTAATGGTGATTTTGTTGATGTTACTAAGGCTGGACCTGTTGATATTTCCCCGTCTCTACACCTAAAAAATTGTCTTTTAATTCCTAAATTAACTCATTAACTTCTGTCTGTTAGTCAGTTAACTAAGGAATTAAATTGCACTGTTCTCATGACGTCTAATGGTTGTATTGTGCAGGATGCTCAAACAGAAGCGATCATTGGGCGTGGTACTAAGACAGGAGGATTATACTATGTGGATAAGGCGGGTCACAAAGGTCATACATCGCTTGCTCTTGGATCTCCTAATCGCCAACTAAGGATATGGCATAAGTGTCTTGGACATCTATCAGTGGGTTATTTAAAACGTCTTTTTCCATCACTCCATAGTTGTAATAAATTTTTGGGCTGTGAATCTTGTGTGTTAGCTAAGAGTCACAAACATTCGTATTCTCCTAGCTTATCCCGTACTCATAAACCTTTTGTGGCATTACATTCTGATGTGTGGGGCCCAGATCTTGTTTTTAATTCTCATGGTTTATCATAATTTATTCTCTTTATAGATGATTACACTCGTATGAGTTGGGATTATTTTTTAAAACACAAATCTGAAGTTTTTGATGTTTTTGTTACCTTCTATAACATGATTGTCACCTAATTTCACACACAACCTCAAATTCTCAGATCTGATAATAGGGGGGGGAGAATATGTCAATCTAAACATGAAACAATTTATTAATGATAATAGTCTTATACACCAAACTACATGTCCTGATACCCCTCAGCAGAATAGTGTTGCTAAGCGAAAAATCCGAACCCTTCTTGAAATTACTCGCTCCCTCATGTTTGAATCTAGGGTTTTTGTATCATATTGGCCAGAAGCTCTTGCCACTGCTACTTACTTAACCAATCGCCTTCCTACCAAGGCCTTACACTTCGAGATCCCCTAGACACACTTAAAACCCATCTTGCAGTTCCCTCTTCACATTCTCTTCCCCCTCGGGTATTCGGATGTGTTGTGTATGTTCATCTTCCCACACGAACACGTACCAAACTTGAACCCCGTGCTACCAAATGTTTTTTTTTTGGGATATGGAACCACACAAAAGGGTACAGATGCTTTGATCCAGTGTCACATCGAATGTATGTTACTTCAGATTGTGAGTTTTTTGAGGACTCATACTACTTTCCCCAGCTTCGATCTCAGGGGGAGAACCACAATGAGGATCTAAGCTGGCTCACATTTCCTAGTAGGATAGACCCAAAAGAGCAAGTAAGTTACACCACTGATACTGCCTCTGAAACGATTGTTCATTCTTCTACTCCTCAGTTCACGTCAGTTCCTGAGCATCCTGAATCTCCTGAGGTAATCGATGATACTTCTCATAATGTAATAACTGATAATGTTACTATAGAAGATGGAGAATCTCATGTTGAAACTAATAATGAACAAAGTACTAAGTTGTTTAACAGGTACGAGTTACCCCTCAGCAGAATGGTGTTGCTGAGCGAAAAAATCGAACCCTTTTTGAAATTACTCGCTCCCTCATGTTTGAATCTAGGGTTTTTGTATCATATTGGCCAGAAGCTCTTGCCACTGTTACTTACTTAACCAATCGCCTTCCTACCAAGGCCTTACACTTCGAGATCCCCTAGACACACTTAAAACCCATCTTGCAGTTCCCTCTTCACATTCTCTTCCCCTTCGGGTATTCGGATGTGTTGTGTATGTTCATCTTCCCACACGAACACGTACCAAACTTGAACCCCGTGCTACCAAATGTGTGTTTTTGGGATATGGAACCACACAAAAGGGTACAGATGCTTTGATCCAGTGTCACATCGAATGTATGTTACTTCAGATTGTGAGTTTTTTGAGGACTCATACTACTTTCCCCAGCTTCGATCTCAGGGGGAGAACCACAGTGAGGATCTAAGCTGGCTCACATTTCCTAGTAGGATAGACCCAAAAGAGCAAGTAAGTTACACCACTGATACTGCCTCTGAAACGATTGTTCATTCTTCTACTCCTCAGTTTACTTCAGCTCCTGAGCATCCTGAATCTTCTGAGGTAATCGATGATACTTCTCATAATGTAATAACTGATAATGTTACTATAGAAGATGGAGAATCTCATGTTGAAACTAATAATGAACAAAGTACTAAGTTGTTTAACTGGTACGAGTTACCCCTCAGCAGAATGGTGTTGCTGAGCGAAAAAACCGAACCCTTCGTGAAATTACTCGCTCCCTCATGTTTGAATCTAGGGTTTTTGTATCATATTGGCCAGAAGCTCTTGCCACTGTTACTTACTTAACCAATCGCCTTCCTACCAAGGCCTTACACTTCGAGATCCCCTAGACACACTTAAAACCCATCTTGCAGTTCCCTCTTCACATTCTCTTCCCCCTCAGGTATTCGGATGTGTTGTGTATGTTCATCTTCCCACACGAACACGTACCAAACTTGAACCCCGTGCTACCAAATGTGTGTTTTTGGGATATGGAACCACACAAAAGGATACAGATGCTTTGATCCAGTGTCACATCGAATGTATGTTACTTCAGATTGTGAGTTTTTTGATGACTCATACTACTTTCCCCAGCTTCGATCTCAGGGGGAGAACCACAGTGAGGATCTAAGCTGGCTCACATTTCCTAGTAGGATAGACCCAAAAGAGCAAGTAAGTTACACCACTGATACCGCCTCTGAAACGATTGTTCATTCTTCTACTCCTCAGTTCACTTCAGCTCCTGAGCATCCTGAATCTTCTGAGGTAATCGATGATACTTCTCATAATGTAATGACTGATAATGTTACTATAGAAGATGGAGAATCTCATGTTGAAACTAATAATGAACAAAGTACTAAGTTGTTTAACAGGTACGAGTTACCCCTCAGCAGAATGGTGTTGCTGAGCGAAAAAACCGAACCCTTCTTGAAATTACTCGCTCCCTCATGTTTGAATCTAGGGTTTTTGTATCATATTGGCCAGAAGCTCTTGCCACTGCTACTTACTTAACCAATCGCCTTCCTACCAAGGCCTTAGACTTCGAGATCCCCTAGACACACTTAAAACCCATCTTGCAGTTCCCTCTTCACATTCTCTTCCCCCTCAGGTATTTGGATGTGTTGTGTATGTTCATCTTCCCACACGAACACGTACCAAACTTGAACCCCGTGCTACCAAATGTGTGTTTTTGGGATATGGAACCACACAAAAGGATACAGATGCTTTGATCCAGTGTCACATCGAATGTATGTTACTTCAGATTGTGAGTTTTTTGAGGACTCATACTACTTTCCCCAGCTTCGATCTCAGGGGGAGAACCACAGTGAGGATCTAAGTTGGCTCACATTTCCTAGTAGGATAGACCCAAAAGAGCAAGTAAGTTACACCACTAATACCGCCTCTGAAACGATTGTTCATTCTTCTACTCCTCAGTTCACTTCAGCTCCTGAGCATCCTGAATCTCCTGAGGTAATTGATGATACTTCTCATAATGTAATGACTGATAATGTTACTATAGAAGATGGAGAATCTCATGTTGAAACTAATAATGAACAAAGTACTAAGTTGTTTAACAGGTACGAGTTACCCCTCAGCAGAATGGTGTTGCTGAGCGAAAAAATCGAACCCTTCTTGAAATTACTCGCTCCCTCATGTTTGAATCTAGGGTTTTTGTATCATATTGGCCAGAAGCTCTTGCCACTGTTACTTACTTAACCAATCGCCTTCCTACCAAGGCCTTACACTTCGAGATCCCCTAGACACACTTAAAACGCATCTTGCAGTTCCCTCTTCACATTCTCTTCCCCTTCGGGTATTCGGATGTGTTGTGTATGTTCATCTTCCCACACGAACACGTACCAAACTTGAACCCCGTGCTACCAAATGTGTGTTTTTGGGATATGGAACCACACAAAAGGGTACAGATGCTTTGATCCAGTGTCACATCGAATGTATGTTACTTCAGATTGTGAGTTTTTTGAGGACTCATACTACTTTCCCCAGCTTCGATCTCAGGGGGAGAACCACAGTGAGGATCTAAGCTGGCTCACATTTCCTAGTAGGATAGACCCAAAAGAGCAAGTAAGTTACACCACTGATACTGCCTCTGAAACGATTGTTCATTCTTCTACTCCTCAGTTTACTTCAGCTCCTGAGCATCCTGAATCTTCTGAGGTAATCGATGATACTTCTCATAATGTAATAACTGATAATGTTACTATAGAAGATGGAGAATCTCATGTTGAAACTAATAATGAACAAAGTACTAAGTTGTTTAACTGGTACGAGTTACCCCTCAGCAGAATGGTGTTGCTGAGCGAAAAAATCGAACCCTTCTTGAAATTACTCGCTCCCTCATGTTTGAATCTAGGGTTTTTGTATCATATTGGCCAGAAGCTCTTGCCACTGCTACTTACTTAACCAATCGCCTTCCTACCAAGGCCTTAGACTTCGAGATCCCCTAGACACACTTAAAACCCATCTTGCAGTTCCCTCTTCACATTCTCTTCCCCCTCAGGTATTCGGATGTGTTGTGTATGCTCATCTTCCCACACGAACACGTACCAAACTTGAACCCCGTGCTACCAAATGTGTGTTTTTGGGATATGGAACCACACAAAAGGATACAGATGCTTTGATCCAGTGTCACATCGAATGTATGTTACTTCAGATTGTGAGTTTTTTGATGACTCATACTACTTTCCCCAGCTTCGATCTCAGGGGGAGAACCACAGTGAGGATCTAAGCTGGCTCACATTTCCTAGTAGGATAGACCCAAAAGAGCAAGTAAGTTACACCACTGATACCGCCTCTGAAACGATTGTTCATTCTTCTACTCCTCAGTTCACTTCAGCTCCTGAGCATCCTGAATCTTCTGAGGTAATCGATGATACTTCTCATAATGTAATGACTGATAATGTTACTATAGAAGATGGAGAATCTCATGTTGAAACTAATAATGAACAAAGTACTAAGTTGTTTAACAGGTACGAGTTACCCCTCAGCAGAATGGTGTTGCTGAGCGAAAAAACCGAACCCTTCTTGAAATTACTCGCTCCCTCATGTTTGAATCTAGGGTTTTTGTATCATATTGGCCAGAAGCTCTTGCCACTGCTACTTACTTAACCAATCGCCTTCCTACCAAGGCCTTAGACTTCGAGATCCCCTAGGCACACTTAAAACCCATCTTGCAGTTCCCTCTTCACATTCTCTTCCCCCTCAGGTATTCGGATGTGTTGTGTATGTTCATCTTCCCACACGAACACGTACCAAACTTGAACCCCGTGCTACCAAATGTGTGTTTTTGGGATATGGAACCACACAAAAGGATACAGATGCTTTGATCCAGTGTCACATCGAATGTATGTTACTTCAGATTGTGAGTTTTTTGAGGACTCATACTACTTTCCCCAGCTTCGATCTCAGGGGGAGAACCACAGTGAGGATCTAAGTTGGCTCACATTTCCTAGTAGGATAGACCCAAAAGAGCAAGTAAGTTACACCACTAATACCGCCTCTGAAACGATTGTTCATTCTTCTACTCCTCAGTTCACTTCAGCTCCTGAGCATCCTGAATCTCCTGAGGTAATTGATGATACTTCTCATAATGTAATGACTGATAATGTTACTATAGAAGATGGAGAATCTCATGTTGAAACTAATAATGAACAAAGTACTAAGTTGTTTAACAGGTACGAGTTACCCCCGAGAAATAAAAGGGGTATTCCCCCAAAAAGATATGATCCAGATTCTGAGGCAAAAAGATCTCGATACCCTGTAGACCGAAACGAGGTTGAATCCTTAGCTCAGACAGCTTTGGCCTTTAACACTTCTCTGTACTCCAATAAAATACCGAGAAATGTCGAAGAGGCCCTTCAGGATCCTAAGTGGAAGAAAGCGATGAAGGAGGAAATATCAACCCTTATGAAAAATGAGACTTGGGAAAAATGTGAGCTACCTAAAGGAAAGAATACAGTAGGATGCAAATGGGTGTTCACTATCAAATACCATGCAGATGGAACCATTGAACGCTACAAAGCTCGGCTAGTAGCAAAGTGGTACACTCAAACATATGGTGTAGACTATTCTGAGACATTCTCACCGGTAGGCAAGATTGATACTATCCGAGTTCTCTTCTCGATTGTAGCAAATAAAGATTAGCCCTTACATCAATTGGACGTGAAAAATGCATTCTTACATGGTGAACTCGAAGAAGTGTACATGAAACCTCCTCCAGGGTTCTCAGAAGCATACAGTCCAAGAGAAGGGTGCAGACTCAAAAAGGCTCTATATGGCCTCAAACAATCTCCTTGTGCATGGTTTGGGAGGTTTACATCTGCTATGAAGAAGTTCTGGTACAAACAGAGTAATTCAGATCACACACTGTTTCTCAAGAAAAGAAAATATCGGATTACATGCTTAGTCATTTATGTAGATGATATGGTGATCACGAGTAATGATGCAGATGAGATACGGGAATTGATGAAGAAACTTTCTGGTGAATTTGATAAGAAAGACTTGGGAAATCTAAAATACTTTCTTGGTATTGAGGTTCTACGATCAAAGAGAGGAATCTTCATTAGTCAACGAAAGTACATCCTAAATCTCTAGCCAGAGACTGGCATGCTTGACTGTAAGCCGACAGGCACACCCACCGTAGCAAACCATGGGTTACAGATAATTGAAAGAGAGAAAACGACAGACCAGGATCGTTATAGGAGATTGGTAGGGAAACTCATTTATCTTTCTCACACTAGGCCTGATATCGCATACGTAGTTGGCGTAGTCAGCAGATTCATGCACAAGCCAAAATTTCAGCACATGACTGTCGTAATGCAAATATTGAGGTATCTAAAGAGTACAAATAGCAGAGGACTCCTGTTTAGTAAAAATGATAATTTGGATCTCCTAGCCCATACAGATGCATATTGGGCTGGTGAAAGGGATGGCAGAAAGTCAACATCAGGGTATTTCACTCTTGTCAGGAGGAATCTGGTCACTTGGAAAAGCAAGAAGCAGAAAGTAGTAGCACTGTCTAGTGCAAAAGCAGAATTTCGGGGAATTGCAAAGGGTATCACCGAAGTATTGTGGATCAGGAAGCTTCTAAGAGAATTAGACTTTCCACAAAAAGGACCTTGTAATCTTTTCTGTGATAATAAAGCGGCCATCAGTATCTCCGGTAATCCAGTGCAACATGATCGCACAAAACATGTTGAAATTGATCGTCATTTCATCAAAGAGAAACTCGAGAAGGGGATCATCAGTCTCCCGTTTGTTCGTTCAAAAGAACAACTTGCAGATATTCTCACTAAAGCAGTTTCCTCTGAAACATTTGACGATGCTATAAGCAAGTTAGGTCTCGCTGAACCGTACGATCTAACTTGAGGGGAGGGTAGGAAATCAGAATATTTGTAGGATATCAGAATATTTTGTATTTTTAGGAATTATATTATTTAGCATTTATTTTCCTTCCTAGATTAGAATGGTGATTAGTGTATATAAACAATGCTTGTAATTCTTTAGAAATCAATACAAAAAATATTCAGCCATAATCAAAACCCTAAACGTTTTTTCCGCTTTTCATCATATACTCCTATAATTAATTCAATTAGCTTTCTGGAGCAAATCCTAAGACAATTTGCCAGTGATAACATTCCATTTGTCTACCAACCATAAAATTTTGACGGTAAACACTAAAACTAGATCTGAATTTACAGCATCTAGAATCGAAGAGCAGGATTCAAACTATAAAAGCTTGAAAATGAATTACAACTACAAATATTGTGCAAAATTCATAAGCAAGCAAACAGAAAAATATGCTAATTAAGTTGTTTTCCTAAAAAGGGTATTTAAAAGGAATTAAGACCCACCATTTATTGATGCTTACCTTAAAAGAGAAGCAAAGTTTCCAAATCTATTCATATAAAGAGGGGTAAATAAAAAGGAATCCAAAACACCCAAATTACAATGAACATGAACAATTCAGCAATGCAAGTTACTATAAATCACATGAAAATCAATAAACAGCAAAGAAAAAAGAGGAAAAGAAAAAGATGGGGGCAGGGATTACTTACAGGAGATGGATTAGAAGAATTATCCATATGGGCATTCAAGAAAGTAGTTGTAAATTGATTATTATGAAGAGAAAGAGTAGAAGAGTTTGGCAAATGTTCATCAGTTGACAGTAAGTGTTGCAAAAACATTATATAGTGTATGACAGGCAGGCAGCAGGCAGCGTTGGTGTAGTAGTATAATATTGGTACAGCTCCAGCTGCTCCCGTGCAAGTTGTGTGCGTTTATGAGCTCATGCCAAAAGAAAACGACCTAGAATTACATAGAAGAGAGAGGATAGAGAACATGTGCAATTATTTATGGGTAGCTATTCTACTCCTTATAGCTAAGCACAGAAAATTCTCGGCATATAATACCAGATCTTTTTCCATGAAAAAAATTTATTATTGTACTTGTTGTTTAATGTTCTTTCCATTTAAAATATTGTATTTTAGAGAGAGAAAATTTAATTAAGATTTTTAACACATATATAAATAATAAAATATATCCATGTAAGATCTTGTTAGATTCGTTTTAATGCATACTTTTTTATTATATATTTTTTATAATTTTTTGTGATGCGTATTTAGAGATATTAAGGTTCAAAATTTACTTTAAAAATTGTGCAAAAAATAAATGGGAAGAACATTTAAAAACGGGGGGAGTACTATTAAGTTTGCCAACATTATATTTTGAATTATATCTTATATTTCTTCTGTTTCAAAATATTTATAACCTTTACTTTTTTTTAATAATATTTGATTCATTAATAAAGAGTCATAACAAATTTACATCATATATAAAAATTAGCAAGTACATAACAACTTCAATCAAAGATAATTCAAAATTAACAAAATTACAATCGTTGTATATGAGATCTGATAATTTTGAATATCCTCTTCTACGCTGTTTGACACAGCCTTCTACGAGGGAGTCTTTCGATCTGTTGTAGTCTTGAGATAGAATTGAATTTGATGTAGTTGATGGTAATTACAATTTTATTGTCTGCTGCATTATCGCATTAATCTCTACCAACAAATCAATTACAGATAAAACTTCATAACTCTAAACTCTCACGAAGAGAAAAATCAAAACTCAATATATGGGTAGAATCAACCCAATAAATGGGTAGAACAACTCTTCTATAGGGAGAGAACAAATATTTATTCTAATCATATTCAAAAAGCGTAAAACGGACAAATTTAGGGGCTTACCATCAACCAAAAAGTTGATGATAGCCCAAATTAACTATGGAGATTAGGATTTTTTTAGAGAGAGAAGAGAGAAAAAGAAAGGGAGATTTACTCTTTCATACAGTCTAATGTATTAATTTAATTTTTAATATTTTTATCTATGAATAAAAATTAAATTAAAAAAACTAATCAACTTTAAAAACTTATTATATGTTCTAACAAAGTTCAAGCTTTAAACGATATTTTTAATGTGTGTTAGTTGTATGTGTAACTATACAAGTTTCTAAATCGGAGACTTTGTATGATGAGATGTCATCATGTACTTTAAATTGTAGAAGTAATTATATGATAATTAGGTTATACGATTATTGTGACCTATATTTTTTAATCGTCAACGTGTAAAAGCCGTTCATACCAATGTTATTGGATCCTAAATCAATCTCTATGAGCACGATCGAATTTATAATAGACATTTTATAATAATTTCTGAAGTCTTATGACTTTATTTTCGATTTTTGGAGTGTTGTTTTTCTATTAAGACATAAAGGTCGTCAAAATTTGGGAAACGAGAAAATATGTGCGTACACATTTAATTAAAGTGTAAACGGAATCTCATTACAAATTTAGATTTTCAACTTGTTAAATTTTTCTATCCGACTATTTATTATAAATTTGGTAAAAGTTGACCTGATTTGCTAATTCAATCTGAACCTAAATCCAAATAAGTGGGTTTGATTGAGACTTTGGACTCAATTAATTATAAGGATCCGATTATGTATCATTTTATATTCATTTGTCTTCTATTTCACTTGGTTATTGATCTTTAATATATGCAGACTCGTTGTCTAAAAAAAAAAGAACATCGATTAACTCAAAAAAACATGCACATTGTTGGTCCTAAAAGCTTCGCAAGGGTACGAGATCAAATGGTATGTTTTTCGCATCTTTCCTTCTTTTATGAAAGCTATTGGTGTTGGTGTAAGATAGTGCAGCATAAATAAGTCTTTCAGTAAAGTTTTCCATTTGAATGAATATACTGTGTTCATGCTTGACTTTGAACTTTGTGATAAAGATATGACTTTTAGTATGATGGAGCTTTTCAAACAATATCCATCCTTAGAACATATTGAAGTGTAGGGCAAAGACATAATCTTTTTTTGAAAATTGTGTTTGTGTAGGGGAACTAACCTTTGATTTTAAACAATATATTTTTAAATGATGTTTTTAATTGGATTTCTTGGATTTTTACTTGATAGATGAATAAGAATCCTAACAAGGAACCTCTCTCCCTTGGAGAGATGTTTGAGCGCACACGTAAAAGGGGACATGTTCGAAACCATGCAAACATCATTTGTAAATTACCTAATACTGACATTGCTAGGAAATACTTGTTATGATCTACGGTATGATATCTTTCTTACTAAATTAATCCATGTATATTTTTAATTCAAAAAGTAAAAAACTAATGCCTTAATTAAGTGTTTAATTTAATCTTCTAAACTTAATGAATTGTGGCTACTTAAGTAGGTAAATGTATCTTTTTTTGGTAGTGGTTTGCATCTTAGAAAGAGTTATTTTTCATATACTGATCACATATTTATGTTATTATTACAGGTTGATGTTGATCTTTCTTCAGCGCTTGATATTATCTTTACATCAAATGATATATCTACCAAGTTCAATATTGTAGGCATTGTATTGATTTAAAGATAGCACAATACTTATTATTATGCTAATATTTATATGTATTTAGATATTTTAAAAACTTCAAATGAAATTTTATATAGCTTTTGTTGAACTTTATTGTTGCGATGTATTTTATTGACGCAATTACTACAACACCTTATGGAAATTATATATTTTATTAATTTTGGCATCATTGTATATGATATCATATTGTTGGATTAGTCGTCTAGGTGGCTAATCTTGAAAATATTGCAAAGTTGTTGTAATAATTGGTGAAAGTGTTGTATATATAATATGTTGCTTTATTATGGTGGTAAAATGAAAAAATATTGCAATTACTACAAAAAGGTGTTGCATATATTTTGGTGGGAAAAAAGAAAAATATTGCAATAATCATTAAAGGTGTTGCTTATATTTTTGTGGGAAAAAGAAAAGGTGTTCCAATTGATTGTGTAAGTGTTGCATATATTTTATTGGCAAATAACAAAAGTGTTGCCATTGATATTAAAAAGTGTTGCATTTCTTATTTAAAGTGTTGCCTTTGATTTTGAAAAAAAGTGTTGCATATATCAAATATATGCAACACTTCTAATAAGTATTGCGAAAATTTATTAAAAGTGTTGCATTTAGCTAATGCAACGCGATTTAAGGAAGCACTTTAAAAAATATTGCATAAGCTTTATTGCAACATTTACGTCTCTTAATGCAACATTTTTATAGTATTGCTACAGATGTAAATTGTAGTACTATAATTTTTAATACTCTTACTTTATAATGTTTGCCTGTAAGGCAAAAATGAGAAAAAAATTGAAAGAGAAAATCTAATGTTAGAGAAAATAGTAAATTATGGGAGGTATATATTTAATCAATAATACATTTAAATTTTTTCTTTTCCATGCGTTATTGTTGAACCACTAAAATTCTTTTTTATGTCATACACTAGATCTATATAATAATATGATCAATAAATTAAAAATGTATGATGATAGTAATGGAAGAAAATTATTAATATGATAACAATGATAGAAAATTTGAAAAGGGGAGAAGTACAAAAGTTCTGACATTTTTTAAAGGGGAAGAGAACATTCATAACTTCAAAAATCAAGAAAGAATCATGATTTTAAATAGAAGCAACTAAGGATAATTTTGTAGTTTTGTAAATCACCAAAGACATTAAGGTAAAAAAAAAAAGTTTTTTTTTAAAAAAAATTATCTAAATATAATTCAATATTTTTATGATTTTCCAAGATAAATCCCACCTATTGAATAATCTCAACTTTAGGGGTATTTGCCTTGAGTAAACTTGGGTAACCGAATGACCTGCTATAATAGGTAGTTGATCGAAAAATAAACTGAAAATTAATGTAAAATTAGAGAAAAATTTTAAAATTTACATAAAAAATTCCGAATAATTAAAAAATTCCAAAATGTTTTTAACATCTTTTTTAATATTTTGTTTGATATTTTATTTTAATTTATCTTTTTCTTAAAAATACTTGCTATAGCAAGTCATCTGGTTACCAAGTTTATTCAAAGGATACCGTCTAAAGTTAAAATTATTTATGGTTAATTAATAGATGAGATTATTATAGAAAAATCATGAAAAAAGTTGAATTATTTTAGGTAAGTTTTTCTTTTTTAAATAGTTAATATTTTAATATGTACAAACAAATTAAAGTGTTCGCCATAATAATGTAAATAAACTTTTAAAAATAGAGGGAGTATAATAATACTTATGCATAACTTTTGTGGCTACATAATTTAATAAAAAAAACACTTCTTGTTAATTATTAAGAAGTTGACACGATTTGGTTCTTTCCGATCCATTACATTGAATTTACTCAAGCAACTTCCTCATCTTTCAATGGTGTTAATATATTTGTATGGTTGTGGTGTACACCTAATTTCATGAGTCATGCCTAAATTTCCATGTAGTATAGGGAGGAAAGTTGGGAAAATGTAGTAAACCAAAAGAAAGGGAGGGGGTGATTAGAAACCAATTAATAATTGAATGGAGTCAACAAAAACACGTTAAAGTAGGTACTTAATTTACTAGAATAAGTTAGTGTAGAAACTGAAGAAGGGCTGTCAAACTCATGCCCGTTAATTCATTGATAACTATTATATATGTTACAAATTATGTGAAGATTATATTCACATAAAAGATATTGCTAAATCAATTACCTAAAATCAAGGGATAACAATCAAGAATATACTCTAGAATAAACTAATCAAATATTTCCCAAATATTTCCCTAAAATTTCGTAACACCCCCCCCCCCCCCCCCCCCCCCCCCCTCAAGTTGGAGCATCAGGAGAAAAAATGCCCAACTTGGATAACAAAGTATCAAATTGAGCCTTTCCAAGAGCTTTTGTGAAAATGTCGGCCAATTGTGTATGAGTAGGAACGTAAACTGGATCAATGAGACCTGCATTTACTGCATCACGAACAAAGTGACAATCGACCTCAATATGTTTAGTCCTTTCATGTAACACGGGATTTCAGGCTATATGCAAAGCTGACTGACTGTCACAATACAACTTTACAGCTTTGGGATGGTTTACCCCTAAAATTAAAAGTAAACCTTTCAACCATTTTAATTCACAAGTGATATCAGCCATTGACCGATATTCAGCTTCCGCAGAACTACGGGAGACAGTGTTTTGTTTCTTGGTTTTCCAAGAAATAGGAGACTGGCCCAGAAATACCAACCAACCTGTTAAAGATCGTCTTGTAATAGGACAAGCTGCCCAATCAGAGTCACACCACCCCTGCAAAGTTAAATTACTGTCGGATCGTAGCAAAATTTCTAGCCCGGGAGTACCTTTCAAATATCGAACAACCCGTAAGGCTGCTTCCCAATGATCAGTCCTAGGCTCATGCATAAATTGAGACAAAATATGAACTGAGTAAGCCAAATCAGGCCTAGTTACTGCCAAGTAAATCAATCTACCGACGAGCCTACGATATGGCTCTGGATCCAACAATATTGTTCCAGTTGCGAGACCAAGTTTATGGTTTTGTTCAATCGGGGAGCCTACTGGTTTAGATCCAAGTAACCCTGTTTCGGACACAATATCAAGAGTATATTTCCTTTGGCAAAGAAATAAACCTGTAGTACTACGAGCAACTTCTATACCCAAAAAATATTTTAGAACACCAAGATCCTTCATGTGAGAAAAATCAGAAAAATAAGCTTTAAAGGTCCGTAAAGCAACAGAGTCATTTCCGGATATAATTAAATCATTCACATAAACAAGAACATTTATTTGAATCGAGCCACGGGTATAGGTGAATAGGAAATAATCGGAATAAGACTGAAGAAATCCATATTCTTTCAAGGCAGAAACAAGTTTTGCAAACCAACTTCTAGGTGCCTGTTTTAGACCTTATAAGGATTTTCTGAGGCGACATACCTTATTAGGATGTGATGACTCAAACCCGGGTGGAAGCTTCATGTAAACTTCCTCATCAAGATCACCATGCAGAAAGGCATTATGGACATCCATTTGGTGAAGCTCCCAATTTTTAGCAGATGCAATGACAAGAACAGCTCGAACAGTGACCATTTTAGCCATGGGAACAAATGTCTCATTGTAGTCGATACCCTCCTTTTGATGATTACCGAAGACAACGAGTCTGGATTTGAGCCTTTCTATGCTGCCATCTGATTTGTACTTAATCCGATATACCCATTGACTACCAAGAGACTTCTTTCTTGGGGGAAGATCTTCCATTATCCAAGTTCCATTGTTTTCAACAGCCCGAATTTCATCTTGCATTGATTTTCTCCAACCCTCATCTTGCATTGCCTCCTTAAACGAACGTGGTTCTTTGCCCAAAATAATAGCTGCAATAAAATTTCGATAACGCAAAGAATAACTGTTACAATTTACATAATGTGCTATAGGATAAGGAGTACCTGAAGGATGCCGAGGGGACGAATTGTTTGGAAGAGATGGACTCTTTGTGAAAATAGTGTGTATGACAAAATCCTTATGTTTCACATTAGGAAATTTAGTACGAAACCCACGTCCCAAATTTGTATCATTATGAGTGGTGGTAGCCGAATCTATGGAGGAGGAATTGGTTCGAGTTTGCAAAACGGGCTATGGCTCCTTACTGGATGGATTAGGTGAGTTGGGCTGATCACGGGGCCTAGAGTGGACTGCCGTGGGTTGCATTTTGTGAGTAGGCTGGGTTGTGTCTGGGCCAAGAGATATTTGCTGAGTAGGCCGGTCTGTGTTTTCTAGGATAGGTGGAGGTTCATTTGTATTTGGATGGGCCAGATTTTGAGTAATTGGTTGATTTGGTGGGCTTAATTGTTGTGGACTGTATTGTGGGGTTTCGGGAGGTATAGGTTGATAATTAGATGTATGGTTATCACAGAAAGGTTGAGGGTCATTATGAGTGTGATTTTCATGAAAATCCTTAATACATCTAAAATCACAATTTATGGGTTTATGGGGTGCAACAATATTTTCAAGATTAATATTTGAAGCAATAGGATCCAAAAAGGGAAAAACACCTTCTTAAAATTTAACATCACGAGAAACAAAAAATTGTTTTGCATCCAAATCAAATAACCTCCATCCTTTTTGATCAAACGGGTATCCCACAAAAATGCATTTTCGACTTTTGCTAGCAAATTTATCCCCCTTTGTCTTTTGATTTTGAGCAAAATAGAGGCAACCAAAGGTCCGAATGTGGTTATATGAGGGTGGCTTATGAAAAATAATTTCATATGGTGATTTATTTTTGAGTAAAGGAGTGGGTGTACGATTAATTAAATGAGCTGCAACAAGAACACTTTCACCCCAAAAATAAATTGGTAAGTTTGCTTGAAACCGTAACGCCCCGGCTACATTCAAAATATGTTTATGCTTCCTCTCTGCCCGCCCATTTTGTTAGGGAGTTCCAACACAGGATGTTTGAAATAAAATACCATTATCATTAAAATAGCCAAGCAAACACTGAAATTCCGTACCATAATCACTTTGAACTATTTTAATGGTCAGTGAAAATTGTCTATTAATCATAGCCACAAATGACATAAACATACGGAACACCTCTGTTTTATCAATCATCAAATATAACCAAATTGCACGGGAATAATCATCAACAATAGTCAAAAAATAACGTGCATCACAAGAGGAGGGATTTTTGTATGGTCCCCATAAATCACAATGTACTTTCTCAAAAATTCAAGAAGCTTTATTTTCACTTAAATAAAATCTATCCCGAGGGTGTTTAGCATGAAAACAGACTTCACATGCTTTATTTAAACTACCCCTATAATCAGAAACAGGAGGAAGAAGCTTTACTACTCTTTCGGAAGGATGACCCATTCTTTTGTGCCACAAATCCAATGTTGAAGAAACGGCATTGAGTGAAATTTGTGAAACGGAATTGTCTCTAGCAAAATAAAAAAGTCCATCCTTCCTAACACTCGTTCCAATCAGCTCCTTCGACTGGTCCTATATAACACAAGAGTGAGATGTAAATTGCTCAGTACAATGTAAATCATCAATCAATTGCGAAACCGAAATTAAATTACAACATAATTCCGGAACCAATAGTACGTGTTTAAGAATTAAATTATTAGTTAAATGAACCGAGCCTTCCTTTGTGGCAATGACGAATTTCCCGTTTGGAAGGCCTACTGGACAATTAGTATCGTGGACATTAAAAAGCCATGAAGCTGTACAAGTCACATGTCGTGAGGCACCGGTATCGATGATCCACGAATTAAAATCAAACTCACCAGTCATCCTTTCATCAGAGACTTCGATGTTACCAATAAATTCAGCAAGAAATTTCCACTGCTCTGGAGTAAAAATACGACCTGCTGCTGCCTGAGTACTCGGACCTGCTGCCGGCGAGTTCTGACCTTGTTGGCTGTTAGACGACACTGCTAGGCTACTGGTGGCAGCATTTGCCCTAGCCAGACCTCCGCGTCCTCTGCTGCTGCTCAGAGAAGGCCTCCCGCAACCTGCGCCACCTCCCTGCATCTTGGATTGAGATGGCCACCATTCTGGGTAGCCGATTAATTCGAAGCATCCCCATACAAGATGCCCCTTTTTATTGCAATGGGTACAAAGCTGATGAGATTTGTCCTGCCTTTCACGCGGGTTACCGGAGTTGTCAGATCTTCCACGGCCAGTAGAGGTTCGAACGGCAAACCCGACAGCTTCGAGAGGCTTTTCTTCGGTGGTTGATTTTGCTTGACGAACTCTTTCATCTTGAATGAGCAATTGATAGGCCCTATCAAGAGAGGGCAAGGGATCTGTTGACAAAATATTGGTCCTTGTTTGAGAAAAATAATCTGGATAAAGTCCCATGAGAAATTGATGAAGCCTCATACTCTCACGACGTTTTTCATGTTGTTGGCCTGCAGTGCAAGAGGTACAACAAGAACAGGTGATTAATGGTTCATAGTTTTTTAATTCCTCCCATAAAGCAGTTATTTTGCCAAAATATGTAGCGATTGACATTGTTTTTGGTTGTTCACACCGAGCAATTACAGATTTAATTTGTTGTATTCGCGGTCCATTAACAATGGAGAACCGTGATTTGAGGGTATCCCAAAGACGTTTAGCATCCCTATATTTAGATAAAGTCGCCTTGACCTCGGGATCAATAGTGTTCATGAGCCATGAGATTAACATGGCATGAAGAGTATTCCAATCATCTTGTGTACAAGGAGCGGAGGAGGTCGTGATCGTCCCATTCAAGAAAACAAATTTGCGTCTTGCCTCTAATGCGGTTTGAATGTCAGTAGCCCATTCATCATAGTTGTGACCACGAAGACGAGTCGGAGTTATAAAATCTCCGGGACGATCATGAGGACCAAGGTAATAGGGAGAAGAAGGGTCTATGTGTAGTGGTGGTGGTGGCTGTTGATCGCCAGTCATTGAATTTTTTTTTTTTTTTTTTAAGAAATTCCTGAGCGACTGATATCATGTAGAAACTGAAGAAGGGCTGTCAAACTCATGCCCGTTAATTCATTGATATCCATTATATATGTTACAAAAGATTATATTCACATAAAAGATATTGCTAAATCAATTACCTAAAATCAAGGGATAACAATTAAGAATATACTCTAGAATAAGCTAATCAAATATTTCCCTAAAATATCGTAACAGTTAGACATGAGGAAAGCGTGGTATCATAATTCTAGAACAATCATATTCCCAAGTCCCCATCTTCTACCCCAAACTATGACATGATCTTATTGCTCTTATAACTATAGCAAATGCTTTATCACCAAAAAAAAATTATTATAGTAAATGCTAGTAAACGTGATTCGTAAACAAGAATAATAATATATCTAAAAAAGTAATAAAAAAGCAAAATATTTTTAAAAAAAGTGTCAGAAAGTACTTAATAAATTTTTTTCTAAAAAGTACCTAATAAAAAAAGTTTTGTCAATTGATAATTTTTTTTTTCTTTTCCAAAGAGTACCAATTAACATTTTTCTTTAGTTGACCGTTAAATATAACTGTTAACTGGTCAAAATAAAAAAATTTTCTTCCTCAATTTCAATTTCTTTTCCAATTTAATTTTCTCACTATCTTCTCGTTACTTTTTACTCAAAATCGAAATTAAATTGGAAAAGAAATTGAAGATGAGGAAGAAGAATTTTCATTTTGACCAGTCAACCGTTATATTTGACGGTCAATTGAAGGAAAACGTTACTTGTTACTCTATGAAAAAAAGATTTTTGTAGGTATTTAATGACAATACTTTTTTTATTAGGTACTTTTTAGAAAAAAAAATATTAGGTTCTTTTTGACAATTTTCCCTTAAAAAATAAAAATAACATAATATATGTTGGCTTATGAATTAGTGATAATTTAGAATTTTATAGTATGTTAGGTAATACAATAATACTTATATAATTAAAAATTTAGAATATATTGTATTTTATTATTTAAAATTGATTTTATCCTCATTAATAAACATCATGTGTACATCTGTTAACAAGATCCTATAATTATTATTTGATTGTATCAAAAGTTATATTTCAGTCAATTAGATTATAAAGTTATATAGATCTTAGAACCTTAAAGTAGAGATCATACTTATATACTCAAATTGGTTTAGATAGAATTTAGGCTAATTAAGTTTTTTTTTTAAATCAAAAAGAAAAATAAAATTTGTCAAATTATTTCCATAATAAGGTTTTTTTAGATTATATATATAGTTGACACAAAATTTAATTGGTAGTGTACATGTATATCATTTACAAAAAAATTTACTTATAATTTAAATTGGAGTTGAAAAGAAATTGATTAACAAATTTGTATATAAATACATAATCGCTTACGTAATAAAACCATATAAAATATCTTTAAAAGATATATTAAGAGATGTAGTTTTCATAAAGAAAGTGAAAGGCCAAAAGATTAATAAGGTAAAGAAGTAGCCAAATGCAAGACATGAAAATTGTAATAGATGTAGCACATTCCAAAATGGTGACTTTCCAATATAATTGAAAGTAGTTTTTGGTGGCTCAAAAAGAATCCAGCTTTATTTAGTTTAGTGTAAACAAATAATTAAGCGCCATAAATGTTGAAAAAGAGGTCTATCCATCCAATTGGGGTCAACTGTCAAGTGCTATCCAAACATTTCTATGGTGAAAATATCACCAGCGTCGTCAAATTATGCCCTTTTTTCTTGGCTACTTTCCTCCTTTGGCCTTTTATGCCCACTTATTACCAAAACACACTCAAGAGACCAACTTTTCCTCAACCAAAAAATCTGCACAACTTAGCGTTTTACTCTAAACATTTACATTATCATATCAGTATATTTGATCCAATAAATGTCCTTATTTTTAAAATATTATTCACCTTTTAAATAATAAAAATCAAATTAATAATATTATCGTTCTTGAGATATAGACTTTATCTAATTTGAAGCAACTATCAATAATGTTTAGTGTTTGTCAAATTGAACAAAATCAAATTAAAATTGTGTCAATTCAACCATTGTTTTTAAAACTAATAATTGAAAATTTGAAAATAATTTTTGAAACTTTGTTTTTTCAGACATGCTGTGCTTTCATAATTAAAATTTACACTTTAAAATGAATTGGTCATTTTCAAACACAACCTAGAAGAATTTTATTTTCCCAAACCCTATTATGAAGTGACTCGGTGCTTCATTTCCATTACTAGATCTTGATTGACAATAGAAATCCTCGATTATTCATTGCGATTCATTAAAAGTTGCTTCTATTCAAAGAATGAGTAATGATTATTTTTTAGCATATCAAAATCGAATGAATATGAAAGAAATAAAGATACCTTTGACCATTAATTTTTGAAATTTGATTTGCCTTGAAAATGGGTGGAAAATAATTTGGGGACTTAATCTTTGAAAGTGCACATAAAACAATAATATGCTTTAAAAAAGGTCTAGCGACGACAGTGGCGGCGGCAATAGCAACAACAACAACGAAGATGATGATGCATTAAAGTATGGCCGAATAGAGACCATTGGCTAGAGATAATGGTATAAGCGTTGCTGCTAGTGTTAGGAATACGGCCCGTTTGGTTGATGGTAATGAAGTAATGAGAATGAAATGTTGTAATGACAATAGTAATGAAAGAAGGGATATGAGAATTGGTAACGAAGATTCTTTTGTTTGGTGTGTATGACTAAAGAATGATAATGGAAGATAATATTCCATTGATTGCATTTGGTTGTTAGTAATAAAAAATGGTAATGACTCTTAGTTTCATTATTGTATATTTGTATCTAAAAGCATTATTGTATCTAAGTTATTCTATCTAATGATTCTTTTTTTAATAATAATATTTTTTTAGATAATTACATACATTACCTTTTTTTTCTTCATTATTTTTTTTTTCTTCAGCTCGAAATAACATTACCTTATTTTATTACCACAGTAATACCTCATCACCATTACAGCCTAATACCAGGTTGTTTGATGGTAATAAAAATGACCCTTTTTGGTAATTTCATTACCTTATTTTATTACCATCCATTACTATTGAAGGCATCCAAACAACCAAATTTTTTATTACTTAATTTTATTACCATTACCGCCCTCTAATACCATGTACCAAACGGGCCGTTAGGGTGTCTTTGGATGGAGGGATATGGAGGAAAAGTAAGAGGAGGGATTTAGAGGGAGAAAGAACCCTTTGTTAGGATGGCAAAATGAGAGGAAAGTGATTTGAAGGGGAGGGAAATGGAAAGATTTGGTTGATACTTTTTCTTAAGGTTTCAATCTCTGCAAAGTTGAAAAGATTTGAAGGAAAAACTCACATCTCCATTTCTTTCCCTTCCATTCTCTCCTATAAAAACAAAAGCAATTTCCCTTTTATTTCTTTTCCCTTCCTTCCGCTTTCCTCCCTTTCTTTTCTCTCTAAAATTATTATTCAAACATAGTGTTAGTACCTAGTGTGCTATGTGAATATACTCCTAAATCCGCTCTTTCTTTGATGCAATCACCTCTAGGCTCTAGCTATTCTCCCCAACAAAAACTGATGTTCCAAGAAAACCCGTAAGTTAAGATTGGTTCAGCACCAAGGAGATCAAATGAGGTGAACTTCACAAATTCAAAAACAACTGTGCTCTCAAGTTATGCTAACAGATCATTAGAGGTCAAGAAAACTGAAAGGGACCTCCAAACTGCGGAACACTAGAGCTAAAAAAGGTCGACCTTGATCTGAAACTGCAGTTTTTGTACTAAATTCTAGTTAAGTGATTAGTTATCCGAAGGCACCGGAAAGCATGAGAAAATAGTTACATTCATGATATTGGCAAAGCAGTATGTCACCATAACAGAACAATTAACAGCATAAGCATGTCTAAGCTAAAATTTTCCAAGCTAATTATAATAAGTAATCATGAAGATGGAGCTCCTAGCTACATAGCAATTTTCTATAAGAGCCACCTTACCTTCCAGTAAATGTAACAGACTTAAAATTTTTAATCTTAATCTTTCGATGAATTATTCCGAATTTTCAATTCAAATTTCTAATCCTTTGGTTATTCATTTCAAACCATTTTTAATTTCTAAACATTTTTCCGATTTTGTAATTTCTTTCAAATATTAAACTTTCAAATATTATTTTGTTTAGAATTTTTTTATAAGCACTAAAATATTATTTTATTATTTTACACTACAAAAAACTATTGAATTGGCGACACACATTTTCGTCGCCATTTCATAGCTAAATGGTCAAAAAGTTGGCTTGGCAACGGGCGGGCGACGAGCTTTGTGGTGGTCGCCTTTTCGTTCGTCGCTAACACCAAAATGAACGCCATTTCCTCGCCATTTTTTAAGGAAAAGTTGGCGACCACGGGACGACAAGATGGCCATCGCCAAAAACGTGTCTGACATGGTGACAAGAATCTCCTCGCCATCATTCTCGCCAGAGCCGGCGACCAATTCGCGACCAAAGCCTCGTCGCCAACTTGGCGACCAAAATCTGATAGCCTTTTCGTCGCCTGCTGCTAGCGACCACATGTTCATGCTTTTTGGTCGCCGTGTGTGTGTGTGTGTATATATATATATATATATATATATATATATATATATATATATATATATATATATATATATGTATATATATATTATATTTATATACATTTTGTATTAGTTATAATATTAAGATAAAAATATATACACATAAAACAAATAAATTAAAATAAAAGAGCTGGAAATATTATATATAAAACTAAAGTTTATTTACAAAGTCACAAAAATTACATATATTTAATCATTCATTTGGGGAGGTGGAGGAGGGGGTTGATTCAAATTGAAATGCGATTCAAAATTTCAAAAAGAGCTCTCGTTCTCTTGTTATTTGTTCAGTCAGCCTTTGATGAGTCTCATAGGCAGTCTGAGCATTTCCTCTTCGTATCGCTTCCCATAATTGATTATTGAACTCCATTTGCCGGGCTTCTAAATCCGCAAACCTTTGTTGTATAATGGCATCATAATCAGGTTGTGCTGGCTGAGAAGACGGAATATCCGTTGGCTCAGGAGAATAAATAATTTGAGAGGCGGACCCAACCCCAAATACCTCTTTGCTTTTTTTGTTTTTTTTGTTTGAACCGCTTTCTACGTTTTTTATAGCATCCAACCAAATTTGACTTGGGTCACGAGTTGGATGCTCCTCCATCAAAGAACGATATTCATCCTTCAATAAAACAAAGGAATCAATTACCAATAAACAAAGTATTAATTGATACTAAAAATAAATAAATAAACAAGTTTAATAGATTATTACGTTAACTTTTTGTGACTTGCTATTCGTCCATTGGGAACAATCCCCTGTTTCATTGTCAAAGACCCCATGTGTTCGTGTAAATATTTCATAGGCAGTGGGTCTTTGACCTTTTGATTGTTCCTGAAATATTAAAAAAAAACGACTTAAAATTAAACAAAAGATAAAAAAAAAATTCAATATAATACTACTTAATTGACTAAATTAACAACAAAATAATAATTTTACCTTAAATTCATTAAAATAAAAATATTTGGTGGGTTTGGTCACACCCTTCCAACTACTACCTTCGACATCTTGCCTATAATTAAAGGTAGCCCTTATTTTGGATGCAATGGTGTTCCCGAATATCGGATTAAATCTTACAATAATTAACAAAATTAGTTTATAATGAAATTTTAATATTGAAAAAATATTAATGATAATAAGATGATAAAAATATTTACTTGTTTATGGTTGGTAGCCATGGAAGATTCGGACGAGGATCGTCTCCATCGTCCTCTTCCATATTATGTATGGAATCGTTTGGAGTATTTTCACTACTCCCATGAACTCGGTTACTGTTGTCTTCGTCGTTATTGTCGTCGTTGCTATTCGACAAATTATTCAAGAAATAGTTGCTAGCCCAATCACTAGGGTCGCTGCTCATTTTGTCTATAATATTTATTTCAAACCTTAATATTATTTTCAACTAAAATCAATCTTATCTATACCATAAAATGTCCCAATTTTATGTACGTAATGAATTTTTTCATCCCAAACTAAACATTACTACGTATACTATTAAAGTAATTCGAAAATTACATTTAAAAATTAAGAAAAAAAACTGTTTTAATTAACATTAGACATGCTCAAAAATTCAAAAATATTAAAAAAAAAAAATTTTTGAAAGTAGATAATAACATCATATTAATAAATTATTACTCTATAATTCCAAAGTTACATTTTAAATAAAAGAAATCTAGAAAACTATAACATAAAACATGCTCAAAGTATACCATAATTCATAATTCGAAAATATAAATTACTCCGAAATTCAAAAAATGCATAAAAATAACATTAAACATGCTCAAGTTATACCATAATTCGAAAATGTTAAAAACATACAAAAAATGACGAAACAAAATAATAACAATAGACATGCTCAAAATATACCATAATCAAAAATTTTTAAAAAAACATACATAATTCAACATAAACATCTTGAAATAACAAGAAAAAACATGTTGAAGATGACAATGTACTCCATAGCTAGAAATCAAACATAAAAAAAACATTCAAACATAATTTATCATCATAATCATCAAGAACATTGAAATAATTAAAAAAAAAAAAAACAATAAAGACTAACCTTTTAATAAGAAGATGAGTTTTTTAGAGTTGAAGATGAGTGGTAACCACAAAATGATGAGCAAAAGATTAAAAGAGAAAAGAAAATTAATAGAGAATGAGATGAATGGAGGAAAAGAAAATTCAGAGGTGAAGTATAAGGAAAATGAAGAAGTATGAAAATGAGGATACAGTCGTAGGAAATGAGGAATTAAGGCATCATATTACGGATTTTTCTTCTGAAGTGGGCGACCATGAAGGCGGTTGCTGGTTCGTCGCCAACTGCAATGACAAGACTTAACAGTTTCACTTTTCAGTATGGCGAAGAGATTAATGGTCGCTGGTTCGTCGCCTTCTGCTTTGACAAGACTAGTTTGTTTGACTTTTCAGGCTGGTGACCAACACCTCAGTCGCTGGTTCGTCGCCCGCACCTCGGTAATCATTATCTTTGCGTGCTGCAGTGGGCAAAATATATATCGTATTTTTTAACGTGAGCTGGCGACGAGGTTATTGGTCGTTGGTTCGTCGCTGCATGCTTTGACAAGACTAGTCTGTTTGACTTTTCAGGCTGGCGACCAGATTTTCAGTCGCTGGTTCGTCGCTAACGCCTCGATAATGAAAACCTTTGCGTACTGCAGTGGGGAAAAATTCGGCTGCAGTATTATTATTATTATTATTATTATTATTATTATTATTATTATTATTATTATTATTATTATTATTATTATTACCGTTGTTATTATTATTATTATTATTATTATTATTATTATTATTATTATTACTATTATTATTATTATTATTATTATTATTATTATTATTATTATTATTAATTTTATTATTATTATTATTATTATTATTATTATTATTATTATTATTATTATTATTATTATTATTATTATTATTATTAATATTATTATTATTATTATTATTATTATTATTATTATTATTATTATTATTATTATTATTATTGTTATTATTATTATTATTATTGTTAAAATCATCATCATCATCATCATCATTATTATTATTATTATTATTATTATTATTATTATTATTATTATTATTATTATTATTATTATTATTATTATTATTATTATCACTATTTTTATTTATTATTAGTATTGTTATTATGATTATTGTTGATATATATTTATTATTTTGTTGTTGTTGTTGTTATTATTATTATTACTACAAAATATTAATAATTCGGAGGATTATAATTAAATTGTATTAAATATTACAAAATATTAAATAATTATATATAAAAAATTAAATTAATCTTCATCACTAAAATAGTCGTCGTTCTCAACATCTTCATCTTCGGATTGTTCGTTTTCTGACAGTACAAGATCCACATCTTCTTCAGTATCTTCATCATTATCATACACCTGTTGAACAATTTTGGCAGATGGATCAAGAAGCGGTGTTTGGGAAACATCTTCTTCAATTTCAATACGGTCCCTATTTTCTTCTTGGAAAGCAGCATCTTTGGATTCCCGTTCTACTTCTTTGTCAAATTTATTTTGTTTGACTTTGCAAACCGCTCTCCAATCTTTTAAATTTTGTCTTGTACTCGGATATGGAAGATAATATACTTGACATGCTTGACTTGCCAACACAAATGGATCATATAAACGATACAAGCGACCTTGATGTATGTCAACTAACTTATATCGTTTATGAATATTTGTTCCGCGGCTATTTCCAGTAGTAGTTGCGTCATACCAATGACATTTGAACAACGTTACTCTTTTGATAGGTATCCCCGGGTATTCAACCTCTACGATTTGAAGCAATTGCCCGTGAAAATCTTCTTCGTCACGACTATTGTCAGCAGCTTTGACGCACACTCCACTATTGTCTGCTAATTTATTTGATGCATGAAGTACTGTATGGAATCTATATCCGTTTGTGTAACAGATATTGTAACTCCGAGCATGTTTAAGTGGTCCTTCAGCCATCTACTTCAAAATGTCACTGTTCACTCGGTTATCGAATGATCCTTGTCTTGCCTGTCAGATAAATGGAAATAACTTTATGAATTTATTAACGTAATACTGACATACATACATAATAACTAACGTAATAGATGAACAACATACTGCAGTTCTGAACGCATTTGTGAAATTCTCTTGCACAAACGATTCAATCCTCTGACTTGACCAATTCGGTTGATGTCTTTGAATTGAACTTTTAAACTCAGATACAAATACATCCACCTCTGGACAGTTCATTAGCAAGTATCTATGTGCAATCTCGTAATCTCTTTCATCCAAAATATATGCTTTTCCTTTTCCATGAAATCTTATTGGATGACTGAAGATTGTGAATATATCAGTTACAATATTGTTGTAACTTCCATCGTCATTCCTAGGAAGGTCTCTGACCCTGCATCGCACATGTGGCTCAAAAAACCAAACTGGTCTAATTCATCAAGCAATTCAAGTCCAGTCCAAATAATTGGTAGGTCTCTTTTCTCAACAATGCCTGATCTGAAATTTGTTCTATTTCTCCTATATGGATGACTTTTATCTAAAAACCTTCTATGACAGTCAAACCAACACACCTTCTTGCTATGCGTAAGGTAGAAGGCTTGTGAATCATCCACGCAGTAAGGGCAAGCATATCGGCCCACAGTACTCCACCCGGACAACATCGAATAAGCTGGAAAGTCATTGATTGTCACATTAAAGCTGCTTGTAGTTGGAAATTCTCCTTTCTTGACACATCAAATGTACAAATACCCTCCTCCCACAACATATTCAGCTCTTGTATTAGTGGTTAAAGATATAAGTCAATATTGTGCTTTGGATTACTCGGCCTAGGGACAATCACGGTCAAGAACATATACGGCTTCTTCATGCACATCCATGGCGGAAGATTGTATGGTGTTAAAATGACAGGCCACGATGAATACTGTTGACCCGAACTTCCAAAAGGGTTAAAACCATCTGTACACAGACCAAGCTGCACGTTTCAAGTCTCCAATGCAAAGTCTGGATGCATGTCGTTAAATGTCAACCACGCTTCAGCATCGGACGGATGTATCATCTCTCCATCCTTAGTGCGGTGCTCTGCATGCCACCTCATATGCCTAGCTGTTGCCTCCGAAGCATACAATCTTTGTAATCTGGGGCCTAGGGGGAAATAATGAAATTGTTTTCGCGAAACCTTATCACCCTTACTGTTTCTTCTCCATCTAGAAGTTTCACAAATGTAACATCAAGTTGCATTCGCATTATTCCCTCAATATATCAAACATCCGTTAAGACAGCAATCTATCTTCTCAACGGGTAATCCAAGGGCAGCTATTTGTTTTTTCGTTTCGTAGAAGTTGTTTACCATCGTATTCTCTTCTGGTAACACTTCGTTCACAATACCAAAAATATCGTCGTAACACCTCTCAGTGAGACGATGGTTTGTCTTCAGGTTTGTAAGTCGACCAATAATAGACATCTTGGTGTGATTTTTACAACCTTCATATAAAGGACTATTTAAAGAATTTAACATTTCAAAGAACTGTTGACACTGTGGGTTTGGATATTCGTCAATGTGTACCGGTGGTTTATTATCTACTGACACTACATTATACTGTGAGAGAAGAAAGTGATGGTAATTGTCTAGAAACACACTAGCTACTGCATCATGCACCATTTGTGAGTATGGATTTGGATTGTTTGACGATTGCTCTCCGACTTCCGCTACAACATCAGATGTTGTTCCTATCTCTGTGTTCTGATGATATTCCCACTCATAGTAATTTTCAACAAACCCCTTCTCATTAGATGTTCTCTTATTTCATCTGGTTCCTTATAACAACAATTTTTACATTTTTTACAAGGACATCTAATCTCAGAACTCATGCTTTGTGTACGAGCAAATTCTAAAAACTCTTCCAACCCTCTCATAAATCTTAAACTAAACTTTCCATTTTTTCGTTGGTTGTACATCCAAGTTCTTTCTTGCCTAGAACTCATTTTTAACACCTAAATATAATATAATAATATAATTATTCAATTGATCAATAAAGTAAGTTAATGACAATAAAAATATATAAAACAATTCATGAAAATAACAATATATGATAATAATATAATTATTCTAATAACAATTATTAAGGAAAATTAATGACAATAAACATAAAATATAAAAAAATATAAAAATATAAAAAAACTCAAGTAAATAACGAATGAAATAAAATATATACTAATTAAATAATAAAAATAAATCAAATTAATGACAATAATAATTAAATATAAACAATAACAATAAATAAAACAACTTATGTAAAGATAAAAAACAAGCTAGATAATAGAATAAGAAAATCACTAACCTTTTCTAATTCTTTAGCTACCGAAATATACAATACACAACAATTCTGCGTGTTATTTATAGAAAATATGGCGACAATACCGCGATGACAAACGCATCGCCATCTTCTCAAATTTGAAAAAGCAGTGGCGACCAAATGGCTTCCAACCAACCATCGCCTATAATTATTAAAATAAAAAAAATTACGTTCTACATGGCGAGGGACTGGCGACCAAGCACTTAATGTCGCCAATGAAGTTTAAAAAAAGAAATAAAAAAAATTATCTTGGCGACTAACTGGCGACCACATAGGCCGTCGCCAAATATTAAAATAAAAATGTAAAAGATACTCTCCATAGGCGACCAATTGGCGACCACATTACCCGTCGCTATGTATTTAAAAAAATAAAGAAATTAAATGCTTGTGGCGACGGAGTGGCGACCATATTTCCCGTCGCCAGTTTGCATTTCCATTATGCGACGTCTTCTTCCGTCGCCTTTACGTCGCCAATGGCGACCATCCTCCTGCCTCACCATTTTTCCATCGCTATTTCGATAGTTATTTGTAGTGTTATAGTACGAAAAGTAACATTTTATTATTATATTTATGATTTTGTAAAACGTTACATTTTAACTTACCTTTCTTAAACTAACATTACTACTTATTATTTTAACCTTATAACGTTGATTTAATTATTTTATACCTAAAAATGAGTCGTATTTTTATTATTAACTTTAAGTATAGTTTTAAGCAAAATTTTCCAAGTAATCTATCATATTTTCATGATCAAACTTACTCATTATTTTAAAGTATATTCATTTGTACATATTGGAACAAAATTTTGATGAACCAACCTTTGTATTTAACCCATGATGTTTAATACTTACACAAGCTAATCTTTTTCTACACTTCAAGCTCTTATACACCCACTTACATTTTCCAACTCTTACAAGTTGATTTCCACACTCTAACTCTTACACATACACTTACATACTCCAAACCACTTACACAAATTAACCTTCTTCCATACTCCTAACATTCTTATTCATACAACTTATGAACTAGAAATTGTCCAAAACCCATTATAAATACTTCTTTGCCACGAGAATACTTCCACCTCCATCATCAAATCTTTCTAACATTCTTTCTTATATCTTCTCTGTACTAAAATCTTACTGATTTAATACCTTTATTATTAGTTGAAGAAATTCAAAAAGATGGAGCTTAGAACACTCTTTATTTGGCTTAAATGATCATCATTTTGGAGTATTATTGGGTTATTACTTTAGGTACTTAATGTATCATTATTTTTGGAGTTTGGATTTATTTATTTTAGGAGCTTAGAAGATCATCATTATTTTGGAAGTTTGGATTAATTATCTTTGGAGCATTATTATCCAGCTTGGAGGGTCTTATTTTTTTTTATTATTTTCCTTATTAGTACGTAGTACTAATTCTTGGTGTTAGTATGGTTACTCTACTCTTTTTATGGAATTTTACATTATATTGACTTTATAATATGCAGAGTATGAAATATATTGATATGTTTTAGTAGATCAAGATTATATTGAGTATGTGTATTCTAAAAGTATTTTTTGTATGTTAATAATCTTTGAACAAGTTTAGGAAGTCGGGTGCAAAATGATATTATATTGATATTAAGTATAATTTATGTTTTAACTAGTGTTAGTATGTTTATGAGTTATTTGTTACATTAGGAATGTTATTACAATTAAGAATTTTTATGTTAGAATTTTTGTTAATATGTTTATGATAGCTTTCAAACTAGTTTATAAGGTAGTAAACTATTTTATGAACATATTTTTTTATATTAAGTATGGTTTTACTAAGAATGTTGTTATTATACTTTATTTTGAGATTAAAGTTTATCTTTAAAGTTATAGTAAATTTCTAAGTTATTGCGTAAAATTTTTATTTTTTTTAAGTGGTTATGTTAAAGTATGATAAATAAAATTAAGTCTTTTTTTATGTGAAAAGGCCCGAAAACACTCATAGCCCATTCGAACATTATCATAAAAAAAAGAGTTTGACTTACTATTTTAAATTATTACAAGTTATTTTTGTGATAATTATAAAATAACAATTTAAAAAGATATTTTTGAGAAATTTTTTTAAGTTATCAAATATTGAAGTGTTTTTCTTGAATATATGAGATTTTATAATAAAAAGTAACTTTTAATCACTTTTTAGTACAAAATATTTAATTTGCTTACTATTTGACCAAAATTTATTTAAATGATACAAAAGTATTTTTAGTAAACTTGCCGCTCAAACTATGTGTGCAATATTGATTTTGTGAGATTACAAGTTTTACTTGTTTTATTATTAGAACTATTGACTTGTGTGAAAATTATAAGTTTGACTTTTTTTTAAAACTAGTAATATTGATTTTTGTGAAATCATAAGTTTTATTTGTATTATAACTAGAATGTTTGATTTTTGTAAAGCTAATAAGTTTACTTATTTTTCTAAACTTGAAATATTTACTTTTGGTGAACTTGTAGAATTTTAAAAACTTATCCAAATGATGCAATTTTAACTTGAATTTTAATTAGAATATATTTGATTTTTTTTGAAGAGAATAAAGTTTATTTATTGTAAAGTTAAAAATTTTGATTTTGGGAACTTATTTAAAGAGAAATAGATTTTAGTAGCTACTTGTGGAAAATATTAATTTGAAGACTATTAATAGAATATTAAGTTATTAGTGTGAATTTAGTGAACTATTAAAAATAAGTTATAAATAAAATTTAATGTGTAAAAATTTAATAATGAATGTATAAAGACATATAAGTTAATTTTGCGTTATGATTAAGAATTTTACTAAAAAAAAGAGTTTATCACCTAAGTTGATCAAAGTCAAAGTCAAAGTCAAATTGCTGTAATAAAAATGTGATGTACTTGTGTAAACGAAAATTGATTGAATGACCCTGATAGTAAGGTAATGTCGAACCATGGACCGGCATGTAAAATTCCAGCGTCCGTGTTGGCCGGCACGTAAAATGCAGTGTACGACAGGGGGTTAGCTACCTATCTTGTAGAACTCGAGCATAATTGCATTGGAGGGTGACGACTCCCACCACAGTTAGGGTTTAGGACTACGGTTCTCACCTAACCAGACCCTTACATATATCAAGTGTCATATGGTTGTGCTTTTTGATCAACGATAAACCTGATTATTGCTGATGCTATGATGCATGGTACGGTTATGAGTATTAACCAAATGAACTTACTTAAGTGTTAAGATTACAGAATTGTATAAGTGGCAGTAACGTACTTCAGTCGTGATGTCAATTAATTAAAAGTTCGTACTTAAATTATTATTTTGTAAATGTAGCGTATAATTTCCGTATCATGGATGGCAGCATTTTGCAGGATTTAGTTTCAGGTTCCAATCCAGGCCGCAGCAATTACTAATTATCGAGAACTTAGCTGCTTTTTGTACCTTTATTGATGACTTGATGTTGATGTATCTTTTTTTTTTTCATTTCGAGCAAATAATATTTCTTATCAAATATAATATTTTACTTTTATTTTAAACAGTTTCAGTTTTTTACAGTTTGGCATTTTAAGACTTTCGCTATATTTTTGTATTAAACATTAATATTAAATGTTAATTATGTATCGAGATTGTCGCTTCTGTTACGGTAGAAGCTTTCTTTCCACCGTCAGCAGATCTTGCAGGAATCACCTTCAACACGTTGAACCACACAGTCTTTGAAAGTGGCATTTGAAATGATAAGGTCAATATATAACCATTCAGTAAGCTAATTAATTTGAAAAGCTTAGAAATATAGACATCTATTGGTTTACTAACCTACATTGACCAATTATAACATGGTCTCCCTCCTTCACACAGAAGCAAGGTAATATATGTGCAGCGATATTTGAATTCCTCTTCTCATACCTGAATGCCGAAATCAATTTACAATATAAGGATCAAAGCTCAGACTAGAATGTCATATATATGACATGTTATGAATGGTATCACATGTGTGACTTGAGCGCAAAATTGAAGTGCGTATTCATGTGTGTGACTCTTGAGTTGTGGAAACCAAAAGGGTGTAATTATGTGGGAGAGTATTCATGGGAATTATTGGTGTTAATGAAGATTAATGAAGAAGTAGAAAGGATTTGATTTATGTTTGTTCGATCAGAATTCTGACAGAGGAAGCATAATGGTCGCTCGACCTACCCGCTCGACCGAGCGAGCCTTATTGGTAGGTCGAGTGGTCAGACAGAATGATCCAGAATGCATCTGATGCTCGCTTGACCGAGCCGTTCGACCGAGCGAGCTCCCTGTTCTGGTCGAGCGGATCCTCTGATATGCATGGGATGCAGTTTTTCGACCTTTCAAGTTCTTGGAGTTATTTCATATTATTCATTACTCTATATTAATACTATATTCAAGTGAGCTATTGACATTCATGTATCTAGTACTATATATAGAGCTTTCATACTCACACATCAAACACATCAAACACAACCCCTAGCCAAACACATAGCCTTTTGTTTTTATCTCTTACTCAATTGTAATTCTTCATTTGTAAGTGTTGTTTATACATTCTTGATATAATATAAACGGAAACTACACACCTCGGAAGACGTAGCCATCATTGGGTGAACCTCCTTAAATCTTTGTGTCTCTTTTGCTTAGTTTACATTGTCAAACATTGTTTTGTTCATTGTTGTTTGTATCGTTCTTAACATCGTAACGGTTTTGGCAAACATTTTTAATTGGTATCAGAGCCAAGTTGTTTTTTCGGTGTCTTAAGAAGTTGTTATTTGAGAATCATGACTATAATGAAGCTTGACATAGAGAAGTTTGATAGAAATGTAAATTTTGGCTTATGACAAGTCAAAATGAGAGCCATTTTAATCCAAAATGGTGTGCATAAGGCCATTGATGGTGTAGATAAGATGCCGGAAGGTATGACCGCGACAAGGTGGGAAGAGATAGACTCAAAGACGTTATCAGCAATTCAACTATGCCTTTCCAACGAAGTACTAAGAGAGGTTGTTAAAGAAACAGCAACCAAGGGGATATGGGAGAAATTGGAATCATTCTATATGGCCAAGAGTGTTACCAATAGGCTACTTTTGAAAAGTAGACTCTATGATCTACGCTTGGAGGAAGGTAAATCTTTGAAACCTCACTTAGACGAATTTTATTCCATTGTTATGGATTTACAAAATATTGATGTCAAGCTTGATGATGAAGACTTGGCAATTTACCTCTTATGTTCTCTACCCCCTTCTTACAAAAATTTTAGAGAAACTCTACTTTATGGTAGAGATAATTTGAGTAGTGAAGATGTGAAAAATGCCTTGACACAAAGGGATCTCATCGATTCACAATTGTCACAAAAATCACAAAGCAATGCTAGTGATGGGTTGTTTGTGAGAGGGAGGATACAAGAGAAAGGTTCCACTATTGGGAGTGGAAACAAGGGTAAAGGGAGGTTCAAGTCTAGTAGGCCAAATAAAAATAAAACTTGTAACTATTGCAAGCTTAAGGGCACCATCAAGAAAGATTGTTGGAAGTTGAGAAAGAAAAATGAGGAGGCTAGGGAAGGAACTAGTAATGCAAATGCTAGTTATGTGAATGATAGTGATAATGGTGATGTATTAGTTGCCACACATGAATACAAAGATAATGATGAGTGGATTCTTGACTCGGGGTGCACATTCCACATGACACCCAACAAAACTTTCTTCCATACATTTGAAAGTATTGATGGGGGAAATGTTACCATGGGGAACAACACAATATGTAAGGTTGTTGGGATTCGGAGCATTAAAATGAAGATGTTTGATGGAATGGTGAGGACCTTAACCGATGTAAGGTATGTTCCGGGCTTGAAAAAGAATCTTTTATCTTTGGGTACTCTTGACAAGATCGGGTGTAGTTACACTTGTGAAGGTGGAGTTATGAAGGTTGCTAGAGGCTCACATGTTGTGATGAAGGGTAAGTTGAATGGGAGTTTGTATGCTCTTTAAGGTTCAACCATCCTAGGCTCGGCAAATGTTTCCACAAGCACAATGTCCGATCATGACACCAAACTTTGGCATTTGAGACTTGGTCACATGGGAGAAAGAGGTATGTTTGAACTCTCTAAACAAGGTTTATTTGATGGCAAGAAATTTGGGAACCTTGAGTTTTGTAAACATGGTGTTTATGGGAAACACAAGAGAGTTAGTTTCAAACCCGCCGGTCACAACACTAAGGGAATTTTAGACTACATTCATTCCGATTTGTGGGTCCTTCACGAAAGCCCTCCCTTAGTGGTTGCAATTATTTGTTGACCTTTATTGATGATTTCTCTAGAAAAGTTTGGTGTTACTTCATAAAGCAAAAGAATGAAGTTTTTGATGTCTTCTTGGAATGGAAGAAGATGATTGAAAAAAAGACCGGTAGGAGCATCAAGACCTTAAGAACCGATAATGGTCTTGAATTTGTTGATAATAAATTTCTTAAATATTGTTCTAATGAAGGCATTGTCAGACATAGAACTTGTGCAGGGCGTCCTCAAAAAAATGGCGTTGCGGAGAGGATGAATAAAACATTGTTGGAGAGGGCTCGGTGTATGCTAAAACAAGCAAATTTGGGGAAGCAATTTTGGGCCGAAGCGGTGGCTACGACATGTTATTTGATCAATCGCTCACCTCATACCGCTTTGAAATTCAAGTCGCCATAAGAAGTGTGGTACAACACTCCGGTAAATTATTCTAATCTTAGAATCTTTGGTTGTCCTGCTTATATTAATGTAAATGATGGTAAGTTAGAACCTAGGGCTAGAAAATGTATTTTTGTGGGATATGGAGTAGGTGTAAAGGGGTATAGGGTGTGGTGTAATGAATCAAAAAGAATAATTGTTTCTAGAGATGTTGTTTTTGATGAAAATAGCATGCTTGTATCTAGTATAGAAAAGTCCATTAATAATAATGTAAATGATGATGCACAAATGGAGGGTCAACCTCCCAATATTGAAGATGATAAAATTGATGATGATGATCAACAAAGATCTCCATCTTTGTCGACAACTAGACAAAGAAGGAAGATCATGGCTCCAAGGAGGTATATTGAAGAGTGTGATTATGTTGCCTATGCTCTCAACATTGCTAGCAAAGTCGAAGGGTTACATGAACCGAGTACGTACAAGGAGGCTATGGCCTCAAATGACTCAAGCAAGTGGTTGATAGCTGTGAAGCAAGAGATGGAGTCTCTTGCAAAGAATGAAACTTGGAATATTGTTGAATCACCAAAGAAAAAGAAAATTGTTGGGTGCAAGTGGATATTCAAGAGGAAGGAGGGTCCTTCTAGTGACATTCCTCCAATTTACAAAGAAAAAGTAGTTGCAAAGGGATACTCTCAAATTGAGGGTGTTGATTTTCATGAAGTTTTCTCACCGATGGTGAAGCACTCTTCTATAAGGGCATTACTTGCTTTGGTAGCGATGGAGGATTTGGAGTTACATCAATTGGATGTAAAAACGACGTTTCTTCACAGTGAGCTTGAAAAGGAGATCTTTATGAAGCAACCGGAAGGTTTTGAGGTAGCCGGTAAAGAAAATCATGTGTGTTGATTGAAGAGGTCTTTGTATGGGTTGAAGCAATCTCCGAGGCAATGGTACAAGAGGTTTGATTCCTTTATTATTTCACATGATTTTATTAGAAGTTCTTATGATAGTTGTGTCTATCTTAAGAAATTTGAAGATGGTTCTTTGTTATATTTGCTCTTATATGTTGATGACATGCTAGTAGCATGTAGTTCTTTGTTTAAGGTGGAGAACTTGAAACAGTTGCTTTCAAGTGAATTTGACATGAAGGATCTTGGTGAAGCCAAGAATTTTCTTGGGATGGAAATTTTGAGAGATCGGGCTAAGGGTATCCTATACCTTAGTCAAAGGAAGTACATTGAGAAAGTTGTGCAACGTTTCTCTATGGATGATGCTAACTCCTCTTGCTTCTCATTTCAAATTGTCCAAGAAATTGTGTCCACAAACAAAGGCGGAAGAAGAGCAAATGGTAAGAATTCCATATACTAGTGCCGTTGGTAGTGTTATGTATGCCATGGTATGTTTTAGACCCGACATAGCTCATGCGGTGAGTTTGGTGAGTAGATATATGTCGAATTCGGGGAAGGGACATTGGGAGGCACTAAAATGGTTATTGAGGTATTTGAAAGATACTTCTAATGTTTGTCTTATGTATGGGAAGAATTCATGCGAGCTAACCGGGTTTTGTGACTCGGATTATGGTGGTGATCTAGATAATAGAAAGTCCACAAGTGGGTTCGTGTTTACTTTGGGTGGTTCGGCGATAAGTTGGCAATCATCTTTGCAAGATGTGGTTGCTCTCTCAACAACCGAAGCGGAGTACATAGCCGTTTCCGAGTCATTCAAGGAGGCAAAATGGCTTAAAGGTCTTGTTGGTGAAATGTGCAATAAGGTGTGTGAGGTAAGTGTGCATAGTGATAGTCAAAGTGCAATTCACGTGGCTAGGAATCAAAATACATTTCATAAAAGGTCCAAACACATTGATATTAAGTATAATTTCATCCGGGATGAAGTTGAGCACAAAAGGGTGTTATTGAAAAAGATTGACACTACGGAGAATCCGGACGACATGATGACAAAGTCATTACCTACAACCAAGTTTGAATTATGTGTTGACTTGGTTGGTTTAGCTCCTTGCTTGAGATAATGGCTTTTGGGGCATTTGAGGTGTGTATGTTTTCTTTTGTTTATGAAGTGGATTGATGTATGTTTTTGACTTGGGTGAACTCAAGTCAAGGTGGAGATTGTTATGAATGGTATCACATGTGTGACTTGAGTGAAAAATTGAAGTGTGTATTCATGTGTGTGACTCTTGAGTTGTGGAAACCAAAACGGTGTAATTATGTGGGAGAGTATTCATGGGAATTATTGGTGTTAATGAAGATTAATGAAGAAGTAGAAAGGATTTGATTTATGTTTGTTCGATCAGAATTCTGACAGAGGAAGCAGAATGGTTGCTCGACCTACCCGCTTGACCGAGCGAGCCTTATTGGTAGGTCGAGCGGTCAGAAAGAATGATCCAGAATGCATCTGATGCTCGCTCGACCGAGCGAGCTCCCTGTTCCGGTCGAGCGGATCCTCTGATGTGCATGGGATGCTGTTTTTCGACCTTTCAAGTTCTTGGAGTTATTTCATATTATTCATTAATCTATATTAATACTATATTCAAGTGAGATATTGACATTCATGTACCTAGTAGTATATATAGAGCTTTCATACTCACACATCAAACACATCAAACACAACCCCTAAGCCAAACACATAGCCTTTTGTTTTTATCTCTTACTCAATTGTAATTCTTCATTTGTAAGTGTTTTTTATACATTCTTGATATAATACAAACAGAAACTACACACCTCGGAAGAAGTAGCCATCATTGGGTGAACCTCCTTAAATCTTTGTGTCTCCTTTGCTTAGTTTACATTGTCAAACATTGTTTTCTTCACTGTTGTTTGTAGCGTTCTTAACATCGTAACGGTTTTGGCAAACATTTTCATGACAAATGTGCAAGTGGCAACCAACCGTAGATAACTAAATCTTGCCTTTGGTATTTCTTAATGAAGGTAGTTTCGACGAACAATGATGGTTCTCTACATCTTAGCACTGTGACATGTTCCAGCTAAAATACAACCCCTGATTGAGACATTACCAGTGAATGGGCATTTCTTGTCAATATAAGTTCCTGACATCAGATATAAAGCTTGTTACAGTTAGATTGACCGCTTTAAGAAGCAAAAAGAAAAAAAAAGAAAACAGATTAACAAGGACTAGTAAGGAAAATAAGCACACAACAAACATGGATCACCCCCAGTGGCGGACCCAAAAATTTCAAACTGGGGGTACAAAATACGAACGTCATGTCGTTCGGATAATCGAATAAATTTTTTTTAAAAAATAAAAAAATTATAACACATAATAGAATCAATAGTTAAAGTCTTACAATCCAAAATAACAATAAAAGTCTTACAATACTTAAAGTCTTACACTAATACACTTCAAAATTACAAATTCATCCATCGAGTCTTCATACTTTTAAAACGATCAATAATCATTGCATCGAAAAGTTGTAGAAACACTTCCTTCTCAATAAAAGTAACCAATCAATCATTCATAAGTTGATCACCCATACTATTTCTCAACTTACTTTTGACATATGTCATTGCGGAAAACACTCTTTCTACACTTGCCGTAGCAACAGGAAGAATCAACATCAACTTGATTAGCAAATGTATAAGAGGAAATGTCTCATGTCTCTTTGTTTCAAAAAGCATCATGGAAAGAGAATTGATATCTTTCAAATCATGAAATCTTTCATCGTTTAACATAGCATCCAAGAACACATCGAGTTGAAGATCAAGAGCCGTTAAATCATTACATGAAAACTCCTCGGGATATAAAGAAGCAAGTTTAAGTATCTTCTCTTTATCAAAAGATGAAAAGTTACCTTGAGGACTTAGAGAGACCATGCATGTAAGTAACTCCATGTTAATCTCATTAAAACGGTTATCAAGCTCTTGAAGATGCAAATCAATTACTTCTAAAAAGATTCCAACCCGAAAATGATGTAGATTTGTAGCTTGTTGAACAAAACGTCTTCCTCTTCCTTGAGGCACATAATGAGCATCCATAGATGGAACATCAATCTCGTGTTTAGTACAAAATGTAATAACTTTTTTTAAGAGATTATCCCATCCTTCATCTCTCATCTTTTGCAACACATTTTTTGTAGTAGTAACAAGTCTAATGGCATTAACAATATCTTGTTCCTTTCTTTGTAAAGCGATACATAAATCATTAGTGTAGCCAAAGATAATCAACATCAAATGAGCCACAAAAACAAAATCGAATGACTCCAAAAATCCCGAAACAATTTGAGCTTTGAACTTATCGTCCGAAGTGCCATGTTTTCCAATCCACTCAAGTACTTCAATAATTGAAGGAAACAAGTTCGTGATATTTATTAGACACTTGTAATGAGATCCCCAACGTGTATCTCCCGGCCTACTCAAACCACGTTCTTGATTTAAACCTGATCCACTTTTAATTTCCCCCACTTCCAATGCTTGAGCCACTACTTGAGCTTGCTTTTTTCGAATCATGTCTCTTCTCTTACAAGAAGCTCCAACCACATTCAACAAGTTTGCAAGTACTTCAAAAAGCCAACCACAACTATCATTCTTTTTAGCAACCGCAACTAGAGGTAGTTGTAGTTGATGAGCAAAACAATGAATGAAGTAGGCTCTTGGAGTATCATTCATAATCAAAGTCTTAAGGCCATTGATTTCACCTCTGATGTTACTCGCCCCATCATACCCTTGACCTCTTATCATGGATGGACTCTCAATGAATATTCCATAAGCAAGGACAAAATTGCATCTTTAAGAGATAAAGCGGTAGTGTCACCCATATGTACAATGCCTAAAAAGCGTTCCACTACCGATCCACTTTCTCTTTTAACAAACCGCAAAACAAGAGCTAGTTGTTCTTTTTGAGACACATCACTTGATTCATCGGCCAAAATAGAAAAGTAACCATCTCCAACCTCTTCTATTATGTGCTTGGTAGTCTTCTTTGCACAACAATTGATAATGTCTTTTTGAATTTTGGGAGATGTCAATTGACAATTTTTGGGTCCATTTTGGAAAGTATGTTGTTTGACTTCGTCAACCTTCTCCCCTAACCACTTCAAAAGCTCAAGAAAGTTACCCCTACTATTTGACTCCTCACTTTCATCATGTCCCCGGAATGCCAATCCTTGGCCCAAAAGAAATCTCAAACAAGTTAAGAATGCATTCAAACGAATATGATATGAATCCATTTGAGCTTGACTCGCATTATCAAACACAACTTCAATTGATGTCTTTTTTGCATCTCTTAGATTCACATATTTCTCATAAGCAACATTATGAGCACTTTTAACTCCAGGTTTATTCCACCATTAAAACCCTCCATTAACAAATGCATCACCCCCATTGTAAATTTCAACATCCCTCTTGAACAAATAATAAGCAAAGCAAAATGCGGCATCTTTTTCAACACTATATTCAAGCCAATCCCATTTTTTGAACCAATTGACACTAAAACGGCGTAAACCACCTACTTCTTTTTGAGGGAAAACATGTGTTTTTGGTTGGCAAGGTTTTTTTTAAGAATATAAGCTCTCCTAACCGGATTTCTTTCATTTGGGGGATAATCCATTATGTTTTTTCTCAATCCCGGGTCATGAGGAAGAAGTTCAACATCATACACCCAATCATCATCCAATGGTTCATCACAATCATCATCCAATGGTTCATCACAAGCACTTGAACGACCTACTTCCATATTAACATCTTGAGTTGGAGGGGAACTTAAAGGAGAAGGAGGAGAGTCAATGGTTTCGTTAAATGATCCTTGGGATTTCGTTCTTGTAAACAAGAATTCACGAAGATTGGGTTGTTATCCTCGGCTTTTGACTTCTTTGAACTTGAACTACTTGACATTTCCTAATTAAATTAAATACAATAACCTATTCTAAGTGTCAATTCTAAGTGTCTAACAATAATCTAACAATAATTCAATTACTAATTTATTTCAAACTAATAAATAACAAGTAATAACTAAACTTGCAAGTCAGAAATCACAATTCAATTAAATTAACTAATTAACATTTAACAAACAAATAAGAAGCTCCAAGATGGAGCAACAACATCAAATCAAGTATTCAACTAATCAAATATATATTCAAGTAATCAAGTAATAATCAAATTAAGTATCTAAATTTAACCAACAAACAATGAAACAAATCAGTAAATCAACAAATTATAATTAGGGATTTAGGGAATTAGGGTTCATAAATGAAGAAATTATAATTAGGGTTCATAAACGTACGGCGTGACGGCGGTGGCACTGGGGAGGCAGGGAGCGGGGAGCGCCGGAGGTACGACGTCGACGTGGGTTGACAGCAGGGCGGCGAGCCGGCGAGGGAGCAGTCTTCGCGTGCTGTGTTTCCCGTGTTTTTTCTGTTCTCTTTCTTTCTTTCTGTTCTCTTTCTTTCTTTTCTGTTCTCTTTCCCGTGTTTTGGGTTTTAATTTTTTTTTCCTCTTTTTTATTTTTCAAACTGGGGGTACAACCGTACCCCCTTGTCAATCAATTGGGTCCGCCCCTGATCACCCCTTTAACCACTAGAGGTGTTTGTTACAGAAATTTCATATACATGGAATCAGAATAGCAACTATGTTTCTTTACGATATCCATTTCTTAAGAGTAACCAAATATCTCCCTTTCTTACTGGTTATCTACAAACAACAACCAAATGATGGAAACAAAAAAGTATCACCTATGTTCTGTTACCACCTTTTTTGCACTTGTCATTAGACTCACCACTACACCTCCTCTACGTCATCTTTGAACAATATCAAACAAGAGAGAAAACCATCGTCACACCTTTCCCTCATCTTGAACAATTTCATTAAAAATAGAAAACCAATATCATTACGTTGATCAATTTCAGAGGAGAGATAACCATTCTCACATTTCCCAATCATCATCTTGATCAACTTCAGAAAGAGAACCTTGAAGATCATAAAATGTTAAGACTATACAAAGATAAGAGAAATAACCACATAAAGCAACCGAATAGGCCTTTATCCCTCTGCTTAGTGTTGGGTATTGACCATGTATGGTTAATATGACTCCAACTATGATGTTGAGGAAGATAGTGAATGTAAACTTGGTTTACAATAGCTTGCCAAAGAGACCATTGTGGGGAAATTATGAATAGATTGAAATGGAAGAGAGCTCTGGATAATGTTTTGGAAAAATCAAATATAGTGCAGGATTAAGTTTTGATTTGAGCTTAATAAGAACAATCCCAAACAACTTCAATAAAGTAATGGACTGTGTCAAATATCATTCATTCCTACCCTTAACGAACACCAATTAGTTTGTGATTATGGGCCCGTACAAGATATACCCTAAGATTGGACAGTAGAGGGAAAAAAAAGAAGGTTACAATGATGCAGATATCAATTTACATTCTAACAATTTATTCACTAGAATCTTAGCTTAAATAACCTTATACACATCTATTTAGAATGCATGACTGAAAATGTTTGCCAAGATCGTTACGTTGTTAAGAACAATACAAACAACAATGAACAAAACAATGTTTGATAATGTAAACTAAGCAAAAGAAACACAAAGAATAGGTCGAGCGACCATTCTGCTTCCTCTGTCAGAATTCTGATCGAGCTATCAAAAACAAGTCCTTTCTACTTCTTCATTAATCTTCATTAACACTAATAATTCCCATGAATACTCTCCACATAATTACACCATTTTGGATTCCACAACTCAAGAGTCACACACATGAATACACACTTCAATTGTGCACTCAAGTCACACATGTGATACCATTCATAACAATCTCCACCTTGACTTGAGTTCACCGAAGTCAAAACGTTCATCAATCCACTTCATAAACAAAAGAAAAACTTACACACCTCAAATGCCCAAAAAGGCATTATCTCAAGCAAGGAGCTAAATCAACCAAGTCAACACATAATTCAAACTTGGTTGTAGGTAATGACTTAGATAATTAAAGCTTGAACTTACAGCAAAATAATAAAAGAGACAAACGAATTTTTACGTGGAAACCTTCTGGGCTTAAACAGAAGGAAAAACCACGACCCCTCGGGATTTCTAAATACTCCACTATGTTTAAGGCAATTAGTTACAATTACAATAAACACCTTACTTCACTCGAAACGAATCAACTAGGCCAACTCTTCTCTCTCAAATTGCTTTACTCAAAGCAACAAACTTAGCTTCACTAAAAGCAAAACTCCTCAATAACTTCACTCAAAGCTATCTAATTCCCCCTTAGACTCACCCGAGTCTAATTACAAATATCACTCAAAAACCCTTACAAAAAGGATAAAAATTCTCTAAAAATAAAATCAATGAGTTGCTCAAGAAAATATTATGAGTTAATTGGCAAATTTCAAAACAAAATATTTCTTGTTGATTTCGAAAAATAATCACATGAAAATAACAAAGTTCATGCGTTTGACACTTAAGAACAACCGAATCCACTTGCTATTTATAAAAAATAAAACTCTAAGAAAATGGAATAATCCAATCCATTATTCCTTATCAAAAAGATCATGGGAGTAATGTGGATTAATCACACAGACGGTTATTTCCACAAGACTTGATTAAATCAAGCATACGGTTAAAACAACAATAACCGCTGTTCCCATTTACTAATAATAGGTTCTGTTCCCTTTAAGCAGCAGTTCCTTCAACAGCAGTTTCTGTTCCAGTAATAACTGCTGAAACTTTAGGCTATTTATAGAAACGGTTAGACTTAATAGGATTGGTTACATGCTAACTAATTATAGAAATGATAAACTTTTTTCTAATATTAAGACCGGTTAAAAAAACAGTAATAATAACAAAGACTTTTTCAACAACAGCTATTCCTATATTTAGCAAATCCAATATTTACTAAATATAGATCCTAAAATAATGCTTAAAAACGAAAAAATCATTTTGGAAAATCTTTTGCCAATTAACTTTAATAAATTATAATTGCAACACATTAACTTTATTTTCTACATCAACTAAAAAATAATAATTAAATAGTAATCAGAATTTTTAGCAAACGTAGGCTGACTTCAGTTGGGAACAATGCGCTGTCTCTGAATTCCAGTTTAGCTAGAACATCTAACTTGGGAACAGTAGACTTCCTGTCTCCATTTTACATCCCAAGTGATATACTCTTCTAACATCTCTTGAATCTTTTTGACACGTACATTTCCATGAACCAGAGCCATAGGTACTATCAACAATCATAATTACGACCGGATATCGACCTGCACATAATCTCTTAAAACATATTTGTTTAAATACAGTGTAGTCATCATCAAAACTCAAGAGGTCCAACAAATTCCCCCTTTTTGATGATGACAAACTTTTTAAACAAACTTAAACCAATGTAGAGTAAAACCAATATTGAAGAGCATGTTAGAGATTAAAACAACTCTTCTTAACTTAGTAAATATAATTTACCAAGCATATCATGAATCAAATTACTCTAAAAATAAAAATAAACATAACAAAACTCATACAATTTCAGCATAGAACATAAGCAGTGGTTCCAGTATAATTTGGAGCAAACAAACAGAGCTCAAAAGTCAAAACTTGAAAACAAATTAGTTCATCATAACAAAATGATCTAAACAAGCAATACAGTTCATCGTGATCATAAGCATCAGAGCATCAAGCATTACAAAAGGACTTTGACAATCAGAGCAAACAAACAACAACAGCAAGCAATAAACAATCATCAGCAGCACACAGCCAAACAGCCTTAGATCATGAATAATAACCTTAATCCTAATGTCCAACATAATAGATGTAGATATAAACTAAGCATACTCAAGCATTCTTTAAGTTTGTACCAAATATTCCCCCTTTTGACATCATTCAAAAAGAATTGGAGCAATCAAACCACAACACTAACTACATAGTCAAAGAGAGAATAAGGATGCAAAAACTAAAAAGCAATACCAATGAATGCAAACATTATCAGCAATGATTAATTTTCACAAGCTATTAGTAGCACAAAAGAAATGTAGTGCAACAAAATATGAATTATAGTACCCCAGCTGGTACAGGGAAAAACAAAAAGGATTGTTTGATAAAAGAGATGGTTGCAACAAATGAAAAGATATTAAAAAGTATCAGGAAGAATTAAGATGCAGGAGCTTCATCATCCACATATTCTGTCTCCACCTCTACTGTGTCGAGTTTGGCCCTCAAACGTGCTTCCATTTGGTCCATTTGAGCAGATAGTGAGGCTATAGAGACATGAATTTCATCTTTAAAAACAAGGAAGCTGGACTGCAATTCGTTAAGTTTCAGGAGAATGGAGGATAGATGCGCTGTTGGAACTGTAGTGTCACCTAAACCTTGATTTGGTGATGTGTGTACTAGTGGTGGTGATGATGGTGGTATAGGTGACTGTGGTGGTGAAGAAAAGTTATGGGATGAAGGTGTGGTCGGTTTAGGTGAGGAAGGATGACTTGGTTCAGCTGTTGTGTATGAGGTTGATTCATCGTCAAGAATAACAACAGGTTTTTTGCCTTTGGAAGCTAGCCTTCGACTCTTCCTAGGGGTTGAACCAGAATGTTGCTTGTTAGGAAAAGAACCCTCCTCATTTTCTTCCTTTTCTTCTTCCACAGCTTCCTTCACATTTTGCTTTTCAGCTTCCCCTTTACATGAACTTTCCTCCTGTTCCTTAATAGAATGCCCTTCTGCCTTCTCAGTGGTAGAGGGAACAGGCTTCTGTTCCTCCTTATTATTTAATTCCTCCTCCTCAACTTTTTCTTCATTTTCTCCTTCATTAGTGCCCTCCTTGTTGTCAGAAATCACATCAAATTGTTCACAAATATTCTCAAGAGTCCCATTTTTATTTAGTTTAAGATGCAAGTTATTTAGACACTTAACACCTATTTTGTTATTTGGACCCATGGGAAAATTTTGACCTTCAAGAGGAACACCTAGCTTCCTAAAGATCCATGTCAACAAAACACCATATCCTATCACATATCTTTTTGAAATACAGTCACTCAAATGAGAAATCATCAATGAGGGAAAGTTAATTTTGATGTTATTAGCCATACAGTATATCAATGTAGCATCTCTTAGACTAACCTCACTGCGTTTGGATGTGCGAGGCAAAATGAATCTTCGTGCTATATTATATAACAGTTTGTGCGTAGGAGACAGTACATTGTGGCTAACCTTTCCCCTTTTTTCATTTATCCCCAAAAACTTCCAGACAAGCTTCTCATCAATCCCAGAAAAAACGATTTTTGACCCAACAAAATATACATCAAATCCAGTGGAAGGTACACCTAACCATTCTCCTAACATCAGACTATTAAATTTAATTTTGATCCCCTTAACAACACTTGTACAAACGCCATTGTCAATAGAAAAGTTTGAAACAAACTCACGCATCAATTCCGGGTACATTGGATTACAGTAGTGTTCTGCCATCAAAGATTCCCAAAATTGATATTGTAAGATTGCGTGTAATTGAGGAAAAAAATTGGATTCATACCATTGCTTGTCAAGTCCAAAACCAATAATCATTTCTTTAGATAATTCTTCAGCGCTGACTGGAACAGCAATTTTTTCCCTTTTTGACGAAGTTGAGGATGATTTCTTCATTGTAGAGTCTTTCTTTCCCTTTTTGTTTGCATGCATTCCAGAGGCAACCGGGGTTCCCTGCTATTCCCTTGAAGAAGACTCAGGTGCAGTAATTAGAGGTGTTGGGTGAATGATTTTTAAAGGTTTGGGTTGTTTCATCTTTGGTGTACGGCTCTTAGTTCTCATAGTTATTTGATGAGTTTGTGGAGTGAAATTTTGCAGAAAATTTGGGAAGATGAAGATGAATTGGGATTCAGAGATGATTGCGATTGAGAATGAAGGGTTTAGGGCTTAACGTGTGAGAGTGTATATAATGAATGTGAGGGGACGTGTGTTTAGGTGTTTCATGTTCCTTATTTAATTTATGCGTATGGACACCAAGTGTGAAATGGAAACAGACGGATATAGTGAAGAATTATGATGATTTAACTTCCGCTATTTTAATGGAAATTGCTGGATAAATATATGTAAATATTTTGAATGAAATTAAAATAAAATAAATGAAAATTTTATGCTACTACAGTCTGATCAAATTAAACATGCAATCATAAGAGCATTCACAGTATATGCTTTCAAATAGTGCGTACCTGATCCTTTCGATAATCGATTTTTCAATCAAGATTTTTGTGGTTGATCGACCTTTCCAATTTTCATTTTGTCTTTAAAGATCATATATGTCACTCACTTCAATGCAGCTTGATCATGCCAAGTTCTAATCTCATTTTTTCATGTTGTTCCCTTGGAAGTGGTTTAGTCATGATATCAGCTATTTGCTCGTTAGTGTTTACATGCTTTACAATAATATTTTTATTTTCAACATTATCCTTAAGAAAATGATGCCTAATGTGGATGTGTTTTACTCATGAATGATGCACTGGATCTTTTGATATGCATATGGCACTGGTATTATCACAATAAATAGGAACACATTCAAACTTAATACCAAAATCTCTTAGCTGCTGTTTTATCCAAAGCATTTGGGAACAGCAAGCTGCTGCTGCTATGTATTCAGCTTCGGCAGTGGATAATGCAATAGTGTTTTGTTTATTTGAACACCATGACACTAAACATGAGCCAAGAAATTGTACCATACCTGACGTACTTTTTCTATTTACAAGATCTCCTGCATAATCTGCATCACTAAAACCTTTCAAATCATAGACATCACTTTTAGGGTAAAATAGGGACAAGTTGTCTGTTCCTTTCAGATATCTTAAAATTCGTTTAACTGCAGTGAGATGTGATTCTTTAGGATTGGATTGAAATCTAGCACATAAACCAACACTAAAAGCAATATCGAGTCTACTTGTAGTTAAATACAATAAAGAGCCAATCATGCCTCTATACATAGTTTGATCAATTTTTGTTCCATTTGGGTCTTCATCTAATCTAACATTTATAGCCATAGGTGTATTGTTGGTTTTAGCATTATTCAAGCCATATTTCTTGAGAAGTTCTTTTATATATTTTTTTTGGTGAATAAAGATACCATTAGCTGTTTGTTTAATTTGTAACCCAAGGATGAAGTTTAATTCTCCCATCATGCTCATTTCAAATTCGTTGCTCATTAGGTTAGCAAATCCTTTACACAACAGTTCATTGGTGGCTCCAAAAATAATATCATCAACATATATTTGAACAACTAAAATATCTGAACCTCTATTCTTAAAGAATAAGGTTTTGTCAATTTTGCCTCTTACAAAGTCATTTTGAATCAAAAACTTTGATAGTCTTTCATACCATTGCCTAGGAGCTTGTTTCAAGCCATAAAGAGCTTTATCAAGCTTGTAGACATGATCAAGACAAGAGGTATTTTCAAAGCCTGGGGGTTGTTCAACAAAAACTTCTTCATCAAGAAAACCATTTAAGAAAGCACATTTCACATCCATTTGATATAATTTAAAGTTCATGAATGCAGCAAAAGAAATTAAGATTCTTATAGCCTCTAACCTTGCTACCAGAGCAAATTTCTCGGTATAATCAATACCTTCTTGTTGATTGTATCCTTTGACCACGAGCCTTGCTTTGTTTCTTACAATTATTCCATGCTCATCTAATTTATTCCGAAATACCCATTTCAAACCAATTACCTTTTTGTGTTTTGGTTTGGGTTCCAAGTGCTATACTTTATTTCTTTCAAATTCATTTAATTCCTCTTACATGGTCACGATCCATTCGGAATCCTTTAGAGCTTCTTCATGATTCTTGGGCTCAAGTGATGATAGGAACACAAAGTGTGCACAAAAGTTTCTCATTTGAGATCTAGTTTGTGTTCCTTTATTCAAATCACTTATAATCAAATCAAGAGGATGATAACTTTGATATTTCCAAGGTTTGGGCACAAATTCTCTTGTATGAACAGTAGTATATTCTGGTTCATCAGCTTGGTCGTCATTCTGTTCAGCTACTGGATTAGCTTGCTCTTCTGTGGGAACAACTGGATTGGGAACAGTCTGTTGGTTCTGAAGTACTGGCTGTTCCTGATCAAGATCGTTCCTTTCTACCTCTTCTAGGATCAGCTGTTCACCTGCTGTTCCTTGATCTTGCATTTTCATTTCTTCTTCATCATTCTCTAGATTTGCAAGACCTATCTTAAAATTATTTGTATCCTGTTCACTTGACAAAAAGTTAGTTTCATCGAAGATTATGTGAATATATTCTTCCACGTTCATTGTTCTTTTGTTATATACTCTGTAAGCCTTACTATGTGATCAGTAGCCAAGAAATACTGCTTCATCACTTCTTTCATCAAACTTCCCTATATTTCGTTTTCCATTCACATGAACAAAACATTTGCATCCAAACACACGAAAATAGGAAATATTTGGTTTAACACCTTTAAGCAATGCATAGGGTGTCTTTGAAGTGATTGGTCTTATTAATACACGATTCGTAATATAGCATGCAGTATTAACAGCTTCATCCCAAAAATTTCTAAGTAGACCACTAGCAATTAACATGGTTCTAGCCATTGCCTCTAAAGTCTTATTTTTCCTTTCTACTACACCATTTTGTTGTGGTGTTCGTGGTGCCGAAAAATTATGAATTAATCCATGCTCATTGCAATAATTCTTGAAACTTGAATTTTCGAATTCTCTACCATGATCTGACCTTATGTGAATAATTTGATTATTGGTAGATTTTTGTATTTTGTTAGCGAAAGAAAGAAACTCATTAAAAGCTTCATCTTTACTAACTAAAAATGAAATCCAAGTAAATTTACTGTAATCATCAACAATAACAAACACATATCTTTTGCCACTACGGCTTTGTGTTCTCATAGATCCACATAGATCCATATGTAATAATTCAAGTGGTTGAGTGGTGGTCACAATATTCTTTGATTTAAAAGGTGACCTCACTTGTTTTCCTTTGGCACAAGGATCACAAATTTCATCCATAAGGAATTTTATAGCTGGTAATCCTCTAACTAGGTCTTTTGATCTTAATGTATTAATCAATGTATAACTGGCATGACCTAGACGCTTATGGCAAAGAAGTAGGTCGTCTTCTATAACGCTTAGACACGTTAGACTGGTTTTGGGAACAGTGTCCAGGTTCACTACATAAGTTTTCCCTTTTCTGATTCCCTCAAGAACGATGTCTCTTGTGTCATTTCTAGAAATAATGCACTTTTCAGAAGTAAAGTTCACAGAGTTACCTTTATCGCAAAATTGAGAAATGCTAAGTTATGTTTTAAATTCTCGACTAAAAACACATTATCGATAGCATGGGAACATGACCTTCCAACTTTTCCTTTGGCGATTATCTCACCCTTCATATTGTCACCGAAGATTACTGTTCCCCCATCATAGGCTTCAAGTGAGAGAAATTTAGATTTGTCATCTGTCATGTGCTTGGAACACCCACTGTCGAGATACCATGAGCTATTCCCCCTCACTTGGACCTGAAAGAAACTAATGGTTAGTTATAGGAACCCAGACTTTCTTGGGTTGCTTGTCGATTTTGCATGAATCATTTTTCTTAATCAGAATGTTATCGACATAATTTCTGTTCGAGATAGTGTATTGTTCCCTTTTGGTGCACTAGTCCTTCAGATGGCCAGTTCCTCCACAGAAGGAACAGATTTTATCTCTAGGGAGATCAACGTAAGCCTTTTTCTTCTTGTTATTCTTAAAATAATTTAGGCCTTGTGAATTTTTACTTTTGGCATCTTGAATCCATTTGGGAGTAATTTTTATTTTCCCTTTTTCTCTTGAATTTAAATCAAGTTTGTCATCATTGTTACGGTTGGATTCTTGATTTAATTTTAAATTTTAAAAATCATAGCACAAATCTTTAGTAGATGCATCATTCAATTCTTCATTTAAGCCTAATAATTTGTATTGTGATAACTCAATATTAAGAAAACATTTTCCTTTTTAATTCTCTCCATATTTTCCTTTAGAATTATGTTTTGGTCCAACAAACCGAAAAATCTGTTTTGGACATCGGATCTAAAGGTGGATAAAATCTGTTTTGGTCCATATTCTCTCCATATAGGAGACATTGTCTTTGCTTAACTTGAGCTCCTTTTCTAATTGGAGACACTTCTCATTGCAATTTTCTAATGTATTCTTTGTCTCATTTAGCAACTCAATTAATTTATTTTTACTTAGCTTAGATAGATGGATAAAAAATGGATTAGAGATATGTACCTGCTTTCTTATGGGTTTCTTCTCCTTGCTTTCATGCGTAGCCATGAGACATAGGTTTGTTGTCTCTTCTTCTTCGGGAACAACAGTTTCATCATCACTTTCAGTCTCTGTCCATGCAGCGATCATGGCCTTGCGAAAGTCACTCTTGTTAAAGTTTTCTTTAATCAACGGTCTTCTTGAATCCCTTGTCTTTCCCTTGCCCTTTTCATTCTTCCACATTAGGCAATCCTTGATGAAGTGTTCGGTACTTCCACATTTGTGGCATTCAAGATTGGTTTTTGTTCTTCTTTCTTTGTTGTTTCTTTGATTTGTATACCTGCTGTTCCTGAAGAACTTCTTGAATTTTCGTACCAGTAAGGCAGCTTCTTCCTCATCGCATTCTGCCTCGTCCTGTTCCTTAACTGCCAGGGCCAGTCCCTTGTTCCTAGAACTGTCGGCTTTTCCCAAATGTAATTCATGCGTCATTAGGGAACCAGCCAGCTCCTCTAGATTAAACTTTGTAAAATCTTTGGACTCTTGTATAGCAGTAACCTTGGCCCTCTAGCGCTCATCTTGAGGAAGGCTCCTAAGGATCTTCCTTACTTGTTCATCGGTGGAAATAATTATTCCAAGAGAGACAAGTTCGTTTGTTATGTTGGTGAACCTTGTGAACATCTCTTGGATGCTTTCCCTTGGTTCCATAACAAATCTTTCATATTTAGACATCAACAAATCAATTTTGGAACGTTTGACTTCACTTGTTCGCTCATGGGTAACAGCTAGCAGGTCCCAAATCTGCTTGGCAGATTTGCACCCCATTATACGATTGTGTTCATTTGGTCCAAGACCACAGTGAAGCAATTTTATTGCAAGAGCGTTTAATTCCATTTTTTGAAAATCTTCTTTTTCATATTCGGTTATTGGTTCGGAAACTACTTCATTGTTGGAGTTAGTAATGGTTACCTCAAAATCTCCAATTTCGATGACGCTCCAAACTTGATAATTTTCTGCCTTGATGAAGATCTCCATCCTATTCTTCCAGTATGTACAGAATTTTCCATCAAACATGGGCGGTCTTTGAGTAGAATACCCTTCTTTCATTCGCTCGTTCATAAATGACATTTTTGGGAACACCAGGATTCTGCCCTCAGGGTTTCCAAATCTAGTGGGAACAGGGCTCTGATACCAATTGTAGACTCAATTAGGAACGGGAACAACAACAAGAGGGGGGGTGAATTGTTGTTGTTACTAATTCAAGCGTTCTTGCCCTGTTTTTGCGGAATTGAATTAAGATAAATAAAGTTTGAACTTAGAGCAAAATAATAAAAGAGACAAACGAATTTTTACGTGGAAACCTTCTGGGCTTAAATAGAAGGAAAAACCACGACCCCTCAGGATTTCTAAATACTCCACTATGTTTAAGGCAATTAGTTACAATTACACTAAACACCTTACTTCACTCGAAGCGAATCAACTAGGCCAACTCTTCTCTCTCAAATTGCTTTACTCAAAGCAACAAACTTAGCTTCACTAAAAGCTAAACTCCTCAATAACTTCACTCAAAGCTATATAATTCCCCCTTACACTCACCCGAGTCTAATTACAAATATCACTCAAAAACCCTTATAAAAAGGATAAAAATTCTCTAAAAATAAAATCAATGAGTTGCTCAAGAAAATATTATGAGATGATTGGCAAATTTCAAAACAAAATATTTCTTGTTGATTTCCAAAAATAATCACATGAAAATAACAATGTTCATGCGTTTGACACTTAGGAACAGCCGAATCCACTTGCTATTTATAAAAAATAAAATCTCTAAGAAAATGGAATAATCCAATCCATTATTCCTTATCAAAAACATCATGGAAGTAATGTAGTAATCACACAGACGGTTATTTCCACAAGACTTGATTAAATCAAGCATACGGTTAAAACAACAATAACCGCTGTTCCCATTTACTATTAATAGGTTCTGTTCCCTTTAAGCAGCAGTTCCTTCAACAGCAGTTCCTGTTCCAGTAATAACTGCTGGAACTTTAGGCTATTTATAGAAACGGTTAGACTTAATAGGATTGGTTACATGCTAACTAATTATAGAAATGATAACCTATTTTCTAATATTAAGAACGGTTAAAAAAACAGTAATAATAACAAAGACTTTTTCAACAACAGCTATTCCTATATTTAGCAAATCCAATATTTACTAAATATAAATCCTAAAATAATGCTTAAAAACGAAAAAATCATTTTGGAAAATCTTTTGCCAATTAACTTTAATAAATTATAATTGCAACACATTAACTTTATTTTCTACATCAACTAAAAAATAATAATTAAATATTAATCAGAATTTTTAGCAGACGTAGGCTGACTTCAGTTGGGAACAGTGCGCTGTCTCTGAATTCGAGTTTAGCTAGAACATCCAACTTGGGAATAGTAGACTTCCTGTCTCCATTTACATCCCAAGTGATATACTCTTCTAACATCTCTTGAATCTTTTTGACATGTACATTTCCAAGAACCAAAGCCATAGGTACTATCAACGATCATAATTACGACCGTATATCGACCTTCACATAATCTCTTAAAACATATTTGTTTAAATACAGTGTAGTCATCATCAAAACTCAAGAGGTCCAACATTGCCTTTACCTTTTCTTTTATAGACACGCTATTTAAACTCCATATGAGCCAAATATTCCCTTTGTTGACCTAGAGGATAACTATGTGATGGTGGGGTTGGTGTGAGTTACATTATGTTGTGGGCTTTTTGGTTAGTATAGTGGTTGATGGTTTATCATAACTCTATTCATTCATATGTTGCTCATATTGTCTCTCCATTTTCCTCTTGTGCTTTACATAGTGATTATCATATATATACGTAAACGTTCACTAAGTGAGGAGATTTTCCTCTTGTTCTACAAAGAGATTTACATATATATTTATTTGAGTGAGAAAATCAATACTTTCATCTAGGAGATGAGCATGAAAAACACAAAATGGGAAAATTATGATTAAATTTTAAAGTTTTTTGATAGTGTTTAAAGATATAGATCATTTGTTGTTTATTAAAGGTTTTTGGGTTAATATCATTATTGGATATGGTGTTTTTTGGTTTGTTAAGAGGTGTTTGTGGTATCTATTGTCTTGGGTCACTTTTTATCCTCTACTTTGGCGCCACATTCCCAAATGTATCCCACCTTAACCCAAGCCTACATTATAACCATTCAAAAACCTGTTCGACCTGGTCTGATTAGTTTTTTTTTATGCTGGAGTGTAGATATGACACAATCCCCATGATTTTCCCTTATCAGGTGTTTCATTCCCTACTCATTTTTAGTTGGGTGATTATGAGCGAAACACGAACCATAATCAAACACATGCGCGTTATTGGATATTTCTCAAATCTTTTGAGAAATAACCCTAGGAGCATAGACTTGTGACCTCGCTAGGTAGTGGGTGGCATAGCCTATGTTGTAGCTTACTTCGTGATCCCGAGTCCGTGGAACGCGTTGTTCTCCTTGGTGTTACGCTCTCATAAGCCTTAGGTTTTATTGTTATTGCTGTCCGACTCATTTAAAGGGCTTGTCGTACGTGCTAAGTGCGATCGTGATTCTTATGAAAGTGAGTCTTAGGTTTTATTGCTTTTTGTAGTTTAGCTTTGTTCTTCCCTGTACTTTCATGTGGTCCCGCTAGTTCATTTGCTAGAGACTAGCAAAGGTTTGGCTTGGGGGAGTTGATGTGCTCGTTTTAGAGCACAATTATATCCCTATTATGGTGTCGAGTCTCATTGTTTTACATTGGTTTTATACATGTTCCACTCGATCTTACCTTGTTCTTGTCTTCGAGGTGTTTTAAGGTTATTTCAGGTATTTTCAGAGGTTTTGAGGTCATGTAGTACGAGTTTGAGGCTAAAACACCATGATCGAAGATGAGGCATGAGTATCGAAGAATTCCCAAGCGATACAAGTCATCCCCTAAGACTTCATCAAACCCGGAGACTCCCTAGATTCGGCTGAAGCATGAATGCATCCCCAAGCACAGATTCGGCCGAATCATCATTATATACCATACGAGGGAATGAATGATGATTCCCTCTTCGCTCAATTCTACACTTTCTAAAAGAGGCGAATGGCACTAGATTCGGGCGAGCGCAACACCATTCGAGCGAATGGCACTATGGTTCTGGCGAATGAGACTTCGAAGGCCTAGAACTGAGCTTAAACTTGCTGGAAACCCCGAATGGTGCTCCATTCGGTCGAATGAATGCCTATTCGGGCGAATGGCTTAATAATTCGGTCGAATGGCTTAGTAATTCGGTCGAATGAACCCTTTTTCTGCACGTTTCGAACTCTTCGCAAGCCTAACTTCGTGGGTTATTTAGGGCTTTTATTTCCCTTCACTCTTAGGCTATAAATAGCCCTTATTGAGAATGTAACCCTCGTGCCCACTTTGGGAGACTCCCTCTTAACTTAGAACATCAATCTTTATTGCACTCTCTTTCATTCATGTCCTAGTGTAGATTTATTTCTTTCATTTATATTCTAGCTTTGTATCTTTAGATTCCTTTTGTTCATTTCTTTCAAGCTTTAGTTTATGTAAGTTTATTCTTCCTTTATTGCTTTCTTGTCTTCCAATACTTTCTTTTATTGCTCTTTATTGCTTTCTTCACTTTTGCTTTGAGTAGTTGCTTCATTTATTGTTTGCTTGTCCTTCAATATTGCCTTTATCTCATTTATTACTTTGTAGAGTAGTTGCTAGGTTCATTTATTACTTTCTATCTTGTTTCCTTGTTATTTCATTAGAGTTCGTCATGTCTTCATTAATGTTCTTGTTTATTGTTTTCTCTTTTTTTATTTCCAGCATGTGTGGCTAGTTTCTTTAGGGGTTGTGGTTTGGTGAAACCCTAGATTTGGTGCTTGTTCTTCATGTGTTAGGTTAGGGTTGAGGTTGTGTTGTTGATTGATTGATTGATATTCGATTCGAATCTTTTCCTGCCACTCTTTAAGATACATAGGGTGATTATGGGCCGTTCGTGTGGCTTATAGGGTCACAAACTTCCCCTCGCAATCTAGAGTGTCTCGATCAATTACCGTTCAATCTCCCTTGACCTAGCTTTTCATGAGGTCTTAGAAACCGACCAAGGGTGAATCCTCAACATCCCCGTTTGTCTCCTATCGTTTATCACTAGTCTTATATTTGCTTGTTTATTGCTTTCGTAGTTTAGTTCATACACCCTTTCACGCTTTGTTCTCCCTACTTAAGTCCCTAGTCTGGCTTGTCTTGTCCTCGTGGTTCGATCCCCGACCTACCTCTACACTACTAGCAGTTGTATTAGGGTGTTTTATAAATATTGTTTGCATAACTTGGTTCTTAGTTAATGACGCAAAAAACCGGTTATCAATGGGGCGTCCTCAAAAAAGAGTTTATATGCTAATAATTTATATTATTGGTGTTATTCGACCCATATATGAGGCGTATCTCAAGATAAGACCGTCTCGTACAAGAATTTGTGTTCAAGTTTAGCAACCGTGAGATGTAGAAACTTCACTAGTGGAAAAAAACCTCATTTGCTGCTGTTTTTTGGCCATTATTTGCTGCGGTTTTAGCCCCAAGCAATAGTGATAGCAGCAAATGGCCTATTTTAAATGTTGCGGTTTAAAACCGCAGCAAAAAAGGGCTTTATTTGCTACGGTCAGCCCCCAAAACCGCAGCAAATAAGTGGCATTATTTGCTGCGGTCAGCCCCAAAAACCGCAGCAAATAATGGCACTTATTTGCTGCGGTTTTGGGGGCTGACTGCAGCAAATAGCTACTCCCTCCGATCTTTTAATTTAGTCCCATTTCCTTATTTGGCAAAACCTTTGAATTAGTCCCATTTCTATTTTTGGCAATCCTTTTTTACTTAAATACCCTTAGTTCACACAAGTAATTACGAATATACCCCCATATACCTTACTTACCCAACTACCCTTCACTACTTATCCTTCACTACTTACCCTTTACTATTTACCCTTTTTAATGGACCCCACACAACCCTTAATATCCGTGCCCAACCTATATGGGACTATATTGAAAGATCGGAGGGAGTATTATTTTTTTTTCTTTTTTCGTTTTATACTAATAATAATCCAATAATAACAATGATTAATCCAATGATAATCACAAATAATCACCAATAATCTCTTTGTAATAAAAAACTCTCGATCGTATATATAATATAATATTATGTACGTACATATATATATATATATAATAATATACATTAAAGTCCTAAAAAATCTATACTAATTACAATTTATCAAGGACAAAAATTAGCAAGATATGCGGCAATCTTGTTTTTTAATTCGCGCATCTCTCCACTTCTCAGAGAGCGTGTTTCTCTCGGAATGTCGTATAAAACCTATAATATAATATAAAATTAAAAGATTAATAAGCATTAGATTTTACCAATAATAATAATTTAAGAACATAACAAATACTTACGGCATCTATATTTTTGACTCCAACCTCCTTCACGGATTTTAAGATATCATCCATGTATTTGAGAGTGTAGTAGCACAATCAACGGAATTAGAAGGTTGTCGAAAGCACTAAGAGAAAATAGATGTTAGTGCCAAAGAAGCATAAAAACGCAAAAAATCGCAACTTAATACGTAATTTCTAACATATGACTATTATTTTCAATTCTAACCACTTCAACGGAATAATGTAGACAAAATAGTGTTGTGTGGCAAGTTTCGCGCAAAACGAACCAAGTTTGAGCTACTTTATGCGCAAAAGTGCCAAAAACGCTTAAAAACGCATAAAATCGCAACTTAACGCCTAATTTCTACCATATGACAATGATTTTCAATTCTAACTACTTCAAATATATACCAAATAATGTTGTATGCCAAGTTTCGTGCAAATCAAACCAAGTTTGAGCTACTTTATGCGCAAAAGTGCCAAAAACGCTTAAAAACGCATAAAATCGCAACTTAACACGTAATTTCTAGCATACGACAATGATTTTCAATTCTAACCACTTCAACACAATAATATTTACCAAATAGTGTTGTATGCCAAGTTTCGTGCAAAACATACCAAGTTTGAGCTACTTTATGCGCAAAAGTGCCAAAAACAGTTAAAAACCCTTAAAATCGCAACTTAACACCTAATTTCTACCATATGACAATGATTTTCAATTCTAACCACTTCAACACAATAATATATACCAAATAGTGTTGTGTGCCATGTTTCGTGCAAAACAAACCAAGTTTGAGCTACTTTATGCGCAAAAGTGCCAAAAATGCTTAAAAACGCATAAAATCGCAACTTAATACCTAATTTCTACCATATGACAATGATTTTCAATTCTAACCACTTCAACACAATAATATATACCAAATAATTTTGTGTGCCAAGTTTCGTGCAAATCAAATACAAATGTGGTTGTATCAAATGAAGATACCAAAGGAGCCCACACAAGGCTGCATCCAGGACCTAGGCTAGCGACCAGACCACCTTGCACGACACGTGGAGACCAAACCTATGCATCTAGGACCTAGGCTAAAGTGGAAATGGAATCTTGGTACTTGGATCTAGCTATCAAGGTCCTAAAACCGTTCTAACAATCCCCGTGGACTCCTAGAAGTTGAGCTGAAGGAGGGCTGCTCGACAGTTTGCTAGATCAGAATTGTCTTAAGTGTTTTTTTTTGTGGTTGTTTCGTGTTCTTTTCATGATTATTTGTAGTTTTTTTCTGTGTCATTAATCAAAGCTTCCGCACAACATTAATCCTTGCATAACCAAGGCCATAATCAGCCCCGGTTTCGCATCAAAATCAAACAAAGTTTACTTTATGCGCAAAAGTGCCAAAAACGGTTAAAAACCCTTAAAATCGCAACTTAACACGTAATTTCTAGCATATTACAATGATTTTCAATTCTAAGCACTTCAATATACTTCACATTCTAATTCTATATAACCAAACATATTCTAATTCTATATAACCAAACATATTCTAATTATATACTTCATACTTCAATATTAAGCACTACATTGTAAATAAAATCATATTCAAAATATAAATAATAAAATTAAATCATTTAACCTTAGAAATATAAGTATTCTAATTCTAATAATTAAAGACAAGTATAACAACAAATCACATTTTTAACAAAATATGCAAATAATTAACAAACCACACAAACAACATTCATAAATAATTACTAAATATGCAAATAGTTAACAAACCACATTTTTAACTAAATTACTAAATTACAAGTGAAACAATAAAAATATAAACTTGCAAATTTACAAAACAAATATAAATTACCTTGATTTCATGAGTTATGTAATAATCTACAAAGAAAAACAAAAAAATAATTAGGCCTAATTTTCGTATGTTATGAACTTGCAAAAAACTTAAAGGTTTGAGAATTTAAAAAGACGAATAATACATTAATTCGTGAGTTTTGAAGATGAACAAGACCAAATGCCTTTGGTTTCAAACGATTTTGAAGAATGATCAATAGTAGAAGTCGTGGGAGAAGAAGAATAGTCGAGCAAATGATGAACAAGTAGGGGGTTTATGAAAATTCAAAGTTTGAAGTCTGATGATGAAGTTTGATGATGAACAAGAACATACGATGAACTACTGTTTGAAGTTTGAAGTTTGATGAAGTTTGAATTTAGAAGTTTGATGAAGAGTAGATGAAGTTTGATGATGAACAAGAACAGTAGAAGTTTGAAGTTTGAAGTATGGAGAAGATAAATCGCTGAGTTCGTCTTATGAAAATATAAACGTTAAAAAGCTAGGCGCCATTTTAATACATGTTATTAGCTGCGGTCAAAGGGGAAAACCGCAGCAATTAAGTGTGTTATTTGCTGCGGTCACAAGAAGAACCGCAGTAATTAATCTTGCAACTGCTGATTTGCTGCGGTCAAGGCCTAAAACCGCAGCAATTAATGGTATTTTTTTTGTCATTCTTTTTCCTATTTATTGCTGCGTATATACAAAAACCGCAGAAAATGAAAAGCAGCAAATACGTTTTTTTCCACTAGTGCTTTATGAGTCTAATTAACATTATGTACATGTTTTGATATGTTTTTCTCAAACAAATCTTGGATCCTTCACTATTAAACTCAATGATTGGGTAGAAGTGTACTTTTTGCTGAGATTAATACAGCTACACATAAGTTGATGATTGGTTTGAAGTGTAATTTTTGCTTAGAATATGCAGAGGTCGCCCCTAAAATAAAAAAGTCATTCTTCGTATTTAATGCACCTCTGCACAATGAATAATAGATTTCCAGTCAAGATCATGTAGCTAGCTCTACAAGGAAACCCACCTAGGTATTATTAACAGTAATCTCCTAATGACAATCAAACGTTCTCTGATACGGTTAAGGACTTTTGTAATTCATGTCAAATGATGAGATGTAAATACCCCTCATTTATTTCTCTCCAGGTATCATAATTCTAACTAGTACCTAATATTGAATGAAGCTTATCTCTGAATTATATTAACAGTGACAAACGTCATTTATTGTGTTCAAACATCTTTGTATTGGATAACATCACTAACTCTTGTGAGACAAGAGAGCTTATTTAGGCCTCAAACCTCGTTAACTTTGGATGTGTCGCGTTGAATGACAACCAAGCTTCATCGTCTAATGGGTGACACATCTCTCCATCTTCTGAATGGTGCTTGGTGTGCCAACTCATGCGACTAATAGTAGTCGTGGAAGCATATAATCGTTGTAACATGGGGCCAAGAGGAAAGTAATGAAACTGTTTTCTAGGATTCTTATCAAATTTGTTGTCTCTTATCTACCTAAAATGCCCACAAACATCACAGCAAGTCACATGTGCTTTGTATCTCCAATATATCATTCATTCATTAAGACAATAATCAATTTTTTCAACTGATAATCCAGGAGTTTTTTTTTTTTTTTTTTTTGTATCATAAAAATTACTTTTCTTGTTATCTTTTGGAAAACTTCCCTCACTAGTCGAAAAAACTCATTATATAGTGTCTAAGAGATACGAAAGTCTATCTTCAGATAGTCATTTGTCGTATCATCAACATCTAAATACGACTTTCACAACCATGGTACGATGGTAAGTTGGAAACATTCAATATGTCAAAGAATTGTCTTGATTAAGGGGTTCAAATCTTCTTCAACATGTAATAATGACTTGATATCATCATCGATATCATCAGACTGGGGTAGAAAATGATAATGTGTATCGGAAAAAGTACTTGCAGCTACATCGTATACCATTTGTACGTACAAAGTTTGAACTATGTTTTACTATAACTCTTCCTGAGCCACCACATTACTTGGTCCAACTTCAAAATTATAATGAAATACCAATCATACTGGTTTTCAACAAACCCTTTTTCAATAAATGATCACCTACAACTTCTGAAGGCCTCACTCTACGGCTATCACACCATTTACACTGACATCTAATCTTAGACTCGAAATTATTTTTCTTTACAAATCATATAAATTCTTCAACCCTCTAAATATTTAACATTATAAACTACTTTAGAACTTTGCTTATACATTTAACTTCTATCATACTAAATCTGTTTCGGTTATGAAACGAGGAAGTGGGAAACACTTGAAATATCGTTATTAGAAGTGTTATCTGGAGTGGCAATTTGTGGAAGGAAGCGACTTGAATTCCTGCAAAACAACACGTTAGCCTTGTCCGGGGGGTGATCTCCCGGAAAACCCCTCCGACGCTCAAGTTAGAACGTGGATATGAGAATATGGAGTAAGTGATAATAAACTGAATGCAAGATGTTGCGATTGATGTTACAGAATTTTTGTAGGCTAATGGAGTTGAAAAGGAAGTAGAGAACAAGTAAGGCTCTTGTAGATTATTTTTTTAGATCCCCCTCTTCCTCTCTGATGGCTGTCCCTATTTATAATGTTGAAGGGGGAAGTTACATCAGAGAGGGGAAGGTGAAGATCGTGGGAGGTATGGGTAGTTGTTCCGCATGGAAGAAGGATGACCATGCATTTGAGGGGAAGTGGGAAGTTACTTTTCTGAAAGGGAGTTAGGGTATTTAGAGGTAACTAGCCCATGGGCCATTCAAGGAAGATGGGGAATTCAGAAAAAAGCCCGTTGACCGGAAGTCCAAGTCAACGCGAAAGGTCAAGGGGTAATAAGGTAACATAACGTAAATAATTTTAAACAAATAAATAAATTAGATAAATGATACCATGACAGTTAGCCCCACGCACGAAGAATGATGTGAGAAAGGCAACCTTGATCTTCCATTACTTTTCTAGGATCTTCTATTATATTATCTTAGATATTTTTATTTTTAATTCTTTAGTTTAGATATTTTTATATTTAATTAAAATCCTAGATTTTTCTAGATTATTTTAACAATAGAATCAATCTTTAATTGACTTTTTATACTGCAAGAAGATCTACCAAAAGCTTAACAAGGGAAGTATGAATTTAAGTTTCGTGCATATTTTATTATTTTTGTTTTGCTAACGAGTATTGCAGGAAATTTCCCTTTGACGTGAGGACTAGAGCTACCGATCTCAAAAATCTCACCAGGCTTTATTCAGAATGTAGCCGATAGAAGCTCGTGTCTAAAGAGTATATGTGTACAAAAGTTTGAAGTGCAGAGTAAGAAGCTAATACACCACAAACTGCAATACAAAAGAATTCAAGCCTTCATACAATCCTCATCATAGTAACTTCTTATGCTCACATAAAAATAGACATTTTACCCGTGCAATCTTTTAAGAGTCTATATATGTATTAAAGAGTAATTTTATTTTCATTTTATAACTCTCATTTGTATTATTTTTAGGTTATACACAAAGTCTCATCTTAATCTCTGTCGTAAACGAAAGAAAAGAGGAAGTTTGAAGTGCAAAGAGTGTTTTTTTTAGTTCACTGGGAAATGAGTGTCTAGTTGATAGCATAGGGTTACGGGGAGTATTTGGAAGATAAGTGTGACCTCCTTCTAAAGCTTGTACTCAAGAACTCTAACGGCCCGTTTGGTCAACGATACTGATCGGTGATAATGAGAATGATTTATAGTGTAATTCATCCAAAATTGATTTGTTATTGTTTGAACTGTTTGGTTTGCTCATGTGCTACAGCCTACAGATGATCATCTAAAACATGGAGCGTATTTTGTCCAGGAAAGCTTCTCAAAGATGATCATCTATTGTCTGCATGTAGATGTTGTATCCTCTGATCTTTTTTCTTTCAGAAACTTTGCAACCTAATTCTATTATCTTTCAGAATTTCTGGATTTTGGAAACCAACTAATTAATCTGATTTTGTGGCAACCAAGTTCAAGAAACGAAACCTGCTGGAGAGGAGTACTTCTATGGCCAAAAGGTTTACCATCTAAGGAAAACATCACTTATTCCAGTGCAGTAAATTACATGAGCTATCTTTATCATTATATAAGAAACTACATCCGTCTAAAAGATTTGTTCTCTAAGAATGTGTGTAATCCAACTTCACATCTACTCATACTGTATTCACATAAAATCTGTTTTGAAAGAGAGACATCCTCTATGCACATTGCACAATGAATTCACAACTGTGATAAAATAGTGTTGCCCGGGTGATGCAAGCATGGAGAGCAACCAAAAAACACCATGATTGTGGTCGGACATGCTGTGAGATGCACCTCACTGATCACAACAGGAAGCAATACATTGGATCAGTGAACAGCTCCATTCATTTGTATTCTATATTTCCTCTCTTGTATCTCCGACTTCACAGCAGGAATTAACGACACTGTGGCTATGAAAATTGAAGCAATAAGCACTGCAAACACATAATTCCAACCGCTGGTCGAAATATAACCAACTAGAACTGGACCAATAGCTGCCCCAATCGAACCAGTTCCATCTATTATTGCTGTAACTGTAGCCAATGCGCGAGAGTTCCCATTAATGGCAGATTGTGTCCCAAGATCAGCAGCCACAGCAGTTGTTATCAAAGCATACGGTCCATTTACAAGTGTACCCGAAACAAACATCAAAATATTATTGGAGAACATCGAACTGCTCCCGTAAACACGATAGAGAACAAGGGCTGGAACGGATAACAAGAGAAATGAAACTGAAGTAATTGCCCGAGCCTCAAGTTTATCAGAAGCCAAACCAGCCAATACTCCTCCAAGAACACCACCAAAATCAAATATGGTTGACAGCATTCCAGCACTTTCATGGGACAAGTGCACACCAGCAACAGCTTCAAGTTCATCATAAAACAACAACTATGTCAAAATTTGATCATTGCACTAATAAACAGCAGAACCAGAAACTCTAAAATCAATGGCAGTATTATTACCTGTATGTCTTATATAGAATGGCAACCAATACAAAAATGTGTAAGCTACAAGCTTGGAGAAAAACAAACAGATAGCAAAAGAAGCAACACCAGGCAGTTTCCAAGCTTCAATAAACCCGATCGCATCCGTCGAATTGATATCCTGCATTTCAAAGCTCTTAACTTCTTCCAAAGGCTTTCTATCCTTAGATTGCAGAAGACCCAAATGCTCAGCATCCCCATTATCAGAAACCTCAACTGGATTCAACTCAATCTCACTCGAAATTGATAGATCAATAAGCTCAGGGCTCACAACTAGAAACATATAGACAATAATCCCAATCAAGAACACTAACAATCCAGGCCAAAAGAATGACCAACCCCACCCAAATTTCAGCATAGAAGAAGCAACAATTGAGCCCACAATATTACCAACAGAAGTATGAGAGTTCCAAGTCCCCATAATCAAACCTCTTTTTGATTTTCCAAACCAATTACCCACAACAGCAACAACAGAAGGCCACCCAGTAGACTGAAAAACACCACAAAAAATCTGAACAAGCACAAAATACAAGAAATTATGAATGCTAAACCAATAGCCACATCCGAAAGCTACAGTAAAAAGAGCACTTAACAACATCCCATATGAGAGAAAGAGTCTAAGATCAGTAATATCGGCAAAATGGCCAGAAAAGAACATCCCAATAGCATAAGAAGATAAGAACGCAAGATCAAGCTCACCTAAAAGATGAGTTCCGAGAGATCCATTAAAAGGAGGCCAACCCATTTGAGAAAAGTTCAAATCTTGAAGTGGGTTGGTGTCATTTTTGGAGATTTCAGGCCCAAGAACTGATTTGACAATGCTGGGGGGTTTGCGAGAAGCATGGAGGGAGGCATAGGCAAAAAAGGTGATTATCAGGATTAGGGATTTGTGAAAGCAGAGACTTTTTGGGAGGATAGAAAGAGATGGGGGTGATTCTGGGGACATTTTTCATAATAGAGGTATTGTGATTTGTGAATGATGATGATGTAGTAGAATTCGAAATTTTCAAGGATGTTTGTTATGAGTTTGATCACTTTTCATTGCTTCTTGTTGCAGCGGATAGTTACCCTGAATTTTTGACGTTTTAACAAGCAAAGCAAAGAGGGAAATGGTACATCCGTACAGGCGTTGAAGTGGAATTGAATACAACCTGACGAAGTCGAGGATTGATCCTGCGACCTTGCACCTGCACCGGGGATGGCAATTGAGTCTCAATCCGCTCCGTTCCGAGAAAAATATCTAACTCCAAATTCGATTATATAGTCCGAGTCTAATTATTAGATGGATCAGAGTTGGATTACAAAAAAATCTGATACTTCGACCCGATTTCGACTCTGGCTCAGACTTCAATCCTACTCCAACTTCGACTACAATCGACATCCAACTCCGAATTAAAGTTTAATCAAATCAAAAATAACTTTATTTGACCAAATATGAAAAAGTGGAATTTGAGTTTAAGCAAATCAAAAAAAAAATTTTGACAACACTTGATTCACTAATAAAGAGTTATACGACATCTACATCAGAGATAAAAATTAGCAACTATATAACAACTTTGACCAAATAATTTAATATTAACAAAACTACAATCGTTGTGTAAGAAATCTGACAATTATGAATATCCTTTTTCACATTGTTGTTTGATACAACCTTCTACAATGGGGTTTTTCGATCTATTGTAGGCTTGAGATAGAATTGAATTTGATGTAGTTGATGGTAATTGCAATTTTAGTGTCTGTTGTATTATCACATTAATCTCTACCAATAAATCAACTAGAGATTAAAATTAATTATCCAATCAAAAATAAGTTCATATTGACCAAATTTGAAAAGAAGTTAACTCAAACACATGGAAATTCAACATTTTCAAATTACAGTCTAAACACATGACATCCAAAATTCTTACACTAAAAAGTTAAATTTCTAAAATAATAATGTGCATTTCATTGGTCTTTGGGTATGGAGCTTTGAATAATTGAACTTGTTGAACAATCAAGATGTCGAAGAAAGAGTAAAAGACTATGACTTTTATGTCTCTTACTTTTTAAGAGTAACACTAACTAAACTAAATCCTAATCAGCTTGCCCTCAGCATCGCCATCCTCTTGTCCCCATCAATGCGCATCGATCACCTGAAATAAGAAATTCATGTTGCTCTCCAGCCACAACAAGCATCTCTTAGAGGTTCGAAGGTCCGAAAGTCTAACTCAGAGCAAAGTTGGAGAATGCATAATTCGACTTTGAGTGGAGGTGGATTAAAAAATAATCCAAGTTTTATTTGGAGAAAAGTCGAAGGGTTGATAATATGAATCAAGTCTGACTCATTGCCATCCTTAGTCTGCACACTACAAAACAATGTTCGCATTTCCTAATGGTCATCCTTAAATCTTACTCCCCAACCTACGGATGGTTCGAGGCTCTATTAGACTTGCGCACAGACTCACCCTTATTTTTAGGTTTTGGATCCAATTTTTTGATATCCAACTAATACAAGTCAGGTTTTAGGTCCAAACAATATTAAATGGGTTTGAGTTTGGGTCTTGGATCTTTGAACCCAAACCCTCTCTTTGATCCATTTAAGATCTAGATCGCTTGGATTCATTTCAGATTCGCCACGTTCGCTCTTGATCTGACTTATCATACAACCCAAAATTGAATTTCTTCTAAATCTATTTTTATATTTATTTGAAATTTATTTAGACTTATAAACAACCTATAGGCTCTTTTAAGTACTAATTCAAACTTTAAAATGTAAAAAGTAAGATGAATGATTTAATCAATGACCCATTTCGAACTCATTTAGCATCCTGAATCCATTATACCTGACGAATATGTATTCGGGTACAAAATATTCAGACACTAAGGTTTTGGGTTTGAGTATTGTTCCACCAAAAATTAATGGGTCTAAATCTATGATTAGTTGGACCCGACCTATGACTATCCCTACCCCTACCTCCCAAACAATTAAATTTATTTTTCGTTCAATCATTTTTCTTCATAAGTTAACACCATAGTCACCTAAAAGGCAATACAATTTAGAATGTGTGGGATGAAAATGAAAATGCACGATGCTATTCAAGGTGACTCTGAAACGATGACTATTTTTAATATTATAATTTACTCTAAGAATTAGATTTAAAAATAATATTAGGGGGAATAAATATAACATTAAAAATATTACATAAAATAAAAGAGAAAAGGATATAGAAAGAGGGAAAAACACTAATGTAGAATAAAAATGTGTATGTTTGTGTAACACCCTCAGAATAGGTCGGACTTTTGAAAACACCTTTAATGAAAAACATGAGCCAAAACCTACTCATGGGAGTGTTACCGCCACATCTATTTCTAATAAAATAAATGTAAGGCTTAACGACTAAAAAATAACTTAATAATTTTAAATCCAACAAAGGGTCTTACAATATAAGAAAAGACTGAAACGTAATTTGTGTCCATATAAAATTTAAACAACCTAAGGTAAAATTTAAACTGAAATACGACTCTAGTAAAAGCTATATTTCTAAGTGATCCTCACTCCGCGATTCCAATGCAATCAATAACCTGTAACATAAGCATGCAAGAAAAACAAGGGAAAAACTCCCAAAATCAGAAAAATTGAGTAATTCCAACTCCATCCCGTAAGACGATTGTTTGAAAATGATTTAAGAAAATACAATATAATCAAATTAGAAATAATTTTAGAAAATAACATATAGCTGAGTTTAATAGAAAACAATTTGAGAAAATAATATATATAATATCACATAAACCAATTTATTAATTTGATAATTAATAATGACAAACACATAATCAATTTTAAATTTGAGGGAACGAAAACGCCAGTAGGCCGAGTTGTAGCAGGAGCGGCACTCTCGTTACATAATTAACATTAATAATTATACTTAAGATAAATAATGCGGAAGTGTAAAACGTCGAACTGCTAAAAACCATTTGAAATAAAAAAAACGTTCAAAACATAAGTAAAAAAATATATCTTACAACTGAGAAAATATAAAATAAGGTTTACTTAAATACGATAAAAAAAACATAAGTACAATATAGTCATCAAGTAAAATCATTGAAGCTAAGTCCTCGATAGAATAATTAAAGTTGCGGCCTGGATCGAAACCTGAGCTAATTTTTCCTGCAAAATACTGTCATCCATAATACGGATGACAGCCGATTAAATCGGTCAGCGATAAAGCCGAGTACAATTTTCTCAACAAGCTTATGATGCGATAGTTAAATCATGCTTACAAAATAATTATCAAGCACAATATAGAAGGTTATTAGTCATTATTGACCTTTACTAAGCCATTAAGTTACATTCTCAATACTTGCAGAAGTTCATTACTGCTACTAAATACTTGGTAACCTTAATGCTTATTTAATCAAGTTCAATTAAGCCTCATAGCTTTACCATCATAGCACATCACAAGATCACAACAATAATGACAACTGATATATGTAAGGGTCTGGTTAGGTGAGGACCGTAGTCCTAAACCCTAACTGTGGTGGGAGTCGTCACTACTCTCAATACTGTTATGCTCGAGAATTCACAGGATGGGTTTTTCTCGGACCCCCTGTCTGACACCGCATTTTACGTGCCGGCTAACACGGACGCCGGGATTTTACATGCCGGTCCATGGTTCGACGTTACCTTACTATCAGAGTCATACAATCAATATCATGCAATATCAAACAAGACTCTAAACCGAAATAGTTTACATTCTTATAAGTCAAACTTCCACTAGTCAAATTTTTGACAATTCTACCCTTTTAATAGAAACAAATTACTAGTATCTAATAAATTAATATTAATTAAATAACAAATTTTCGTAGCTGTACTAAGATTCCTGAGGCTAAACTAAGTCATTATTGTGTCATAAATAATCATAACAGTCAAGGGTAATATTTCTAAGTACTTAACAACATATTTTATCAAATAACCAGTAAAATAGTAAAACGGATCTATCATCACTATAAAAATAACATAATCCGACAAGTTATTAAGGGTCCAAAATCTATATGAAATGAGTTTTCAAGAAAAACAATGCTAAGCATTTTAACAAATTTGTTTGACTATTTTACCAATAAATCGATTAAAAATTTATCAAAACACCAAGATGATATGGAATCATTTTAAACACATAAGTTTATTTAACTGGTAAAATTCATATATATTTATATCATCATATTAATCAAAAATTTCCATATATATGACTTTTTCTTCGAGCGTCCCAAAAGTATTATTGTTTTGACGAAAATATCACTAAACTGGATATGACTTTAATATTACCATATAAAGTTTAAATGACTAAAATAAAATCATGTTGATCATGCTTTTATATTATCGAGTAACCATAAATAAATATCACATAACGAGAGAGTTAAGAAAATGTGTACCATTTTCCTCCGAAGGTGGTGCTAAACCAAGTAAGAGAATAATAATAGGAAAATAAGAACTTTAAAGAAATAAGCTCCAAAAGAGAAAGTCTTCAAGGCTCCAAGCTTCAAAGAAGTAGATCTTCAATTACCCAAAAGAAAATGATATCTAACCTCCAAAAGATAATACTTGACTTTTCAAAAGTTGATGATTATTGGCTTAAGAAGTGATAAGATCAAGCTCCATCTTCATTTGATTCTTCAACAAATAAAAATGGTATAAAGTTAGTAAGATGTTAATGAAGTGAAGATATAAGAAAGAATGGTAGAAAGATTTGATGATGGGGATGCAAGTGATCTCATGGCTAAGGAGGGGTATTTATAATGGGTTTTGGGCAACTTTTTAGTTCATAAGATTGTATGAAAAAGAAGGTTAACTTGTGTAATTGATTAAGAGTGTGTAAGTGAATGTGTAAGAGTTGGAGGGTGTAAGTGGATGTGTAAGAGTTTGGAGTGTAGAAGAAGGTTAACTTGTGTAAGGAAATGGTGATAGCTTGTGTAAGTGATGAACATTATGGATTGATGTAGAGAAGATTTTGATTCATCAAATTTTTGTTCTAGTTTATGCTAGTGAAATGTTTTAGATTAATGGGAAAGTATGATTAAGGTTTGATTATGAAAATATGATAGTTTACTTAGAAAATTTTAGTTAAAACTATACTTAAAGTTAATAAGAAAAATATTGTTAACTTTTAGGTATAAAATAATTAAATCAAAGTTGTAAAGTTAAAATGATAAGTAGTAAAGTTAGTTTAAGGAAACGAAATTGAAACGTAACGTTTTAATAAAACCGTAAATATAATATTAAAATTTTACTTTTCGTAGTATAAAATAATAAAATAATATTTTAGTGCTTATAAAGAAATTTAAGAATATATATATATATTTTTAAGTTTAATATTTGGAAGAAATTACAAAAATCGGAATAAGGTTTAGATATTAAAGGTGATTTGAATTAGATAACCAAAGGATTAGGAATTCGAAAAGAAACTTTGGAATAATTAATCGGAAGATTAAGATTAAGAAATTTGAGCCTGTTACAAGAGTAGTCTCAGGGAACCCTAGTATGCACACCCCTTCTACTTGGATCACAACAAATAGAAGGAAGACCAAACATCGTATCAAGTATCAGAAATAATAATACATGTCGGTAGCTATACTAACCAAACAGGACAACATGTTCATCACCCTTATACATGGATCACAACAAATATAAGAGCTTTATTTCCCTCGAGTTACACTTTACGTGATTTAATATATTTTAATAATTAGTCGCGTGCACACAAACATACATCATACATTTTATTTTAGGATCATAAATTTCTCCAGCAAAAATATATCTCAAGAATATTCAATTGCAATATTAATATTATAATATATTTCTCCCAAATTCAATCGCATTTAAAATCATTATTAAAATAATAATACAACTCTCATCAAAATAATATTATAAATATTTCTCTTTCAACTAAATCATATCAAATTTCGTTATCAAAATAATAATATAAATTTTATCGAAATAAAAATTATAAATTCAAGTTTGACCAAAGAAATAATAGTAAATATAATTTGAGAATATATTAAGCATAACATCATATAAAATAATGTCATATCAAATCATGCACCCATTTAAACACATTAATTATCACTTAGCACATAATACTAACGGGATAGTCCTAATTAGATGGACATTGAGAATTACCTTGTCACGCGATCCTAGACAACGTACGCTTATAATAATCTCTGTCAACGAATCCGCTGTCTACACGAGAAAATAATATATCTCAATTTAATACCCCGATCAATCCATTCAAAATTAATTTAAAAGACTTCTTTTTATTTTATATACTTTATTTAAAAAAAAGAATAAATTTAAACATGTAATTTAAAATTGTAAGAGTAGTATAAAAGAGCAAGGTTTTAAATAACATAGTTAACTTATTTTATTATAAGATTTAAAATTGTAAGGGTTAAAAAAAAATTAATAATAATAATAATAATAATAATCATAATTATTATATATAAAAAAAAAAGAAGTGGGTGAGTTTCCAGGAACCCACGAAAAGAAAGAAGAAAGGGAAGGAGGAGAGAGAAGGAGAAAGGGAGAAGGAAGAAGGAGAAGGTGTCGGCCGGCGGTGGCTCCGGTGGCCGCCTTCGCACGCCGGTGGTATCCCGGTGACCGTCGTATCGCCGAAAAAGCTAAGGTCAGAATTAATAATTTTTTTTTTCAAATGCAAAATGTGTAATTTGGATTGAAATTGGTAGAACAATATTATAAAGAGATGAAATTTCATACCTTAAATATCAAAATCTTGCGTTTTCTTGACTGAATTTTAAGCAAATGGGAGATGAAGGAAGTAATTTGTAGGAGAAGAAGGAAGTGTGAGTAATAATGTGAATGAAATTAAGGGTAAGTTGTTTGATTTATAAGAGGTAAGTGAGGTTAGTTATAAGGTTTAGAGGGGGGAGTGGGAAGTTATTGTTAATGGGGAGTTATGTTTTCTTTTTATTTTTATTTTTTATTTTTATTTTTTATTTTTCTGAAATTTATTAATTTAAAAAAAACGGTTGTTACAATTTGTCTCCTAGTAGGACCAATCAAAATACTTTTAAAAACCTAATAAAGTAGCAGCAACTCTTTTAAAAGATCGTCTCTTATAGAGAGGGCCATCAAATTATATATTAGCTCAACCCACAATTAGTAAATAAAAAAAGAAAAAATAGAAAATTAGGAAAATGGACTAATTTGTTGCACACAATCACCAAGATAACTGTTTCGTCTTCCTATACAATACACCATGATCGTTAACCTCGAAAATTACCAAAGCAATTATTGTCTTATAATCTCAACAAAAGTTGTAAGTTTTCTTTTTTCATCATCACCAAACTTTTGAGAACATTTGAAGATCAAAGTAAAGGTAAAATGGAAGAAATGAAGATGAAGTTCAAGTATTTCATTGATAAGTGCAATTATTTCCACTTACTTATATCATTTTATACTCCTAAATAATTGTTATTAATTTCGTGCTTATTTTGAAAATTTATGCTACTTTACCCATTTTGGTTATTCATGTTGATTTTGAGCATTTTTATCATTTCAAGCAAAATACTTATGGTATTAATGATGACGGAGTTTACAAGGATATTCTTGCTCGGTTGAAGATGTTTACAATGAAGATGGGCAAAAGAGTAGAAAATTGTTTAAAATGCAAAAGTTTTGAGGTGAGAGGTCATAACTTTTAATAGGAAGATTGTATTAATGCAAGGTTTACGACATTGGAAAGTAGACTTTAAGAGCTTTCCAATGGTATATCATATGTCCAATTCCGACAACTGAGCAAGAAATGACGGTTGATCAAAGTTTATTAGTCAGCAGAAAAGCGACGCGTCGTCGCTTAAAAGCTATGACTCGCCGCTTTGTTTTTGAAATCGATTTTTGCAGGTAGAAAGTATGCAACTCGTCGCCTGTTGCTAAAAGTCACGTGCTACCACTTTCCTCCAGAATTTCAATGTTTTATTTTAATTTGTATTAGAAAAAAAGGGAGTTACACTTTTTATTGATTCCGCAGAGATAGTTATTAGGTGTAAGTTTTTTATTAATTCTGTTTTTATGTTTTAATTTTCATATTTTCTCTCTTAGATTAGAAATCCTTTTAATTTCCATACTTTCTCTCTTAGATTAGAAATCCTTAGTTATAAAACGAAGTTTCATTGTTTTTCATTGCTACTTTCTACTTGATTCGACGCAATTCATGGTTGTTTATGCTCCAAATAGTAAGTTATTATACTTTGCTTTTCAATTATTAATGATCATCATGTTTATTGTTGATTTTAAGTTTATTAGTATCATTAGTGAGTAGTTATCATTTTCTAGGTTTAGGGTTTGAACCTATAATTCAAGTATGATTTGATTATTAAATGTGTCTATGAAATTAGAATTAAAGTGATTGAATTATGTCCTTAACCCTAAATTAAATTTGCTTTGTTGGACTAGTCAATAGAACTAGCGTGTGAGTTTAGGATCAACTTTGCTTTAGGGTAAATTTTAGTTAAATTCTTATTAATTTGTTCAATAAAACTAGCGTGTGAGAATCGAATTGATAGGGTCTAAAATCCAATAGTTAATCAATAGAGCAAGAGTTTGAGATTAACAAGATCATATTTAATCACGTAATTAATCCGACATTTCATAAACACTAATAAGAGTTTGATTATACAAGAATTTAGGGAATTCTCAACACCCTCGATACCCTCATTATATAGTTTCAACCCATTTTCTTATTGCATTCTTAGTAATTAGACAAAAATCAATCAAACTTTATTCTTCCTGAGCAATTCAGTCAATAGAAATTAGTGAATTATTTATCCCAACTTCCTTGTGTTCGACCCGGAGCTAACGTACGCCGTGCACTTCTATAAAATAAAATTTCACATCATTTACATACCAAATTCAATCGGTGAATAATAACGAAAATGTTTGAGGTATGTTTGAGAAGTTAAAGTAAATATTGTTTTTTTCAACTTATGTACAGTGAATGATGAGCGTAATTTAAACTGTTTGGAAGAAGGTAATGAAAAATTTAGTCTATTATCCTCATTGCATACTATAGTAAGTTTTTATTTGAATTATAATAAAAAATGTTGGTGTTTACATGTTGCTTAATTTGTAGGTATTTATATAAAATGTATGTATATCATATAAAATGTAGGTTTTTATTATTCGAACGGCAGGCTTTATCATATAAACGTATGTAGATATCATATGAAATGTAGGTTTTTATAATATGAAATCTAGGTTTTTATCATATGATTTATATGTTTTTGTCATATGAAAAATATGTTTTTATCATATGAAATAGATGTTTTTATCATATAAAATTTAGAATATGCATATATAATGTAGTTTATATTATATTAAATGTAGGTATATATGAAATAGAATCAATCATTTATATTACATGTATTAATGTCGAATAACAAGATTCAACAATGAAATTATAGAGAACAACACAAACTATGCTATTTCGATGACAAAGCCTGAGAAACAAATTACTAACCTAGGAGAAATTGATATTTTTGGTTCGCTTGAAGGAGTTACATGTGGATATATACAAGAGCTTGAATAATTATACCTATCACATGTAGAGTGAGAGGTTTTAGTATAAAGAAATGGACACAAAGAATAAGTAAATATAGGATAATAGAGAAGTATCTAGTATAGGATAAAGAAAATACAAAGAGTAAGGTGTTCGGTTCAATAACACCAAACAAACACATCATATGAATGATAGTTAGTGTAAATTCATATAAAAACAGCTAGTGGATATGCAGTTTCGATTGGTATATGAAAGGTATATTGTTGATTTGGAACTCATTTTCGATTAATATATAAAAGGAAAATTGGCAAAGAAATACCTTATAAAAGCAGTTTTTTGTAAAAAAACATCTTTTAAAATTTTTTTTGTAAAAAAACACCTTTTAAGAGACTTTTTATTAAAAAAAAACACCTTAAATCAGTTTCCGGTGACTTTTGTCAACTTTCAGGCGTTGATTATGCCATTTGAGCTCGAAAGTCAACGCCTGAAAGTTGACAAATGGCATAGTCAACGCCTGAAAGTTGACAAAGTCACCGAAAACTGATTTAAGGTATATTGTTGATTTGGAACTCATTTTCGATTAATATAAAATGTATATTGTTATTGAACTTTATGTTATAAAAAGCTACAATTCATAAAATAAAAACGTGCATTATATATGATAAATACCTACACTTTATATAATAAATACCAATTCTTTATGAAATGAAATACATACACTTTGTATGATATACACCTAAACTTTATACGATATATTCCTACAATTTATATGAT
>NC_080052.1:9938248-10003248 GCF_026212465.1 Amaranthus tricolor
ATTTGTAGTGTAACACAATTCTACGATCAAATTCTAGTAATTTCGATCCTACCCCTTCAATGATCTTAGGTAGAATCCCGATCTTAATAATCTTGCTAGCAACCTTGATGAAGACGTCTTTCAGAGTAGTGTCTGCCAAACCCCATGCATGAACCGGGAATCTCTTCTTCAAATACTCTACAGCTTGTTCGTCTAAAGGACACTTTGGCAATATCAGTGGAAGCAACCTTTCGCTTTATTTTCATTTTTTTTAATTGGATCGGCCAAATTAAAATGATCTCCTTTTAGAAACCGTCTCTTAAAACAATTAGTAATAAAGTCGTAAGATGATTTAGCAATTTACTTTTGTAAACCTAATAACAGTTCACCGCCTATTGCTTTATCGCTCTAACGCTTCATCTTCTTCACTCCATATGTGCTTTGATTAAACGGAATAGTCATTATAGAGATCTGGGTCATGTTTGACTCACTAATGGAACGGGCCTGATTGTGGATCGGTGCTCCTTTTATGACCCGAGTGTCCAAGGTTAGCACTTTATCAATGGCACTCTTAAGTTTTTTTGGATTTTCAAAGGTGCCCCTGTATTATTCAACTTATTTCAAAGGAGACCTAATTGATTTTTTTCATAAAAAAACTTTTTAAGTGGCCACCAACCAAACCACCTTCTTCTAGCTTTCCCACCACCACCCTCTCCCCTTCCCACTCCCAACCCTTATTCCTGTCCAGCTACTACCCACCAAATCACCCCCTTCTCACCTGTGGCCAACCTATCCTTTGCCGCCAACAAACCACCAGAATCACGAACACCACTTTAGTTAAGTACACGCCACACTTAACTATACCAACCACTATACTAACATTTGCTAATCACATAATCAGTACTTCATTAAATTCTTGACTTTTTGAAACTAAAATCATGGTACTCATTTCCTCAATTTTTCCTAAACTTCTCTCCATGTTATTCATGTTCGGAGACTTTCAAAAGAGAAATTTCCAGAACTTGATAAAACAAGTTTTTTGGAAAAAATTTAATGATGACTTGTATTTCGTCTCCCAAGGAAACTAGTTTAGTGGATAGTCTTTGGTAAGTATGGTAACTCAATACTTCTCTCGGGTCTACATAATTCATTTAGCTTTTTCTCTTATCCATACAATTTGATCTTTTTACTACAAATCAAGAGATTCTCATATTAATTTATTTCGAGATTAGAGCTGAACATTATTTCCTAGTAGGAGCATATACAGTTTCTAATACTTTTTTGAGTCACAATTAATGTTAGAATTTTTAATGAAAAAAGCAATAAGATCACGTTGTAAAAAGTTGAATGATACAAAGGAACCCTTAAAAATCTAAAAAACTTAAGAGTAATATTGATAAGGTGCTAAAACACAGGGGTATAATTGATAATTTTTCTTTTAATTTGTCATAACTCTTAATTTTTCTTTAACTCGAATCTACATAATTGACTTAGTTTTTTCTCTCATCCATACAATCGGCTTTTTTACTTTAACAGGCATATTTTTACTATTTTTATTCAATTTTCTTAATTTTCACAATATTTATACTTAGGGCTATTTTTTTGGAATGTAAAGAGTATCTAAGAGTAAATTTTATATGACATCATCTAATAGTGGAACAGGTTATGACACCTTATAACGCAAGGAAAGAGATTCGGATCAAAGCAATCGCACATTCCATACTTTTGATTTCCTTTCGTAAGGAGGTAGAGATATTCATTTGTAATTTTAGGTGGAGTTCTTCTACCTCAAATCATGGTATCCATTGGGAGTCTTGGGGACACTTATGTTTCACAAATGAAGAAGGATAGACAAGGTTTAGGGACTTGGAAAAGTTAAATACAATTCTTTTTGGTAAACAACTATGGAGACTACATTGCTATGATGCTATCCATCATCCCTTTTGGGTAGGGTTCTCAAAGTTAGATATATTCCATCCTCTTGAATATGGGATTCCTTTCTAGCAATGCTAGGATTCAAAAAGAATCGAGGTTGAGTTTACTGTAAAAGATGCATATATCGTAGCAATAAAAAGGAAAGTTTTGGCATCTAGTTCTACTTACCGAACTCCATTATGGATTGGGCACAACTAAAGGAATCTCAATTGACCTCACCAAACTTTAATTTTCTTGTGAAAGGCATCTGTGGAAATTCCCCCTCATTGTAGGACCCTCCGGCTCCATAGGATGGACATTCCTAATCTTCAAAACTGCCGTAGATGTCATGAAGAGGAAACAGTACATGTACATGTCAATAGAGATTATTCATGGCGTGCTGCTGTTGTCTCTCATTTACCTCGTTTTGGGAATCACTTACATATATGTTTGACAATTGCAGTTTGGCATAATACTTGTGAACAACAAGCTATTCCATAGCTACAATACAAATTACTTAAAACATCTGTAAATAACATGTTTCTGGTAAGGACACCATAAATTTTACAGTGACAGTTCAGCTATGGCTCATATGAGAGCCGAGGTCTCCAACTTACCTCTAAAAGAATAATAAGCGTAAAGTACATAAATATGCATTGCTTTTCTCCATGCTTCGAATACCATAAACCAAACAATACATTCATGAACCTAAGGTACTCCACTGTTAAACAACTCGTGCGTTGAGGTTACCCTATTATCTTCAAATACAGCAGCAAACTGGAGAGCTAAACCAATGATCATTTATACACAGGTAGCAAATTAGATCAATGATCATTTACCTTCAGCACCCAAACCTCTAGCTCGGGGCCGTCGGACAGCCACCAACGGGGCAACTATACCTTGAGAATCTCTACCCAAACCTGTTCCTTCAACAAATCCCATCTTCGCCATCATCTTTGATCCAAACCCTTTAGTATGTTTCTCAAAAGCACCGATATTTGGAGTAGAGTTCCTTGATGATGATGATGATGCACCACTTCTTTTAGGAGTCGTAGCTACTTTCACAGTTTCACTGCTGCTTTCAACAAAAGACATTCCCAATCCCAGAGATTTAGGTCGTTGAATCACCTGTATAGGCCTTGACATTCCCTTGCCATCTTTCCCCAAACCTTCACCTTCCACATACCCCATCTTAGCCATCATCTTTGACCCAAAACCTTTTGTATGAACTTCAAATGAACCAATCATTGATGAGGTATTGTCTGCAGCTTTGCTTTTCTGATTTAAATCATCACTTGCTCCAACAGGGCTGGATTCGACAGGCTCTGATTGAATTAGACCACTTGAGACAAATGACACTGGTTGATTATATGCTCCAGGCTTTTGCCCACTATTTCTCCTCTCACTCTTTCTGCTGCTTCCTTGCTGGTTCGTCAAGTTCTTGGTTAATTTTCTACGAGCAGAACTCCTGGCACTTTGAGGTGTCTCAACTACTGGGAAATCAACATCATCCTTGCACGATCCAATCAGCTGAGTCAAAAAAGAACACCTTGAGTGAAGACAAGAAAATAAAATTACGACAAACTTTACTTTATGTAGATTCCTGTGATGGACCTACCTTCTCCAGTCGTATTTCATCAATCGCAGATGGCAAATTGGTGTGTTGTGTTCGACTTAGTGTTACAAACCTAAACATGAATAACAAGTCAAAACATAGCAAGTTCATATCAGATGTACATACATAGACAAATTGCAGCACATTCAGCATGTCAATCAACCCATCTCAACCACAACCGAACAAACTTATCACATGTGTAAAGTGATTATACATTACTCCATAGACCGTATTGCATAAACACTCGAGCAAATCATGTGCATCATACTGAGCAAAAATGCTCATTTCTGTGAAAGAAAGATCGAATGACTAAACATTTTTAAAATAAGATTTAATTCAAAATTTATTAGTGAATTAAGCTTCATAGAAATATATTTTAAAAGATAAGCTTTTGTTAGCTTCAAGTGAAAATCTCTATCTAAGATAGCGTTTTTATTTGAACTAAACTCAGTGCCTAAGGAAGCAATGTTATTTAAGTGAAAATGTTGCCGCAGGCTGAGTTTTTGGCTCAAATAGACAAGACCAGTTGGGTAGGTGGCCCAAATTTTGTCCCATGGGTTTCATTTGCTACATTTGATCACTTTGTTGGGTTTATATGTAAACCAAGCACGGACAACACTGGAAGATATCTTTTACAAATATTAGCTTATTCTTATGATGTTTTGTGTTTTAATGAAGTTCCATCAAATGAAGTTATGAGCATGGGCGCATAAACGTCAACGACGAGCACATGAGGATCAACTTGCGCAGAATTAAGTCAAGCCTGCATGTAGAGAGGGATCCATATGGGTACTAGGTGGCGCGTACAGGGCTTACGAGAACTCATTACACGATACACAGAACAGGATGAGCGTTGCGCAGATGATTGCTAAACATTCTTTGATTTGCATACATAGCTTTTTCAATAACTTGCTTATGAGATCTTTTTTATGTGGATAACATTGGAATCATATCCCAAGGACAAGGGTGATGAGGGTCATTGGTGTGGTGTTGCTCCACATATTTGCTTTTAGGACATAGAGATGCATTGATAATATGGTTTATGACTGGGCATACCTCTTGCGACACAGACTTACCCCGGCCTCCATGATATTGATTGGCGAGAAAAGGGTATTGTGGACTGATTGGTTCATCGTCACGCTTACGTCAATTGTAAGACATGCAACTTGAGACAACTTTTCATGGAGAGAATTGATCAGAGACATCTACTACGACCATATCATCTACATACAACATGCTCATCTTCCTCATTTGTACTCCATGATATCTCGTCTATATCTATGTGCTATGATATTCCATCTTCAGGTACGGGCCATGACATCCAGTTGACACAGAGCTTACATACGAGTGTGCCACCTTTCAACAAGAGAGTTTGTTTACCCAAATCCCTCCATTATATGTATTTCTGATGGTGATATTGTTGCTACAAAGACAAAGACTAGGTTTATAGTTTTTTTTATTCATGTTTCATTATTACCGATTTGATGTATATTTCATAGCTATTATGTACAAGTATTGATCAAGTTAGCCATGGAGATGATATTAATCTAGGCGGAAGAGAAATACGTGTGAATATATCAATTTGTATGTAAAACGTAGATGATTGACTGTATGAATGTATAATGTAATTATATATGTATATCAAAGATTGATTGTAACCTAAGAACGATTACAATGAGATAGTTGTCAAGCAATTCGAGAAGCTTAATGTCTCCCTAAATGAGTGACAAACTCATCTCAAATCTATTAACAAGAAAAAGAATGCCCTTCTCTTACCTTTCCCCTCTATTTATACTATTTCTCCCTACATTTTATTTCTACAACTAATTATTACGTATTATTTATTATTTAATTTCTATATTACCCCTCACAGCCATTCATGACATATTGATCCCAAAAAATCCAACTTGTTCTCAAGTTGGGTAGAATGTAAATCGGGTCAAGATGATGGTTGACCACATCAATTTGGTAGAAGGTTTGAGCAAGGAAAAATTGAAAATGCAGGCTCGCAAAAGAAATGGATGACTTGAATATTTGTCTCTAAAAGTTTGAAGGCTAAAGAACTAGAGTAATTTGAAATGAATGAATTGGGCCTTAGAATAGCAATTGGAATGTTAGCATTAGACTTTGGACTGATGATGTCAATAATGATGTGGACTGGACAAGTGGTTTATTTACTTTTTAACCTCAACACTAATGTTGGGTGGCTTAAACCCATTTTCATTTGATAGCCCAACTTCATCATCTTCCCTATTCACCAGTGTTGTTAGTTGCTACCTTTTGTACATTGCCACTAACCTTCAATTGTCCATTCTTCCGGCAAGAGTTCCCAGGCCACCACTAGATCCATAGCTCACGGAATCGCCGACTCTCCCTCTTTCTAAGCTTCTCTGTAGCCTTTTCGAACATCTCCTCGACACTTTCTCCAAAGATTCATTATTATCACCTCCACCAAAGAGTGCCTGCATCACCAAACAACCACTAGGCGTATTCCTCTTCAAAATTTTCCTTCGTCGCGCTCTTCTTCTTTGGTGTCTTTTTTTTCTTTTACCAAAACCTTAACGGCCCGTTTGGTACATGGTATTAGAGGGCGGTAATGGTAATAAAATTAAGTAATGAAAAATTTGGTTGTTTGGATGCCTTCAATGGTAATGGATGGTAATAAAATAAGGTAATAAAATTACCAAAAATGACCATTTTTATTACCAACAACCTGGTATTAGGCGGTAATGGTAATGAAGTATTACTGTGGTAATAAAATAAGGTAATGTTGTTTCGAGCTGAAGAAAAAAAATAATGAAGAAAAAAAGGTAATGTATATAATTATCTAAAAAAATATTATTATTAAAAAAAGAATCATTAGATAGAATAATTTAGATACAATAATGCTTTTAGATACAAATATACAATAATGAAACTAAGAGTCATTACCATTTTTTATTACTAACAACCAAATGCAACCAATGGAATATTATCTTCCATAACCATTCTTTAGTCATGCACACCAAACAAAAGAATCTTCATTACCAATTCTCATATCCATTCCTTCATTACTATTGCCATTGCAACATTTCATTCCCATTACTTCATTACCATCAACCAAACGGGCCGTAAGTACTCATCTTAATCTGATTTTTCAATTAGAAAACGACTGAGATTGAACACCGACTCTCTTTCATCATTGGCAATTATTTCCAAAAAATATCGTTGGAAACAAGGTTTCTTGTTTGAAATTTATTTTACTCCTTTGAAATTTTTTGAAGTAGTGCTAATATCCTCAAAAGCTTTTTAGGTTAAAAGGAGTTCATACTCATCTTTATCCAAGACATCCTCACTCATAGCATTAGCCCCTACTTATCTAAGTTATGCTAGATTCTTTGAACATTTCAGAAATAGCGTCATTTTCTTCAATTTCCGCTAAAGCTTCTATTTCGTCACACTCGTCTTCCTCAATCTCGTTCGATTTATCAACCTCTACATTTTTTTGGCAAGATTTTCTTTTTCTCTCTTCTGTTTTTCTAATAAAATTCTCCCAAAGAGCATCTCATTTTTCCTTCTCCAAAATCTTGTTTCTAATCTTTTCAAGATTAGCACAAGACTGTCTGGACATTTCTTGCATCTCAAAAAAATGATTTTCAGTTTTTTGCCAATTCTTCCAATTAACTCTTCCATCTTATTCAAGATTTTGTTTATGGCAGTTTCGCAGCATTTTTGTACTCTAGAAGGATTCCAACCACGAAATTTTCACTGTTGTTAAACTCAAGAACACCATCAAAATCCAGATTCTAAATTTCTGGACCTCCGACGTGTTTTCGATCACAAAGAATCGAATGTCTCTGATACCAATTGTCATGGATTGTGTTAGCCATGGCGATGATATTAATCTAGGTAGAAGAGAAATATGCGTGAATTTTATCAATTTGTATGTAAAATGTAGATGACTGATTATATGAATGTATAATGTAATTGTATACGTATATCGAAGATTGATTGTAACCTATGAATGATTACAGTGAGATCATAGTCAAGTAATTCAAGAAGCTTGAGGTCTTCCCAAATGAGTCATAAACTCATCTCAAATTTATTACCAAAAAAAGAATGCCCTTCTCTTACCTGTCCCCTCTATTTATGCTATTTCTCCCAACATTTTATTCCCCCAACTAACTAATTACTAAGTAGTATTTTATTATTTAATTCCTATATTACCCCTCACAGCCATTCATGACAGAATATTAACGTAAAAACCAAGATCCACTTATATATTTTAATCGTTTTGTAAACTATTTTTTATGCGGTAAAATTTTATGATCAATTTATATTGCATGGAATTAAGTGACAGAATATATAAATCTCAATTTAATAAGATATGTTGAAATGTTGGTCAAGATAGAGACCTTTTGCCCAATTGTTTCATTTGGGTGTTCTAGAGAAAAAAACAAAAATAAAAAATAAAACAATTTAAGAATGTTGCCTAGGCCAACAATTTTCACAAAAGCAAAAATCATTGCCTAGTGAAATGATTTTCACAAAGGTAAAAAGGTTGCCAAGGGCAATAAGTTTCATAAACTAATGATTGTTTCCTAGGGCATCGCTTTTGCTTGGATCACATACCCAATTGGAATTACTATTCGGGCCTAAACCATGGGACAACGTTATTAAGCAAAACCTGACAAATTATTTTAAAATTAATTTGATTGAAATTTATTTATCTATAAGTTTTGGATATAATCTTATATGAAATTTTTTTCCAAATGACTAGTCTTATAAGAGTTCTAGTTTCTTAACCAAGAAAGTGAAAACACGTCTTTACACAACTACAATAAAGTTTAGGACATAAATAGATGCCAAAACCTGTGACTTTATGGATGTCTTACTGATTTAATTGCTAGGACCATAAACTGATAACTACATAATCATAAGCAGAAAATGCACCTTCATAGACCAAAAACTTGACATTCACCTAATGCCAAAAAAGTGATACAACATTTAAAAATAAATAAATCAGGATATAACCTTTTCTTGCCAGAACCTTGGCAGTCACTCCTTAAACGATAAATTGCAGCTAGACGTTGTACCTATAAGTACCCAAAAAGATCAAATTAATGCCAACGAAGACATTTGAGAAGGTAGGTGGTCAACACCTAAGTAATGCAGTTTAAGTTACCTGAGAACAATCCCGTGTATGCATGGGAGGGAATGATAGAATGCCAATATTCTTCAAAACCATCTGCTTCAGCTTCTACAGAGCAAACACATTAACGATTAAAATTAATTCTTACTCATTATATGTTATAGAATAGAATCATCGATTATCAATGTCCTATTCACATGCAATTGTTAAGTAAAGTTATATAAAAGCAACATTTGGGCCAATCTTCTCCTTTAATGGGTGACAAAAGGCACTACAGTCAATTAACAGGAATAATGTAATCTAGTATTCTACCAACATGTGCCGCCAAAACATGATGCAAGATCATCAAACTAATACAAAAAGGAAACTCTAATTACCGAATTTATTTCCACAAGATCAACACCACGACGTAGCAATCTCTCCCTGCGCTTTAGGGCAATCATTTCTTTTCTGTGTTTTTTCTTTTCACCTGGTAAATTAGCAAGCACCTTAGTGAGACGATCTTAAGTAGCTAGACCTTAGATAAATTATACTGTTCATGGTCAAGATCATAGCAAATAGAAAATAGTTCAAACAAATTCTTGAGAACAAATTACATGTAATAGTGACAGAAGGGTGTATTACCTAAACAGCCAACATGGTTGAAACATATGAAAAAATACCATCACTTATATGACCCTAGGAAAAAGATCAGTGCCACCAGAAAGGCACTAAGTGCAGTCTTAAATCACAATGATAGGGAAACCAGTACCTGAAAACCTCCCGTATTTTTTATTTTTGCTACCTCCAGAAGGCCATGATTGAGGAAATTGAGCTGCATGCTTCTTTTTAGCAGAAAGTTGTCTTGGATCCTTAACAAGCATTAAATCATCCAAAGTTGAAGACCAAGCACCTTCAGCAGACTTTAATTTGCTAGACTTGGGTGAAGGCTTCTTTTTTGACTTCTGTTTTTGCATTCCATACTCTTTGGACGCTTCTTCAAGAGCAACACCACCCAATTTCTTCAAAGTCTCTCCGTATTCATCAGTGCTAGAATCATTATCACTATCATCTCCTTCCTCTTGACCATCAATATGCTGTAAAGCCAACCAATTGGATTTTAAAATTTCATTTACCCCTCCACATCCATCCAAGTAATCCTCCATTACATCTTCATCAATATCAGATTCAAATTCCGAGCTATCTTCAGAGTTATCGCTCTCAAATGATTCAGAAGAGCTCCCCTCTTCAAAACAATCTTCCGCTTCTTCCCCCTCCTCCTCGTCAGATAAATCTTGGGTGTACAATCTCACACCTCCAATTGACACAAATGCAGAATTCTTTTTACGAGATGAAGTCTTCACTGGAAATTTATGAAGCAAACATGAACTATCCTCATCCCCATCTCCATCTCCACCTTCATCTTCATCTTCATCTTCATCTTCATCTTCATCTTCATCTTCGTCTTCGTCCACAATGTTATCTTCTTCATTCATAGAACCCTCACCATCCTCCACCTCCTCTTCCATGCCATGAGTCGAGGATTTATCAAACAGCTCTAATGGCTCTTGCACAATTGTTGATGACAATAACCCTCCATTATCAGAAACTTTTAACTGCTCAGAAAACCCCAATCCTCTATGCAACTGTTCTTCCTCATCAACCAATATACCTGATGACAATTCTGTAACACCAAGAGTTTCCTCTGGTTCATCAGAGAACCCCAATTCACCATGAGAACTCTCTCCCAATACAAAACCAGAACTATATTCATAATAATATTCCACCTTAGAAGGCTCCATCGACGGTATTGGGTCTTCAAAAGAAACAATCTTGCTATCTTTTGAACCTAACAAGATTACTGGCTGCAACGCTACTGAACTACCCTCACCATTCTTTTCTCCTTTTGGAGGTTCGGACTGCACAACATCCTATAATAACAAATATACTAATTTAGTTGCCAAAATTTTAAAAAGCTAGATTAATAAGAACAATTGATGCCTGATTTTGTCAAAAATTCCCAACTAAATAGAAAATATATTCAATGCTCTTATATATAGCCATCGCCCATCAAGAGTACATATATTATAGACCCAAAGTATAATAGACATATTATGCAAACTTCATAAACATTAAAATACGATTTTCATAATCTTAGCTTAAATTATGTACTACAATTATACAATGAAGGTTGTGTTTGAGAAAAAGTAATTCATTTTAAATATTAGATATCAATTTTAGAATCACAAATGAAAGACTTGATGAAAATCATAGCAGAAGATTTCAATTAACAATAACCAATAAGCACCCTACAATAAAAGAAGAATACCATAAGAATTAACATTTGGGATAATGATCAAACCTTGAAATCAATAGAAGGGTAGTCATAACGAAAATAATTAGCAGAAGATTTTTTAACACCAGTGTTGAAATTAGAATTGGACCCAGTTGCAGAATTCCCACATTTCAAATTCCCCGTTTTACCTGCATTTCAACATTCAATAGTAAGCAAATAAAACAAACAGAAGAAACTCACTAAATCTTTTGAGAGAAAAAATAATACAAACCTCGACGAGAAGAAGATGAAGATGGGGAATCAAAGTCAGACAAGATTCCACAATCAATAAAGAGGGATTGTGGTTGCCTCTGGCCTCGAGGCCTCGATTTATTTGTTGGTTTCCTTTTTCCACCGCCCATTTGAAGGTTGCACCGATGATTGAAGTGACTCAGTGAGTCTCTGTCGAGATTCCGAGGTGATTAAATTGGGGTTGAATGTTGATGAGAAGGTAATTATGGAATTACTTGGGAATAAGAGCTACGTATCTTACCTTCGAGGGTAAAGGCTAAAGCCCAAATGGAATATCGGAAATTTGGAATATGGAAATTGGAATATCCATATTATACTTCCTCCGTTCCATAATACCCGTTTTATACTCTTTGATCTATTTCGGTTTAACAATGATCTATTTTGCTTTAATCATCATCTGGTATGGTTTATTTACTCTTGGTTCTTATTTGAGGTTTATTTTGTTTTTGATTCTCTTTTTTTTTTATTATCTGTTTTTTTTTTGTTCCGAATATCATGAAATTTTTGTACAGCTTACTTAGATCTGTTTTAAATTATGATAATCTTGCATGTTTGTTTTTTATGTTGATTATTTTTATTTCGAGTTCATCTGTTTTTTTTCTTTGATCATATTTTGATTATGATTATGTTATTTATTTTGATTATCTTTTTGATTTGTTTTTAATCCGAAAATCATGATCTGGTTTTAGTACTTTATCAAATCTGTTTTCATTTATGATATTCTAGCATGTTGTTTTTATGTTGATATTTTTGTAATTTTGATCTGCTCTGTTTTTGTTTTATTTCATGTTTTGATTACGATTTTTATTATGTTATTTGTTTTATCAGATTACAATTTTGATCTGTTTTTGTTTTATCAGACTACTATTTTGATTATGTTATTTATTATGATTATGTTTTTGATTTGTTTTAAATTCTGAAAATCAAGATCTGATTTAGTACTTGACCAGATCTGTTTTCATTAATGATACTCTTGCATGTTGTTTTTATGTTGATTTTTTTTAACTTCGATCTGCTTTGTTTTTGTTTTATTTCATGTTTATATGATTATGATTTTGATTATGTTATTTTTTTGATTATGTTTTTGAGTTGTTTTTAATCCAAAAATCATGATCTGGTTTTAGTCCTTTACCAGATCAGTTTTCATTTATGATAATTTTGTATGTTGTTTTCATTTATGATAATCTTGCATGTTGTTTTTTTGTTCATTTATCTCATCTTTTTGTTGATCTGATTATGATTTTGATTTATCTTATGTATTTTGATCATCTCTTTTATTTGTTTTTAATCTGAAAATTATGATTTGATTTTAGTACTTTACCTGATCTGTTTTCTTTTTTGATAATCCTGCTTGTTCTTTGTATGTTGATGATTATTTTGATTTTGATCTGCTCATTTGTAGTCTTACTTCATGTTTATTTTGATCTGATTATGATTATGATTTTCTTTTTTAATTAACTGTTTGTTTGGTTTTTTATCCAAAAATTAACATATGATTTTAGCCCTTTATCTGTTCTGTTTTAATTAATGATAATCTTGCATGTTGTTTTTATGTTGATCAGTTTTTATTAGGTCTATTTGAATAATGATCAGTTTTTTTTTTTTTTTTGATAATCTTGAAATTCTGATTATTAATTAGTTACTAATATTGATCAGTTTATTGAGTTTCACTTGTTTTGCTATAGTTTTTCCTATGTCTGTTAATCACATTCTGATTTTTATTATGTGAACTAATATTGATCAAATTTTTCCAATCCTTTTGAAAAAAAATTTATTATCTTAAACTAATGTACATGGTTGAGTTTTGATAAGTTTTTTTTATTATGTCTATTAATATTGATAAGATTTTTATTATGTGTATTTCCTTTGTTCTGTTTTTGTTGCTACATAAGAATACGTTGCATCGTTGCCTTTGGAAATGGAAACAAAGGAAAAATCGTTCGACTCATTAACTGATGTCCAAAGAGAATGTATGAAATATGATAATACCTTTGGTTCATGGTATGATCATTATTATTTGAATTGTTGGGAATTAAATTCTATTGATGATCCTAATCAAGAACCCCCACCTTGGTACTACGGATTACCAGATGAAGAGGATTATGCATTACTTGACAAGGTGGAACCTAAGCCAAAGCGGCCACGCAAGACGACAATCCGTGGTCTTAACTCATGAGCATTCTAACTTTTATTTAATTATTTTTGATTATGTTTATGCTTATCGAAAATGTTGTCTTGTTGTCTATGCTATGTAGTGTGTCCCATACTAATGTGCTTTTTCAATGATGATTGTTATTTGCTTGATGAAATGTGTACATTGTAGTGTGTTTCATTGCCACCTTAGATTACTTGACACGAGCAGGAGATATTAACATATTTATAACCTGCCATCTGATGTTGTTTCATCGCCACACCAATTGCTTGGTATGAGGCTGAAACTTAATAAAGTTACTGATTTTGCAATGGTTAATGTGTTTTGTCTCATTGTCGTTTCAAGCACTAAGAAGAGGCTGAAATACCTACATTTGCACAATTTCAAATGATGTTAATCGTTAAATCTGAGAGTTAAACAAACGTACACAAGTGAAACTTGGAATGATGAATGATGTTTAACTTGCTTAGTTTTTTTTGTGTGAAATAACTACCTCAATGACTAAATGGAGAGGTGTGCATAAGTGCATAGTTACAAAATGTTGTCATAAATATTCTTTCCTTTACAAAATGTTGATCCATGTCTACATAACACTGTAATGATTTACAAAATGTCTACTTAATTAAAGTTAGACAACCCTTGTGTTCCAAAAATGTAAGGGTTTTAATCAATGTCTACATATTGATAATTAATTTCAATCATCTTGCGGAAGATCATTGAGATTAATTATACCATGAGATAAAAATTGACGTGCTGCATCTATAAGTTCTTGCAGAATTTCTAATTGTCTAGGCAACATACCCAACCTATCCAGTCTTTGTTTTCCAATGTGTGGATTCTTGCAGTTATTACCGCCTTTAGCTTTCAACACCTCTAACATGCATAGCTGATATTATATCCACGTGTAGTTCAAAAGCTTTGGTTCAAAAGTGTCGTACGCATCATTGACCGCCTTGATCAAGTCATTGAGGTCTTTGGGAAATGACTTGAATTGAATTGATTGTAGAGCACTAAACAAACCCAAGTCTAAGATGTTCATATTTGGACTAGATGCCGGTTGACAAACTAGTCTAATGTTAAATCCATCTTTCTTAGCTTCTTCATTGAATGCTTGATCATTTGTTAAAATATGTGGCTTGGCGTTATCTTGTTGAATCCAAATATCTTTCACCCCATTTGCTGGCCATTTTGATTTTTTTGTTGGTAGGACTTCATTGATTAGTTTGTCTCGAAGAACATCGCGTGTAACTTTTGTTATTACTCTTAACTGTGCTGTACCTGCTGGTCTTTTTTTTCTGACCTCCTCGTTGCATAATAAGTCTCTGTAAACGGAAAAATTCCTATTTTTCCATCCCACAACACTTCACCAGTAGAACTAATTTGAGGTCTTGCAACAACTGCTATAAACATTACTTTGCCTATGAAAATTTTATTTTGCACACACCTATATGGTTCCTCCTCTTCCCAAGGGAATAAATAGTACCTCTGTGTTTCCCTACTCATGTAGAACCATTTTTCATCTATGTGTACGACATTATACATAAGACTGAATTTTGGTATGTTATCTATAGTAGGTGGTATTATTTGGGATAGAATAAAGTTGATTCTTCTTATTTTGTGGTCATGAGAAAGTTTTTGTTTAATTGAATTTGTATGTGCTCTAATATTACCGGATTTCATCATTCTATAAACTTGTGAATGACCAATGCCTAATGCACTTGCCATTGCTCTAATTGTGGTCCTCTTTTCAATCGGAACAACATTAAGCAAACTCATGTCAAAGACTCTTGCTTTCCTACCAACTCTTCCCCTTTTTCTACTATTAACATCAATTATAATGCCATTTTGCATTGATATTTTGGCTGATCCTCACAGCCTTGCTACTATCCACCTAGATGTGTTATGTTGCAATGCAATTGTATTTATTGTACCCCGTGGCAAACGTCTATCTGGTTTTTTAGACAAACAAGTTAACTGTTTTATAATTAACTTTCTGGTCTGAACTGGCAGTTCCCTCTTATGACCTACTGGTTGTTGTCTTAATGTTTGTTGTTGGTTCGGTTCAGTTTCTGTTTCCTCCTGTGTTAATGTTTGACTATGGCGAATGGGATCCTCTAAAGTCAAACTGACATCTATGTTTCCATAATTTTCACTTGTGTACTCCCCATAACTGTCAAATTCAGAATCTATATTAAGGTTTTCAAAGAAATAAATACCTCAATATCAGGATTAATGAATTCCACTTCATGAACTTAAACCTCAACCATTTGCTTTTTTTGATTGCTTGTGCTTTATATTGTTTTCCCACTACCTTCCCAACCCCCCCCCCCCCCCCCCCCCCCCCCCCCCCCCCCCCTAAAGTTTTGGCTTGTTGGTTTTGTAGAATTAATGAAAGAAATAAGATTAGATCCAAATTCTTATGGACAATTTAAAAGGAAAGGACAGCAAAAGAAGGCAATGAATTGAAGAAGTGTTGAAATTTTATACACAATTTGATCTATTTATAGACAGTTTCAATTGTGCTGAAAATTTAATGTTGACTTTTGTATAAAAATTTGTACTTTTGGTGAAAATTTGTAATATTAGAGGGAATATCTAATATTTGGGTAGGAAAATCTTGTTTTGGGGAAAATGAATCTAAAATCAGGTTTTGTAATCTAAAATTATGTTTTTAACCTAACAACCTATTTTTCCTTATTCTTTTTCAATTAACAATAATAAAATACTATACTCTATAATGTAAACAATCAGCTACATTGTAGGTCAATCACTTTTCTTAATATGTGTGTCCATGTACTTTGTAGCAAAAAATACAGAACAGAGAAAGTATGTTATTAATTTTATTTCCAACTCTCACGTCATTCATCTTGCTCACAAAGGTAATCGCTAGAAAAATTAAGAAAAAATGGTAGAATTTTATTACGTGTTATGTGCACAGTAAGGACTTTATTTTTTGAGATGGCATCATTTTGACTATGTAATTATTATATAAACTTGATATTGTAAGCTAAAATTGTATGGTTTATAATGTTTTGTAATAGGTAATTATTTAACCATGTAAAAGATTTTTTAAAAATTCTAATATTAGTTTGTTGTGATCATCGAATCACAGGTCGGATTCAGTCCAGACTACTTGAAACAGCCCAAATCGGCGTAAACAATATAATGATATTGTCTACAAAGCACAGCGGAAGACTTATAGAAGTCTGGGCTGAATCCGACCTGTGGCTCGATAGCCACAGCAACAAATATCATAGTATTTAAAAACTTTATAAAACTGTAATACAATTACTTACAACCCAGTTATAAACTAAGTTAATACATTATAAAATATCTATTTTTTTATTTTAAAAGACATGATTTGTCAAAATATCATTATAAGTTAACCTTCCGGAAACGATGTCCTCGCTATTGCAACACATGACACATAAATGAGCAGCACATCCATCCGCATTAAAAATGGCAACCTGAAAGTGGATCTACCCCCTGTAAGAGATAGACCCTATAAAAAAACTGTCAACAATTGCATTGTTGAGTAATCCAACAAACTACTACATTTGTATACAAGTCATTAACAAACATTTCCAAATCAAATTCCCTGTTCACTTGGTAATCATTTATAAACATTATTTTATCCAAATCAAAACTCTTTTAAAAGATCGTTTGGTATCGACATAAATACGGCTATGAACCTTTAGTTCATAACGAATCAAAACACGACTATAACTTTACAAGTTAATAGCGTAAATCAAAATGCGGCTATTACTTTACAAGTCATTAGCGAAACAATACGGCAAATGACAAATCTGATATCCTTTGCAAAACAAACAAAACTTTATGTACCAAACGTATTTATTCAAAACTCATATTAAATCAATAATTTAACAGCACTTAAAACGTGGGAATATATGGACCGTCAGGAAGTAGGCTTGATCTAAATCCTGAGAACATGGGTGATCGTCATCACCGAAAATACGGTTCTTGCAAGAACGAAACGGGATCGGGGGCTCGAGACCGATCCGAATAACCATTACCTATTATCAAGCTATAGGATTTCATAATAACCCAGATATAAATATCCGTTGCCAATTCCCAAAAACGGACATTTTTCAATGTCGAACATTTCAATATAAAACAAAACAATAATTCAATTGATTTTCTTAGAAATCAACAATCATACCTCATTTTCATAATACAATACTTCAAGACTCGTATTTTATAAGTTAGTAATATACAAAACATGCTTTTGTATTCTCTTTAAATAAATACAATATTTAAAAGCTCATATATAAAAACATATGAACATTCAAAACATAATTTAATCAAGGACGAGGAGCAAAGTCAAACAAAGTCAAAATCCACAGTTTCGAACACCAAAAATTATACGATTTTGCTCAAATATCAATAGTAGTAATACCACACCTTATAAAATATAACTTGAACTTTGAAATACTTGAATTAAATTTAAAAGATAGGATAGTAGTTTGCTTGTAGATTACCTTTCTACGCCATGAATAACAATCAATAATTAAAATACCAATCAATTCATCATCAACCATCAACATGTAATAACTTGAGTTACTATCAATGGAGTTTACCCAATTTTAAATCCCAAATACCCAACTTATATCATATCCACCTAATACCAACTAATCAAATACCCAATCGAACTTATGTTCCCAAATTTGATACTAAAACCAATACCCATACTAATCAAATAAGAACTCATAACTCAACAATATCAATCAATAAAACTCAATCGGATGATAAATAATAACCCTAAACACTTGGAGTACTCAATTTGAACCCCAACTTTAATTATGAACAAGTAAATCCAAAATGCTATTTTCAGATTTTCAGGACATCCTGTTAGTATTTTGGGCATAACTCTCTCATACGAACTCATTTTGGGGTGATTCAAGTGCCCACGCGACCGAGACTCGAAGCTCTACAAATGATATGCAGAAAACAGAACCCAGAAATGGATAGAAGAGGCTCTAAATCAGCCAAGAACAGTGAGGACATAATCTTATTTTTTAAGAACTCTAAATGAACTTTGCTCTTAAAGTTTGAAGATGAATCAAAACTCCAAATTGCAACCACTAATCAAATACTACCACATGAATTAGAACACAATGAGAGCCCAAATGAATACAACATCAACAATTGAATTAATTACTCAATTTATTTCATAGCTTCTAGTTCCACTTTATAAATCTCATATTAGTACCATTTCAGGACATATCATTACTAAAACAGACATAACTCTCTCATACGAACTCATTTTGAGACGATTCCACGCGACCACGACTCGGAGCTCTACAAATTCTAAGAAGACACCAGAACCTAGAAACAACCACAACTGACCCGAAAATGGCCAAAATAGAATACTCAGTTTTTGAGCTGAAATTTCAATATCCAAATACTAAATTGTATACTAGAAACCAAATAACCGAAATAACCAATTCTAATCAACACTAAAAACAACTCAATTACTAATTGAATCCATATAATCATCTTAAATTCAAGTTGATACCTAAATTTGAATCAAAGACCCAAATTGAATCCACAAATACCAAACTACTTTAAAACATTCAATTAATACTTAAATAGAATAGTTTGTGGATTACCTCAATCACCATTGAAGGACCTTTCAACTTTCAATCTTGAACTTCAATTCACTAATTTTTCCCAAATTAGAAACCCGAACTTGATTCTTCAATAAACCAAAAACAAAGAGGTGAGGAAGTGGTGACTGAAGTGGCGGCCAAGGTGGTGCAGCAGCTCCGTGGACGGTGGAGGGAGGACAAGAACCGGCTGCTACTGAACCGTGAGGGAGAGGAAATGAGGCAGTGTTGAGAGTTTGAAGGAATAAAAGATGAGGATGAAGAAAGAAATGGGGAAGGGGGTGTGTCGGTTTATTTGTGGTAAAATGGGTTTTTATTTTTAGCTTTGACCCATAAAATTCTAATAAAGCCGTCTCATCGTAAGACAGTCTTATATAGGACATGTTGTAAGGATATAATAGACGAATTATGAAATAAGTAATTGGTAGTATGAATAAGGATTGCATTTAGGAATTTATTTTTCAATACTTTATTTAAATTCATTTTTATAAAGATAAGATTGTAATCAATTAATAAAATATAATCAAAATACACTTTTATTGATGTATTCTTTATACGAATTTTATACATTAAATAAAATATACCTCTTTCTTGAAAATGTTAACAAATGAAATACTTGAGTCAATATTATCAAAATAATAATATTATTACTCGAACTAACTTACTTAATAACCCCAATCAGCTTAATAAACTTATAATTAAGCTTTATTAAATGTAGTCTATTTCATTCTCCCCAACTTAAAATAATTTTGTCCCCGAAATTATACATACACTTCTGATCATCCTTAGTCATAACGTATAACTCAAATTTCGTGAAATGAGAATCAAATAAACTTTAGTTACTCCCCAGCTTTGATTCAAGACATACTATATCCATAAATTTTCAATCACATAAGATGAATTACATATTGGTAACACAACTAACCTCAATTGAATCACTTCAAACCTTTAAATTTGAAACTTCAACCTATTACTTTACATGATCGTTCACATGTACTTTAAATCAACCACCTTACTTCAAAATCTTTTATACCTTTAAGTACATATTTTGTCATTCCAACCTTTTTATATCCTTAGTTTGATATATTGAATCATCAACTTACTTGCTGTTTCCCAATTACAATTAAATTTCTAATTAAAAACTCTTATAACTCCCGAGATACTTTGAAATGAATACCTTAAGTCATTTATTGAATCTCATATTCATTAAAGATATTCACAATCATTTCTCTATCAACTTTTAACAAATCAAAACTCGACCATTGTCAACTTACTTCAAATTATAACATTTATAACCCTACTCTTCATTTAACGCTTAAAACTTCAAATTCCATAAGAAATTCATCCGAAATAACTTCAATAACCTTTAGATATTCAAATTCGTATTTTTTTTAACCTTTAATAACCAAACATTTCCTCACTTACCAAGTCAAACCTCTCATAATTTAAGTATTCTTTATACTTCAAATTGATCCCTTTTTTCTTAATTCACATTTTACCATCAATAAAACCTTTATAGAGTCTCAAAGTTATCATTCATTCATTAGAAACCGTTGAAAGCTTTCTGAATCATAATTTTACATTATCCTCAACACGTATAAGCCATTCAATCAAACTTACTACAACATAACTTTAAGCTACTATTAATTGCATTAACCTTTGTTTCCTTTCGAAACTTCCCTTAATTAAAATTTCTCATCCAAGTATTATTAAAATTGAACATGTCACAAATACTTTTTCTACATTCTTTATTTCTTTATAGATTTTCAATCTTAACACACAATTAACGCATAACTTTCAATATTCCCAATTTTCTTTTAAACTCTTTGCATCGAATCATTCTTGCACAACATCATCGCAATCCTCGATAAGTTTGGTCCTCAACTCCTTTTTGCCAGTTATCCGAGTATATATAATATCTTTTGTAAAACAATTTCAAGAATACTTGACTCAAGTATATATATATTTCAAGTAGAAATTTTGAGATCTTTTAAAAACCTTTTTTTTTATATACATGACATGTAAACAATCACACAATATTTCACATAAAATCAAGTAAATCCACCAAACAAGATTCAAACGAAAAATTCTCAAATTAACTTTAATATCCTTTAAAACTTCTTTCACCAAACTTCAAAGTTGCAAATTCATAATTCGGACTTAACTCTTGACCTTCGGCATGACTCTTACTAAAAGAGGATTCACAACATGTAAGGAAACTTCAAGATTTCCTTAGCACGTAAGCACGTTACATATCACACATATAACATGTAGTCAAATTAATATAATTCGATTCTCAAAAGATATACCCTAAGACACGACTACCGCGCTCTCTCGAATTTTCGAAATTCATTTTCTTTTTTCAAAAGTTTTGTACTCGAATATGAGGATTCAAGTACTCCATAAACAACCAGGCTCTGATACCAATTGGAACAGCCCAAACCGGCGTAAACAATATAATAATATTGTCTACAAAGCACAGCGGAAGACTTATAGAAGTCTGGGTTGAATCCGACCTGTGGCTCGATAGCCATAGCAACCAATATCAGAGTATTTAAAAACTTTACAAAACTGTAATACAATTACTTACAACCCAGTTATAAACTAAGTTAATACATTATAAAATATCTATTTTTTTATTTTAAAAGACATGATTTGTCAAAATATCATTATAAGTTAACCTTCCGGAAACAATGTCCTCGCTATTGCAACACATGACACATAAATGAGCAACACATCCATCCGCACTAAAAATGGCAACCTGAAAGTGGATCTACCCCCTGTAAGAGATAGAGCCTATAAAAAAACTGTCAACAATTGCATTTGATCCAAGATCGAGTGTTCATGACCCCGTTGCTTTAATTCTTGAGAAACTCAGGTTTAATTCTTTTTTTCGCAAACCAGAATTTGTCACATGCTTAGTATGAGATAACAAATAAATGGTACAAAAGAGCAAGGGTGGCATCAATATGCAATGTTGGTCCAGAATATTAATTTTTATTTTTATTTTTGAGTTTTTGGGGCTGATTTTCATTAGTATAAGGGGGAATGAATTTAGTTTCTAGAAATCAGCAAGTTCATTGTATTTGCTAGAAGAATTTTGATACATGAACTCTAATTAATTTATGAATTTGTTGACCAACAAAGGGGGATGTATTGACTGAAATAGGGGATGTATTTGAAAGCTTCTAGAATCTTGTATTCACCCTATATAAAGGAATGTTTTGTAATCAAAAAAATTCAGATTTTGTTTCAGAATATAAACCTTGAGTTTTATGCATTGCTTTTCTTCTTGTGTTTGTCCAAAGAAATAGTAATTTCAATTATCACTTTGAGTTTGTCTTGATTGTTAATTCTTAGGGGAGATTGAGTGTGTCTTATCTGTAGCCTAAAACCCCAAAGCATTGAGATTGTTCTTGTGATTTGGCTCTTATCAATATTCTTCTACTATTCTTTCTTATCTACTCTTTTAAATCAGAAACTTTTAAATCTAAGTTTGTTCTTCCTAATCACACTTACATCATTTGGTATTAGAAGCTTTTGGTGGATCGAAAGGGTGTTTTAAAAAAAAAAACAAAAAAAAGGGCGCAAATGGAGATCTTGCTGATATGTTACATATCATAACAGAAAAATTGGAGAGATTGGAGAGAAAAAATGAAGAAATAGATGCGGAAAAAGAACAACAAAATACCCAAATGAATGCTATAGGTGAGTTGTTGTTGAAAACATCTAATAAAGTCAATGAGATCGAGGAAGGAGATGGTAGTGGTGTAGGAAATTCTCGTGCATTTGATGAAGATAGAGGATTGAAAATCGATCTCCCGGAGTTTGATGGAGGTCATGATAGCGAATCATTCCTTGATTGGCTAAGACAAATGGAAACTGTGTTTGAATACAAGGGGTATGATGATAAAAAAAAATTAAGCTTGTTATGCTTAAATTTACAAAACTTGCTGCCTTATGGTATGACAATTTTAAGGCAAATAGGAGAAGAGCCGGAAAAGAAAAAGTCGATTCATGGGAAAAATTTAAAAAAAGATGAAAGATAAGTGGGTGAGCAAAGAATATGAGCAAGAGCAGTATTTGAAATTAACACATCTTTCACAAGATGATGGCATGAGTGTGGAAGATTATCTAAAAGAATTTGAAAAGCTTTGCTTAATATGTGATTTGCAAGAGAAGGAAGCTTTTAAAATTGCTCGATTTGTGAAGGGATTGTCAAAGACAATCAGTAGAAAAGTTGAAGTCACTCACTACACTTCTTTTAGTGATATGTGCAAATTGGCTCTGAAATTTGAAAATCAAGCCAAGGAAGAAAAGGAAAAAGAAAGGCCGAGAGTGCCTTATAAAAACACTTCAAAATATACTCCATCATACTCAAAAGAGAGTACTTTTCAAAGTAAAGCAACCTCTTCTGGTCCGAAATATGAGGCAAAGAAAGAAAAGGCTGTGGTTACTCCTAGTGAATTTTCTACAAGGAGGAAATGTTTTAAGTGGTTTATCCCTAGCAAAGCTGTTCTGACCGCTACTTAGTGTGCTATCATGGATGAAGAAGAACAAAGGTATAACTTTGTGGTTGAGGAAGTGGTAGATTCAGAGGATGAATTTGATGAAGAAATACAACCGAAGGACGAATTTAACATGATGGTTATGAGAAAAGTGTTGTTTAGTGAACCACAATCTGATTTGAGGCAAAGGAATAATTTGTTTCATACTAGATGCAAGATTGGTGAGAAGACTTGCAATGTGATTGTTGATAGTGGTGCTCAAACCGATGTAATTTCATCAGAGGCTGTGAATAAGTTAAAGTTGATTACTAGAGATCATGAAGAACCTTACAAGCTGAATTGGTTGAATGATAGCACTGGCATAAAGGTGAAGAAACAAGCTCTAGTCTCTTATTCTATTGGAGGCTTTGAAGATGAAAGGTAGTGTGATGTGCTACCAATGGATGCTTGTCATTTGTTGCTAGGAAGACCGTGACAGTTTGATCACAACTCGGAGCACAAAGGTAAGAGTAATGAATATCTTGTAACCACTAGGGATGGTAGAAAAGTTAAATTAATTCCCTTACCCCCTAAAGTTGCTAAAAAAGAAAAGAAAAAAAGCAACTATCTTGTAACTTGTAATGAATTTGAGAAAATAGTGGAAGAGCATGGTGGAGGGTATGCTTTGGTTGTAAGGGCCAAAGATACCAAGAGTACTTCTTGTGATAACTCATCATCCCTAAAAGAGTTATTAGAAGAGTACAAAGATGTGTTCCCCGATGACTTGCCCGAAGGCCTCCCTCCAATTAGAGGCATTAAGCACGCCATTGACTTAATTCTTGGAGCACCTTTGCCAAACAAAGCTGCTTATAGATGCAACCCAGAGGAAAGTAAGGAGTTAGAGAGGCAGGTGAATGAGTTGATTGAAAGGGGTTATGTGAGAGAAAGTCTTAGTCCTTGTGCTGTTCCTGCTCTGTTGGTGCCCAAAAAAGATGGGACTTAGAGAATGTGTGTAGATAGTCGGTCCATTAATAACATTACCATCAAATACCATTTTCCAATGCCTAGGTTGCAAGACATGTTGGATGAGTTGAGTAGAGCCTTAGTATTTTCCAAAATAGACTTAAGAAGTGGTTATCATCAGATGAGAATAAGGGAAGGGGATGAATGGAAAACAGCTTTCAAAACAAAATAAGGGTTGTATGAGTGGTTAGTGATGCCTTTTGGGCTTTGCAATGCTCCCAGTTCTTTTATGAGATTGATGAATGAGGCCGTCCTTTTATCAATGATTTTGTTGTTGTTTACCTGGATGATATCTTGGTGTATAGTAAAAACAATGAAGATCATATGATACATTTGAGGAAGTTGTTTGAAAAATTAAGAGAAGTGAAGTTGTATGGGAAGCTTGAGAAATGTGTATTCCTGAATCCTAGTGTGGTGTTTTTAGGATACATTGTGACTGGAGAAGGAGTACGAGTTGATCCAGAAAAGATAGAGGCAGTGAAGTCTTGGTTGGCTTCGACCAATGTGCATGAGGTTAGGAGTTTTCATGGGCTTGCTTCATTCTATAGGCGGTTCATTAAAAACTTCTCGACTATTATGGCTCCCATCACTGAGTTAACTAAAAAAGGAGAGTTTGAGTGGGGAGAAAGTGCTCAAAATGCTTTTGAAAAGATGAAAAACATGCTTTGTACTGCTCTAATACTTGTGCTTCCAGATTTTAACAAGGTGTTTGAGGTGGAGTGTGATGCAAGTGGGGTTGGAATAGGGGCTGTCCTTATACAAGACAAAAGGCCTGTGAGTTGCTTTAGTGAGAAATTAAATGGAGCTAAGATGAACTACTCTACTTACGACCGTGAGTTCTATGCCATAGTTAGAGCTCTTGATCATTGGTCCCATTACTTAAGGCCAAAACCATTTGTTCTTCATTCAGATCATGAGGCTTTAAAGTTCATACATGGGCAACAAAAGTTAAACAAGAGGCATGCAAAATGGGTAGAGTTTCTTCAATCGTTTTCCTTTAGTTCCAAGTATAAAGATGGGAAGAGTAATGTTGTGGCTGATGCTTTATCGCGTCGCACTTACTTACTTTCTATAGTGGATGCAAAAATTCTGGGTTTTGAACAACTCAAAGAGTGTTATAAAGATGATCCTGATTTTGCTGGTGAATTTGAAAAACAAACAAAAGATTATGTTGAGCAAGATGGTTATCTTTTCAAGGGAAACAAGTTATGTGTGCCAAAGGGTAGTGTTAGAGAATTATTGGTGAGAGAAGTTCATAGTGGAGGTTTAGCTGGACACTTTGGGGTACAAAAAACACTTGACATTCTGGGTGAGCATTTCTATTGGCCAAGAATGATCAAAGATGTTTCTTTAGTGGTGGAGAGATGTGCGACATGTGAGAAGGAAAAAGGGCATTTCACAAAAGGGTTGTATACTCCTTTACCAGTTCCTGATGTTCCTTGGGAAAGTGTTAGCATGGATTTTATTGTTGGGCTGCCTCGAACTCAAAGGGGTAGAGATAGCATTATGGTGGTGGTAGATAGATTTTCTAAAATGGCTCATTTTGTGGCTTGTAATAAAACTAATGATGCTGTAAAAGTGGCTGAATTGTACTTCAAGGAAATTGTCAAACTTCATGGCATTCCTCGGAGTATAGTTTTAGATAGGGACTCCAAGTTTTTAAGTCACTTTTGGAGGACCCTATGGAAGTTGGTTGGTACCAAGTTGTTATTTAGCACCTCTCATCATCCCCAAACTGATGGGCAAACCGAGGTGACAAATAGAACTTTGGGTGCTTTGTTACGTGGTCTTGTGAGCAAAACGCAGAAAGATTGGGATGTGAAACTAGCCCATGCGGAGTTTGCTTACAATAGGGCTCATTCTTTGACTACTTCTGGTTCTTCTTTTGAAGTAGTTTATGGAGTGAATCCATTTGTACCCATTGATTTGATTCCTTTGGTAAAGGGCGATATGGTTGAAAGGGATGCGGAAAAGAGGATGGAAACTTTTCAAAAAACCTGTGAGCAAGTGAAGAAAAAAATCGAGGAGATGAATAAACAATACCAAGAGAGAGCCAACAAAAAAAGAAAACAACCCATATTTTACCCTGGGGATTTGGTGTGGTTACATTTAAGAAAGGAGAAATTTCCCAAACATCGAAAAAATAAACTTATGCCAAGATCCGATGGTCCATTCAAAATTCTTGAAAGGGTAAATGATAGCGCATATAAAATTGAACTTCCTGATGAGTTGATGGGTGTAAGTGCTACTTTCAATGTGGGGGATTTGTCACCATACTTGGATGATTCAAGTTTGAGGACAAACTCTTCAAAAGAAGGAGGAAATGATCCAAGATCGAGTGTTCATGAGCCCGTTGCTTTAATTCTTGAGAAACTCGGGTTTAATTCTGTAGGAATGCTAATGGATGATCGAATGCAACAAGAGGGGGGGTGAATTGTTGTGTAGTAGGTTTAAGATTTTTGCCTCTAATTTTTGCGGAATTGTATCAAGTAAAGAACAAAACTTAAACTCAAAAACGAAAAGAAAAATAATAAAGGAGACAAAGATTTTACGTGGAAACCTTCTTGGCCTAATAAGAAGGAAAAACCACGACCCCCCGGGATTTCAAAATTCTCACTATGTTAAGGCAATCAATTACAATTACACAAAACAATGTTTGCTTCACTTGAAGCTTCTCAATTCTCTAAATGCTTCACTCTAAATGCTTCACTCAAAGCTTCTCTACTTAGGCCTACTTCTCTTCTCTTCTCTTTCTCTCCTTCTCTTTCTCTTCTCTCGATTCTATTCTCTATTCCCTTAGACTTCCCATAAGTCTAATTACAACAAAACAATCAATTACCCTTTACAAGGCCAATTCTCATGAAGATTAAAATTAAGTAGTTGCTCAAGAAAAATATAATGAATTAATTGGCATTCAAAAACAGAAAATATTTTTCTTTGAATAATCTCCCTTAAATGGACACTCTCTATTCATATCCGCTTAACCGTAGCTTCCCTCTTTTATAAAGGGAACAGCCGTCAGTGCACTCAGCCCACGTTCTCCATGAGATGCACTTATCCCACGACTTCCATAAACTTACTTGCTCCCAAAGAAAGTGGGAAGTTAGTTGAAAGTAGGAGTGGAACATAACTGCTGTACAATTAATATTATATGGGTTAAAGGAAGATCCTAAAATGTAGGAGACTAATTCAAAGTAGAGAACAAGTCTCTTGGATGTCCGAGTTTATAGGAGATAAACAAGGAATTAGTCTTCTCCATGTTTTTAGGCGTATTAAAAATATTTTGCCAATTAATAAATAAATTTAATTAAGCAACTAATTAAATTTTAACCTTTTACATTAACTAAAAACAGAAAAAATAATTTTCATAACTTCCAGTCAATGTCTTCTTCAGACCTGTATCGTGGGGAACAACGCACTGTCTCCATCTACAACTTTCGTCAGGACTTCAACTCTAGGAACAGTAAACTGACTTCTAAAGCAATTGTCCAACTTCTTGGATATTTGAGACATGTACAACTTCCACGAATCAAGTCATAGGCTTCATCAACGATTTAAATTAAACCGGATATATACCTACAAAACAATCTCTAAAAATATGTTTGTTTATTTAAAAGTGAAGTCATCATCAAAACCTTAAGAGGCCAACAAATTCCCCCTTTTTGATGATGGCAAACTTTATAAACAAACTTAAGTAAAATAGAGTAAAACAAATTTCTTAGAGCATACTAGAGATTAAAGCAACTCTAAATAACTTAACAAATCAACTCGTTACAATATAATTTACCAAGCATTCACAATAAAACAGTTTACTCCATAATATCAAATATTTTTCAAAACTTTCAAAATTAATTAACCTAAAACTTAAATAAAATAAACTAAGTTAAACTAAAATAAACTGACATAATAACTAACATAATTAAACTAACACACATTGTTAAATAATTTCAATCAGAAACATTTTGAGAACAAATGCACAAGAAAAATAAATATCCTCAAAAACTTAGCAACACAGATGATCACTAAACATAGAATCAATATTAATCAACCAAGATATGTAACTGTGTATTCACTTCTCCTCTTAAGTTTGTGCATAATCTTCCCCCTTTTGTCATCAATCAAAAAGAATTGGGAGTTATCAAAACTCAGCACAAACCAAATAGATTTGTTAGTGATGAAGACAAGAAACAATAATGAAAGCAAGCACCATAAAAGTAATCAAACCTGCAAATAGTCAATTGTCACAGACCATGAAAATAAAAACAAAGAAAGAAAAGTAGCAATTGTTCAAAGGTACATCAACAATGTACCCCAGATGGTACAAGAATAGAAAGAGAAATTGTTTGATAAGTGTCACAACCAACAAATCATCAAAATTATGAGGAGAGGGATCAAGGGTCGGTCTCTTCTTCATCAATGTACTCAGTCTGCACTTCCACTGTGTCCAGCTTGGCACCAAGACGTTGTTCCATTTGGTTTAGCTGATCCACAATTGAAGCAAGCGAGACACGAGTTTCATCTTGAAAGGCAGTGAATTGAGACTGTAGATCAAGGAGCTTGGAGAGAATGGAATGTAAGGAAACTGCAGGAATAGAGTCAAAGTTAGTACAGCCAATATTAGGTGAAGTGTGTGATTGTGGTGGTGGTGTAAACTGTATTGGTGATGGAGGTGGTGATGGAATTTGATGTGGTGGTGAATTGGCTGGCTTGGGAGAGGAAGGTTCAATAGGTGTCGGCTCAGGTATGTTGTCAGATGGTGTTTCATCAACCACAGTAGCCTTGCGCTTTAAGGCCAACCTCCTACTCTTCCTTTGCATTGACTTAGCCTTTTTCCTCATAGCCAACACAATCTCTTCATCACTGGAATCACTGCAGAGATTGTGAGGAACATTTTCATCCAAGGCTTCTTTTTGCTTATCTTTTTCCCCCTTACTTGCAGCTCCATCCTGTTCCTCTTTCTCAGATTTTTCAGTATGTTCAGAGAGAACAGGATCTTGTTCCTTTTCTCCCTCATTCTCCTTGTCCTCCTTTTCCTCCTTTTCTTCTTCGACTTCTTCAGCCCCTTCTTCTTCAGATTCAACTTCTACAACCCCCTCATGCATCAATATTCCCTCATCATTCAATTTCAAATGCAAATTTTGCAAACATTTAGCACCAATTTTCATGTTGGGACCCATTGGGAACTCCAACCCTTCCAATGGAACCTTAAATTTTCTAAAAATCCAGGTTAGCAACCCTCCATAACCAGTGAAACTTTTCTTTTCAATGCAATCTGATAAATGAGAGATCATCAATGAAGGAAAATTTATTTTAATGTGTTTTTCCATGCAGTAAATTAAAGTGGCGTCACGCAAACTCACTTGACTACGTTTTGAGTTTCGTGGTAAAATGAATCTGCGAGCAACATTGTACAACAACTTATGCATAGGAGAAAGAACATTGTGACTAATTTTCCCTTTTTGATCAACTCCTAAAAATTTTAGAATTGTTCGTTCATTGATACCAGAAAATGAAATCTTCGACCCAATATAATATGTATCAAAACCAACATTGGGAACATTAAACCATTCCCTAATAAAGCACTGTTAAATTCAATTTTAACAGTTTTAACAACACTAGAACACATTCCGCCATCATTGGAGAAATTTAAAATAAATTCTCTCATTAGGTTTGGAAAAATTGAATTGCAACTGAAGTTTGACATCAATGATTCCCATTCTTGAAACTTTAAAATGTCATGCAATCTAGGAAAGTTAGTAGAATCATACCAATATTTATCCAACCCGAATCCTACTGTCATCTCCTTTGAAACCTCTTCAGCACTGTTTGGATCAACATGCTTTGAGCGCTTAACTACTCTGGAAGATGAACCACCTGTTGAAATCTTTCTTTTGGTACTTGTGGGTTCAGTGGAGTGTTTTGGTGATTCTTGTGTGGTTTCAGTTGGTGTGGGTGGTGCATCCTGCAGTAATGGTGGTGGAAGAACTACTCTTAGTGGTTTTGGTTGGTCGGGTATACATGATTTGGTAGTTTTCTTGCCTGATTTAGATGATTTGAAGGTTTTCATTTTTTTTGAATTTTTGAAGGTTTTGAGAGAAGGAAGAAGGACAGTTTCTTGAGTGAGAAATTGAGAGAAGGTTTGGGAAAGTAGAGTGTAATGACGTAAAGGAGGGGTTTTTAAATGATTGAAGTGACGGTTACTCCTCCAAGTCCCACTTTATTGCCCTTTGCATTGCTTGAGTGAAGAAAACCGTTCTCCCAAAAATTTTAGTTTAAGTTGGCCGAAAAAAAAATAAAAATAAAAAATGACATATGAATAAATTATGAAATATGAGTATTAAAATAAAATAAGAAGAAAAAGGATAGGAAAATGATGAATAAAAAAAATTATAAGGAAAATAATGAACATATTGCATTGGTCTGATCAAATTAACAACATGCAAATAAGAAAACATTCATAGTACAAACTTTATTACGTGTTTACCTGATCCATGCAATAATTGATTTTCAATCAAGATATTGAGATTGATTCATGACCTTTTCATTCTCATGATGCTTCAATGGGAAATATATGCAACTAACTTTAGTGGAGCTTGATCATACCAAGTTCCAATCTCATCTTTTCATATTGTTCCCTAGGAAGTGGTTTGGTCAGAATATCTGCAACTTGTTCATTTGTGTTAACATGCTTTAATATAATATTTTTGTGTTCTACGTTATCCTTAAGAAAATGATGTCTAATATGTATATGTTTAGCACGAGAATGATGCACTGGATCTTTGGATATACATATGGCACTGGTATTATCACAATAAATAGGAATGCATTCAACTTTAATACCAAAATCTCTTAGTTGCTGTTTTATCCAAAGCATTTGGGAACAGCAAGCTGCTGCTGCTACGTATTCAGCTTCGGCAGTGGATAATGCAACAGTATTTTGCTTCTTGGAACTCCATGAAACTAAACATGAGCCAAGAAATTGTACCATACCTGATGTACTTTTTCTATTTACAAGATCACCTGCATAATCTGCATCACTAAAACCTTTTAAATCATAAACATCACTTTTAGGATAAAATAAGGACAAGTCGTCTGTTCCCTTCAAATATCTTAAAATTCGTTTGACTGCCGTGAGATGTGATTCTTTAGGATTTGATTGAAATCTAGCACATAAACCAACACTAAATGAAATATCGGGTCTACTTGCAGTTAGATATAATAAAGAACCTATCATGCCTCGATACATTGTTTGATCTACGTTAGTTCCTTTTAGGTCTTCATCTAATCTAACATTTGTAGCCATGGGTGTATGGTTGGTTTTAGCATTTGTTAGACCATATTTCTTTAGAAGTTCTTTTATATATTTTTGTTGATGAATGAAGATACCATTTTCGGTTTGTCTAATTTGTAACCCAAGGAAGAAATTTAGTTCTCCCATCATGCTCATTTCAAATTCTGTGCCCATTAGGTTAACAAATTCTTTACATAATAAATCATTAGTGGCACCAAAAATATTATCATCAACATAAATTTGAACAACCAAAATATTAGAACCTTTATTCTTAAAGAACAAGGTTTTGTCGATTTTTCCTCTTACAAAGTTGTTTTGAATCAAAAACTTTGAAAGTCTTTCATACCATTGCCTAGGAGCTTGCTTCAAGCCATATAGGGCTTTATCAAGCTTGTAGACATGATCAGGACAAGAGGTATTTTCAAAACCTGGGGGTTGTTCAACAAAAACTTCTTCATCAAGAAAGCCATTTAAAAAAGCACATTTCACATCCATTTGATATAATTTAAAATTCATGAATGCAGCAAAAGAAATTAAAATTCTAATAGCCTCTAACCTTGCTACCGGAGCAAATGTCTCAGTATAATCAATACCTTCTTGTTGATTGTACCCTTTGACCACGAGTCTTGCTTTGTTTCTTACAATTATTCCATGCTCATCTAGCTTATTCCGAAATACCCATTTCAAACCAATTACCTTCTTGCCTTTTGGTTTAGGTTCTAAGTGCCACACTTTATTTCTTTCAAATTCATTTAATTCATCTTGCATGGCTACTATCCATTCGGAATCCTTTAGAGCTTCTTCGTGATTTTTGGGTTCAAGTGATGATAGGAACGCAAAGTGTGCACAAAAGTTTCTCAGTTGGGATCTGGTTTGTGTTCCTTTATTCATATCACTTATAATCAGATCAAGAGGATGATAACTTTGGTATTTCCAAGGTTTAGGCACAAATTCTCTGGAGGGAACAGTAGCATGTTCTGTTTCAGCATCTGGATTTGCATTTTGTTCAGCTACTGGATCATCTTGGTCAGCTGCGGGAACAACTGGATTGGGAACAGTCTGCTGGTCCTGTTGTTCTGGCAGTTCCTAGATTTGGTCAGTTTCTTCTGCCTCTTCTTGTGTAGACTGTTCACTTGCTGTTCCATGATCTTGCACTTTAATTCCTTCATCATCATCTTCCAAGTTTGCAAGACCTATTTTAATATTACTTGTTTCCTGTTCACTTGTTGAAAAGTTAGTTTCATCAAAAATTATGTGAACAGATTCCTCTACACACATTGTTCTCTTATTATAAACTCTGTAAGCTTTGCTATGTGATGAATAACCGAGAAGTACTGCTTCATCACTTCTTTCATCAAACTTACCTATATTTCGTTTTCCATTCACATGAACAAAACATTTGCATCCAAATACACGAAAATAGGAAATATTTGGTTTAACACCTTTGAGTAATTCATAGGGTGTTTTAGAAGTGATTGGCCTTATCAGTACACGATTCAATATGTAACATGCAGTATTGACGGCTTCTGCCCAAAAATTCCTAGGTAGACCACTAGCAATCAACATGGTCCTAGCCATTTCTTCTAAGGTCCTATTTTTCCTTTCTACCACTCCATTTTGTTGTGGTGTTCTAGGTGCGGAAAATTGTGATTTATGCCATGTTCATTGCAATAATTCATGAAGTTTGAATTTTCAAATTCTTTCCCATGATCAGACCTTATGTGAACGATTTGATTATTGGTAGATTTTTGTATTTTATTAGCAAAAGAAACAAACTCATCAAAAGCTTCATCTTTGCTTACCAAAAATAAGGTCCAAGTAAATCTACTAAAATCATCAACTATGACAAACACATATCTTTTGTCACTACAACTTTGTGTTCTCATAGGTCCACATAAATCCATATGAATTAATTCTAATGGTCTAGTGGTAGTCACAACGTTCTTTGATTTAAAGGATGACCGCACTTGTTTTCCTTTAGCACAAGGATCACAAACTTCATTTTTAAGGAATTTTATTGCAGGTAATCCTCTTACTAGGTCTTTTGATCTTAATGTGTTAATCAATGAATAACTAGCATGACCTAGACGTTTGTGCCAAAGAAGTGGGTCTTCTTCAATAACACTTAAACACGTTAGACTGTTTCTGGGAACAGTGTCCAGGTCCACCACATAGGTGTTCCCTTTTCTGATTCCCTCCAGCACAGGGTCTCCTGTACTGTTCCTAGAAATTATGCATCGTTCAGAAGTAAACTTAACAGAGTTACCTTTGTCGCAAAATTGAGAAATACTTAACAAATTGTGTTTTAAATTCTCGACTAAAAATACGTTATCGATGGCATGGGAACTAGACCTTCCAACCTTTCCTTTGGCAATTATCTCACCCTTCATGTTGTCACCGAAGGTTACTGTTCCCCCATCATAGGCTTCAAGTGAGAGAAATTTAGATTTGTCACCCGTCATATGCTTGGAACACCCACTGTCGAGATACCATGAGTTGTTCCCCCTCACTTGAACCTGCAAAGCAAACTAATGGTTAGGTACAGGAACCCATTCATCCTTGAGTTCCTTGTCGACAATACTTGAATCACATTTCTTAATCCATATTCGTTCGACATAATTTTTATTTGCTTTGATATGCTGTTCCTTCTTTATACATTGATGTTTCAGGTGTCCACTTTTACCACAGAAGGAACATATTTTGCTACTAGGGAGATCTACATAGACCTTTTTCTTTTTATCATTCTTCATATAGCCTAGTCCTTCTTTACTTTTGATTTTAGCATTTAGAATCCATTTGGGAATTTCATTGAATTTCCCTTTTCCTCTTAAGTTTATTTTATTTTTCAAATTTTCATTTTCAATTTCGTAGGATTCTAATTTTGATTTCAACTTTTGAAATTCAGTGTTAACCATGTGAGTAGATATATTGTTTGCATCTTTACTTAATCCTAACAATCTGTTTTGATTCACTTCGATACTAAGGAAAATAAATTCTTGTTTCAATTTCTCAATTGTCTCTTTCAAAACAACATTCTGATCTAGCAAATTAAAAAATCTGCTTTGTACATCTATTCCAAATGAATTTAGATATTATACATGATCCTTGTTTGAGTTGAGGTCTTTCTCAATTTGGAGACACTTAGCTGTTTTTTCATTCAATTTTTCTTGTGTCTCTAACAACAATTTGATTAATTTATTCTTACTTAAATTAGACAGTTGTTTAGAAGATGGACTAGAAGACATTACCTCTTTTTCCTTAGACTCTTCATGAGATGCCATGAGACACAGATTTGCGGTTTCTTCCTCCACTGGAGCTTCTGTCTCAGCCTCGCTCTCCGTATCACCCCAAGCTGCGATCATTGCCTTTCTAAAATCAGTTTTGAAGTTTCCTTTCTTATATTGTTTACCAACTTCTCTTGCTTTTCCCTTGCCCCTCTCATTTTTCCATTGAGGGCAATCCTTGATGAAGTGATCAGTGCTCCCACACTTGTGGCATTCAAAATTTGTCTTCAAGTTAGCAGTTCCTTTTTCTTTGTTGTTTCTTTGATTTCTATATCTGCTGTTCCTGAAGAATTTTTTGAATTTACGTGCCAACATAGCAGCTTCCTCTTCACCAGCGTCTGACTCTTCACTATCATCTGCTGCCAGAGCCAGTCCTTTGTTACGGGAACTGTCAGCTGTTCCCAAATGCAATTCATGAGTCATGAGGGAACCAGCCAACTCTTCCAAATTAAACTTGGTGAAATCTTTGGACTCCTGGATGGCTGTGACCTTAGCTCTCCAGCGTTCGTCTTGAGTAAGACTCCTAAGTATTTTCCTAACTTGTTCATCAACGGGAATGATTCTACCAAGAGAGACTAATTCATTCGTAATATTTGTGAACCTAGTGAACATCTCTTGAATGTTTTCCCTCGGTTCCATGACGAATCTTTCATATTTGGACATTAGCAAGTCAATCTTGGATCGCTTTACTTCACTAGTACCTTCATGGGTAACTTCTAGCAGGTCCCAAATCTGCTTAGCGGTTTTGCAACCCATAATACGATTGCGCTCATTTGGACCAAGCCCACAGTGAAGTAACTTGATAGCAAGAGCGTTCATCTCCATCTTTTGAAAATCTTCTTTTTCATATTCAGTGATTGGTTTTGGAACAGCTTTATTGTTGGAGTTGATGGTCGTCACCTCAAAGTCTCCAATTTCAATGACTCTCCAAACTTGATAGTTTTCGGCCTTTATGAAGATTTTCATTCTATTTTTCCAGTAAGTATAGAATTTCCCATCGAACATGGGTGGTCTTTGTGTGGAGTACCCCTCTTCCATGCGCTCGTTCATCTTCAACATCTTTCCAGGGAACAGGATACTGCTCTCAGGATTTCCTGATTAAATGAGGAACAGGGCTCTGATACCAATTGTAGGAATGCTAATGGATGATCGAATGCAAAAAGAGGGGGGGTGAATTGTTGTGTAGTAGGTTTAAGATTTTTTCCTCTAATTTTTGCGGAATTGTATCAAGTAAAGAACAAAACTTAAACTCAAAAACGAAAAGAAAAATAATAAAGGAGACAAAGATTTTACGTGGAAACCTTCTTGGCCTAATAAGAAGGAAAAACCACGACCCCCCGGGATTTCAAAATTCTCACTATGTTAAGGCAATCAATTACAATTACACAAAACAATGTTTGCTTCACTTGAAGCTTCTCAATTCTCTAAATGCTTCACTCTAAATGCTTCACTCAAAGCTTCTCTACTTAGGCCTACTTCTCTTCTCTTCTCTTTCTCTCCTTCTCTTTCTCTTCTCTCGATTCTATTCTCTATTCCCTTAGACTTCCCATAAGTCTAATTACAACAAAACAATCAATTACCCTTTACAAGGCCAATTCTCATGAAGATTAAAATTAAGTAGTTGCTCAAGAAAAATATAATGAATTAATTGGCATTCAAAAACAGAAAATATTTTTCTTTGAATAATCTCCCTTAAATGGACACTCTCTATTCATATCCGCTTAACCGTAGCTTCCCTCTTTTATAAAGGGAACAGCCGTCAGTGCACTCAGCCCACGTTCTCCATGAGATGCACTTATCCCACGACTTCCATAAACTTACTTGCTCCCAAAGAAAGTGGGAAGTTAGTTGAAAGTAGGAGTGGAACATAACTGCTGTACAATTAATATTATATGGGTTAAAGGAAGATCCTAAAATGTAGGAGACTAATTCAAAGTAGAGAACAAGTCTCTTGGATGTCCGAGTTTATAGGAGATAAACAAGGAATTAGTCTTCTCCATGTTTTTAGGCGTATTAAAAATATTTTGCCAATTAATAAATAAATTTAATTAAGCAACTAATTAAATTTTAACCTTTTACATTAACTAAAAACAGAAAACATAATTTTCGTAACTTCCAGTCAATGTCTTCTTCAGACCTGTATCGTGGGGAACAACGCACTGTCTCCATCTACAACTTTCGTCAGGACTTCAACTCTAGGAACAGTAAACTGACTTCTAAAGCAATTGCCCAACTTTTTGGATATTTGAGACATGTACAACTTCCACGAATCAAGTCATAGGCTTCATCAACGATTTAAATTAAACCGGATATATACCTACAAAACAATCTCTAAAAATATGTTTGTTTATTTAAAAGTGAAGTCATCATCAAAACCTTAAGAGGCCAACAAATTCTTTTTTTTGCAAACCAGAATTTGTCACATGCTTAGTATGGGATAACAAATAAATGGTACAAAAGAGCCAGGGTGGCATCAATATGCAATGTTGGTCCAGAATATTAATTTTTATTTTTATTTTTGAGTTTTTGGGGCTGATTTTCATTAGTATAAGGGGGAATGAATTTAGTTTCTAGAAATCAGCAAGTTCATTGTATTTGCTAGAAGAATTTTGATACATGAACTCTAATTAATTTATGAATTTGTTGACCAACAAAGGGGGATGTATTGACTGAAATAGGGGATGTATTTGAAAGCTTCTAGAATCTTGTATTCACCCTATATAAAGAAATGTTTTGTAATCAAAAAAATTCAGATTTTGTTTCAAAATATAAACCTTGAGTTTTATGCATTGCTTTTCTTCTTGTGTTTGTCCAAAGAAATAGTAATTTCAATTATCACTTTGAGTTTGTCTTGATTGTTAATTCTTAGGAGAGATTGAGTGTGTCTTGTCTCTAGCCTAAAACCCCAAATCATTGAGTTTGTTCTTGTGATTTGGCTCATATCAATATTCTTCTACTATTCTTTCTTATCTACTCTTTTAAATCAGAAACTTTTAAATCTAAATTTGTTCTTCCTAATCACACTTACATCAACATTGTTGAGTAATCCAACAAACTACTACATATGTATACAAGTCATTAACAAACATTTCCAAATCAAATTCCTTGTTCACTTGGTAATCATTTATAAACATTATTTTATCCAAATCAAAACTCTTTTAAAAGATCGTTTGGTATCGACATAAATACGGCTATGAACCTTTAGTTCATAACGAATCAAAACACGGCTATAACTTTACAAGTTAATAGCGTAAATCAAAATGCGGCTATTACTTTACAAGTCAATAGCGAAACAATACGGCAAATGACAAATGTGATATCCTTTTCAAAACAAACAAAACTTTATGTACCAAATGTATTTATTCAAAACTCATATTAAATCAATAATTTAACAGCACTTAAAACGTGGGAATATATGGACCGTCAGGAAGTAGGCTTGATCTAAATCCTGAGAACACGGGTGATCGTCATCACCGAAAATACGGTTCTTGCAAGAACGAAACGGGATCGAGGGCTCGAGACCGATCCGAATAACCATTACCTATTATCAAGCTATAGGATTTCATAATAACCCGGATATATATATCCATTGCCATTTCCTAAAAACGAACATTTTTCAATGTCGAACATTTCAATATAAAACAAAACAATTATTCAATTGATTTTCTTAGAAATCAACAATCATACCTCATTTTCATATATATATATATATATATATATATATATATATATATATATATATATATATATATATATATATATATATATATATATATATATATATATATATATATATATATATATATATATACTCTTGTTTTAGTTTTTAGAGAGATAGATTCTTTACATTCTCAATCAATAAAATCCTTCCCCTTAATCTTCTTTGAGAATCATCTTGTACAATCAATATTATCTTGATTCTTCTACTGCAAATCTTGCAGTTTCTCATGATATCAGAGCAAGTCTTGCTCTTACTGCTTCCGTTTTAATCTCTTTCTTCATCCTCTGATTTCTTCTTCATCCTTTTAATGGCTGCTTCAGAAACGCCATTTTCAAAACATGCAGAAACGCCTATAACAATCAATGCTGAAATTCCGATAACAAATAATGCTGAAATTCCAGTTCAAAGCAAGGTGAATTTCAATTTTAATGATCCTTATTTTCTTTATTCTTCTGATATTTCACAACATTCAATTTTTGCTCTTGTTTTCTCGGGTTCCTACTATGTAAACTGGAGTAGATCTGTGAAAATGGCTTTATATGCAAGAAACAAGGAGCGTTTTATTGATGGAACTCTTGTCAAGCCATCGTATCATCAACTGATTTCAAGAAATGGATGTGAAATGACTACATTGTGAGATCATGGATCGTCAATTCCATGGAGAGAGGTATTTCAGAAACTTTCATGTTTGTTGATTCAGCTTGTCAATTATGGAAGGAAGTTAAAGATAGGTATGGCCAAAGCAATGCACCTCAATTATTTGATCTACATAGATCTCTTTTTCTTACTGAGCAGAATGAATCTTCCATTACTGAATATTATGCTAAAAAGAAGAGAATATGGGATTAAATTCATGACCTAGAAGGTTTTCCTGATTGTTCTTGTGGAGTTCTTGCTGATTGTTCTTGTGGAATTTTAAAAAAAATCTTAGATGCTGATAATAGAATGAAGTTAATTCAATTTCTTTCTGGTATTAACCCTACCTATGATCAAGTTAAGACAAACATTTTTAGTACTGATCCTTTACCTAACATCAATAAAGTCTATCATATTCTTCAATCCGTTTAGAGACAACACAAAAATAACCTTTATACAAGCCAATCTAGTGAGATCACTGCTTTTGCTGCTCATCAATTCAAACCTAATAATTCTGCTGGTATGAGGAAGGATTCCAAGAAAACTAAGTTTGAAAGAATATGTGAGCATTGTAAAGGCAAAGGTGACACAATTGATCAATGTTTCAAGCTTATAGGCTACCTTGAGTGGTATTCAAACAAGAAGTTTAAATTCGTTTCTAAAACAACTGCAAATGTTCATGTTGATAATCCTGGCATTCTTGGATCTGTCCCTTGTTCTGGTTCTGGTTCCTCAGGAAAGGTGTCTTCTTCTGTTATTGATCCTCAAATGTTATCAATAGTATGCAAGGAGGTCATTAAATGCATGAATCAATCTTCCATCTCTACTGATCCTCTTACTTCTTCTTATGCAAATGTGAATTTTGAAGGTATTTTTTTTGTTTCTGATGTTGATTCTAATTCTCCAAATATTCCTGCCAATTCTTGGATTATAGACACTGGTGCATCTGAACATATGTGCTCTAATTCTAAATTTTTTTCTTCTCTCCACTCTTTGCATTCTCTTATTCTTGTTGGATTACCCGATGGTTCAACAAATACTGTTACTCATTCTGGATCTATCAAACTTAATTCTGATATTACTCTTGACAGTGTATTGTTTGTTCCTTCTTTTAAACATAATCTTTTATCTGTTGGACAATTGCTTGATAATAACAATCTTCTTGCTAAGTTTACTGATCATTCATGTATATTTCAGGACCTTACAACTAATGAGATCAAAGCCACTGCTGTGAGAACATCAAGCTTATATCTTTTGTGTCCTTCAGATTCTTCATATCATGTTCCGCCTAATAAGCTTGTTGTAAATACAGCTTGTTCTTCTTCTAGTCTTGGTTTACTTCATGCAAGATTAGGTCATGTTTCTTTTTCTACTATGAAACATATTCCTCATGTAATAATCAATAATAATAACGAGAATTTTCATTGTGAATCTTGCATTTTAGGGGAACATCATAAGTTTCCTTTTCCTATTTCATCCTCTCAGGCTACTGCATCTTTTGAGCTTATTCATATTGATCTTTGGGGTCCATACAGATCACCTTCCTTATCAGGAGCCACATATTTTCTTACTATTCTTGATGATTACACTAGAACCACTTGGACACATTTACTTCACAGCAAACACCAAGTGTTTCATATAATTTCTACTTACCTTGCCTATGTCTCAAATCAGTTTAACACCACTGTTAAAATCATATGAAGTGATAATGGGACTGAAAATTTCCAAGAATCTTGTAGTTCTCTTTTTGCTTCAAAAGGCATTATACATCAAAGGAGTCTTCCTCGTTTACCTCAACAAAATGGCAGAGTTGAGAGGAATCACAGGCACCTTTTAGAAGTTGCTAGAACACTAAGATTTCATGCTGGATTACCTATTAAATTTGGGGTGATTGTTTATTGACTGCCACATATCTCATAAACCTCATGCCAACCTCTGTCTTGAATTGGAAAACTCCGTATGAATTACTCATGAACAAACCTGTAACTTTTGATCATCTCAAAGTTTTTGGTTCATTATGCTATCCTGCTCACAAAACTACTGATAAATTTGCTCCTAGAGCTAAAAAATGCATCTTTTTAGGTTATCCTTATGCTTAGAAGGGATACAAATTGTATGATTTGAATCAACACAAAATTATTCTTAGCAGAGATGTTATTTTCAAAGAACATATTTTTCCTTATAAACAACAACACACATCTACTTTTACTTCTCAGCAACCCGAGCTTATTTTTTCTTCATCAGACATTTCTGATGATACTCCTGTTTTCCAGCATATTCCTCCTATTAATTCTCCTTTAACTTCTTCTTTCAGTTCTCCTCAATCCACTAATCCTTCTTCTACATATGTTTTTGATCAGTCCAATAACTTTACTGCTTCCCCTGATAATTCTTCTTCTTCTTCTCCTCTCATTCCTGCTCCAAGAAAATCCTCCAGAATTCCAAAATTCCCTTCCAAATATCAAGATTTTGTTACCAATATTCCTATCATCAAACCTTTAACTACTCCACAAGATATACCATCTCCCTCCTCCTTATCTTTTAATGTTCATATAGAACCTTCTCTTCAAAATATGTCTTCTGCAGACTTAGATAGTATTTCTTCCATGCTATCTGTTTATGAACCCAATTCTTACAATAAAGCTAAAAATGACCCTAGATGGATCAGTGCCATGAACAAAGAACTTGAAGCTTTGGAAACCAATCATACTTGGGAGTTAACCACTTTACCCCCTGATAAGACTGCTATTGGTTGCATATGGGTTTACAAAATTAAATTTCAAACTAATGGATCTATGGAGAGATGCAAAGCTAGGTTGGTAGCTAGGGGTGATAAACAGGAGAAAGGGAAAGACTATAAACACACTTTTAGTCCAGTTGCAAGGTTCACCACAGTGAGAACAATTATTGCCTTAGCTGCTGCTAAGAACTGGAGTATTCAACAGATTGATATCAACAATGCCTTTTTACATGGCTATATATCAGAAGCTGGACCAATTCGAGTTTGGATTAAGAGACGTTTGCGGGACAATAGTCTACGTAGAGCAAGTGCAATAGGCAATGATTCAAGGGAAACCGTAACATATGTGAGTAATCGCTAGTAGTGTTAGACAACTTGCACTGTAGCTGTTTGGGTGATTAAACATCAACCTAGTCACCAAAAAAATCAAGGGAAAAACTCACTAGACGTGGAGGATTTAAAATTTTAAATATGCTGGGAAACACACACTCTAGAGAAAATTGAAACCAGTATGATGAACCAAAAAAAAAAGACTAACCAACTGGTGGAATTGTGCAATCGACCTAGAAGAATGGGTCACCCAGAGGAACGATTTTTAAAAACTTACCAGAATAAGATGGGCCTATCATACCCTTGATTCCTTCAGAACACCAGACTTAAGGGTCTACGGGTAAATTATATGTGTCTAGAGCAGATACCTTGTCATCTAGATCAAAGGGCTATCCTAAGGGTCTGAGTTGGACCAATTAGGGTCTTGATCAAGAGACATCTAAGGTAAAATAGTTTAGGTCATTGGCTGTCTAGGTCAAAAGGTGTAACAATCTGAAACTACAACTGATTAAACAAGATTAATTTAAACTAATACGGAAGTTTAATGCTTATATCGGGCTATTACATTGATAATATAATCAATTACTCAAATGATTATATTATCTACAAGACATTTATCAAGAATTTAAATATTAAAGTTTACAATCTTTGAGAGATGTAAAGAAATTACATTATAAGAAACATTTGAACCGATTTAAAATATATAAAATTCAGCAGAAAATTCGGCAGAAAATTCGGCAGATGTCTGTTTGTAAATCGGATAAACCAAAATATTTCCTTTTGACTTAAAGTCACCCTACAAGTTCCAAACCAACATTTTAAAATTATAACCAATCAGTGGCACAAGAGCCGAACATTCTAAAATCACATCACCTCATAGGGTGGAACCTTTTCTCCAAAAATCCAAAATAAGTGCTAAAATAATTTTAAGTAAAAGATTTCCTTTACTTACATTCTTTTATGTGATTGGTTGAGATTATTTTAATAATTGCTAATCTTTACGCTTTCAGCTGCCATTGACTTCGTCAATCTCAATCTTCTCAAAATCTGTCCCCTATCAGAACAGATTCAAAGAACAAAACCACATAGTCAGCTTATGCTGAGTACACATTTAACATAGCTTAAATCCTCTCACAATCCAACCAAAATACCGATTATATGTAACATATAGCGGAAAAGAAATTTTATAACTATATTTACACAAAATGATTGGGCACCGTTTTCTAACTGTACAACTCTAACCTTCAGGTAGGTCATGTATCGGCATGTAGTATTAGCTAAACAGACTGAGCTAGATCCCATACTATAAATCTGAATACATTTGCAGGTAGGATTTATTAATCATATCCTACAAAACATTTATTTTTGCAAACACAACACTATATAAATACATTATAAAATATTTTTCTTTATTCTTTATTTTCTATTTTTATAAATCAAATATCTTTCTACTTTCTTTGCCAAAACATTTTCTTTAAAGATTAGAAATCACCATTCAATAGATAGAACTTTCTTTTCTGTTTTATTTACAAAAGCAACGAGTCATCCCACAAAATGCCACGACTCGTCGCACATCTACTAATCTCAGCATAATAGTCCAGAGCCAAAGCCACAAGTCGTCTCATCTATGTCGCGACTCGTCACATACATTCTGATCTGAGCACTGCGTTCTAGAGGCTGAGCGACAACTCGTCTCCAACTTGCCATGACTCGTCGTACATTCACTGAACTCACATACCCCAGGCAGAACAAAAGCGACGAGTCGTCGCCCTTGATATCACGAGTCGTCGCTAGCACGTCAGGTGCCTTTTTCGTGCGTTTTGAAAATTAGTTTTTGGAGCCACTATAAATAGTGGTAGTTATTTTTTTTATATCATTAAGTTAGTTTTTAATTTTTAATTTTTGAGAATTTTTCTTTTTGTTCTTCTCCATCGAGAGCTCTTTGTTGTTAAACTCTATTATTACGTTAAATTTCCTTGCAATTTACATTTACGTTCTTCTCAATTCGTAAGTTTTCTTTATTTATTGCTTTATTATTTATCTTTGTGCATTGAAATCATTCATCATTTTCATGTTTAGTGTTTCAATTAAGTCGTCATTCATCATGAATTGCATTTTCATTACCATGTCTAATGAGTAGTTTTCCTCTCTAGGGTTAGGGTAAAAACCCTAATTCGAAGCATGGGATGATATTTTATCGATTAATTGTGTGAAATTTAGGTCTATAATTAACCTATGCTTAATGAATTTTAGTTTAAATATCTTTATTAACCTTTTTCAATAAACGGAAGTTTGAGATTAGGATTAATTTAGGATTGAGATATATTTAAGTTAAATTCCTATTAGTTAGCGAATAAAACGAAAGTTTGAGGATTAACGCTAATAAGGTCTTAAACAGATGTTGATCAATACAGCGAAAGCTTGAGGTTAATTAGATCACGTTTAATTATGCAAATGACTCAAATTCATACAATTATGAGAGTAATTGACTCCCATGTTAGAATTAAGTGATTCCCGACGCCCTAGATTTGTCATATTATTATTATCTTCGTATTAATCATTGTCTTAGCTTTAATTATTAGTTTTATTTGCATTGGAATATTAGTTTCTCAACCCAACTACTTTTTGATCCGTGTCTCGTAGTCATAAATCGAACAAATTAGTTAACTCGCTTCCCTGAGATCGAACCGTTTAGCTACACATACACCGTGCGCTTGTGGTTAAAATAAAATTTACACATCAAGTTTTTGGCGTCGTTGCTGGGGAGGCGACGGATAATTCTTTTGTTTTATTGATTGATCTACTTGCCACTTGCTTGTTGTTCCTCTCCTAGACCCTTTTGTGTTTGAATTCTTTGAATGCATAGAAAGGCTCAATCTCTAAAGCGATTCGACCTAGAGATCGAAGCTACTGCCCTTAGAATGAACGCTGAACGCGTAAGGCGGTTAAGGCGACAACAAGACCAAATGGCCAATAACGACGCTAACCAATCCTTTGGCCAATTGGGTGTGCCCACGCTCACCCAAACTTCCATTCCATGCATCGTCAAACCCAATTTCGGTACAGAAAATTTTGAATTGAAGCCTCACCTTATCCAAATGATTGAGAGGAACCATATCGCTGACTTTATAGAAAGATGTGACACTATCACTGCTAATCCGAGCCCGCTGGTATATAGGACCTAGGAGGAACTGGCCAATGGCTTTTTGGTCAAATTCTATCCCCCACTGTAATAAAGTTTAATTATAAGTTTATTAAGCTGACTGGGGTTATTAAGTAAGTTAATTCGAGTAATAATATTATTTGATAATATTGACTCAAGTATTTGATTTGTTAACATTTTCAAGAAAGAGGTATATTTTATTTAATGCAAAAAATTCGTATAAAGAGTACTTTGATAAAAGTGTATTTTGATTATATTTTATTAATTGATTACTATCTTATCTTTATAAAAATAAATTTAAATAAAGTATTGAAAAATAAATTCATAAATGCAATCCTTATTCATACAACCAATTACGAAATTTTACTTATTTCGTAAATCGTTTATTATACCCTTACAGCATGTTTTATATAAGATTGTCTTACGACGAGATGACTTTGATAGAATTTAATGGGTCAAAGCTGAAAATAAAACCAATCTTATCCCCATCTAACCGACATACCCTTACTCCCTCATACAAAACCCACGGCTCCCACTCCCTCTCTTACCCTAACTCCCTCTTCTATCTCCCTTCTTCCTCCATTCTTTCCCCTCACAGGAAAAATCTCCTACCGTCACCACCAGGCCAGCCAAGGCCGCAGCAGGCCACAAAGCCCAGCAGCCGCCTGCTTTCTTCTCCTCCTCCCTTTATTGTTGGTAACCACTTTTCCCTCTTTTGTTGTTTTGTTTTCAAATTTAAATGTTAGAGTTTTGTAATTGTGTAACACCCCGTAATTTATCGGGTTTAAAAATAAATAAAATATAATAAAATAAAGTATAACAAAATAAAATAAATAAGTAATATTAAACTATACTATTTTATATAGTTAATTATAATAAATAAAGTAAGTTTAATTTTATCGGTAACAAGTTTTATCGCGTACGATGTTATCCTGTGACGTTTCTTTGTTGTTTTAACAAAAGTATAATAATTAATTAATTAATTTAAAAAAAATATATTATAATGGAAGGGAGGTGAAGGGGTTTTGGAGGGTATGGGAGGAGTCTTGTAACTCCTCTCATAATGGTGTAATTAGGATTAATTACGTTCGTCCTTAATTTCCCATATTAATCCTAAACATCCTTTGTATTCCTCACACTTCAAAGCCTCAAGTGAATAAAGAAAAAATCAGAAAAATTTTCCTCTTCCTTGTGCTCTTGCTTTCGGTATTCACAAACAAAAAAAAAAAAAAAAAAAAAAAAAAAAAAAAAAATTTGTTCTCTTGTTTTTGTCATTCAACCTTTTGATCAAAGGGGTAAGTTTAATGGAATTGCTAATTGTAGATTTTATATACAAGGTTTTCTAAGATGAATTATATTTTATGTATGATGATATCCTATGACTTTGAGGAGGATTGAGTATATTTTTATGTAATTTTCTTTAATAATCTTTTAATAACTCTTAATTTTGTTAAAAAGATTAGGTTATGTTTCTTGATTTATATTCTTTAACAAAGTTTAAATTTGTTATAAGGATTGAGTTTATGTTGATATTTAAATAAATTTCTTTTATGGTTTAAATTTCTCTAACTAGATTTCAATTTGTTGGTAGAAATTAAGTTGGTATGGATTAAGTTATGTAGTCATCCAATGGTTTAATAATCCTTTAACAAAATTTGATTTGCTTGAAGGATTGTGTTATATTTATATATATGTGTCTTGATTTAAAAGGGTGATTTAGTTTTGTAATTTTCTACAAAATTGAATTTGTTAAGAGAATTAGGTATTTAATTTAGTTATCATAATTTATGAAATTTCAAGTCTCTTGAAGGATTTTTGTGAATGTGACCTTGCTAGAATTATTTTGGTCATGAGATTTAAAAGAGAGAAAGGGGTTGTTAATGTATATATAAAATAATAATAATGATGAATAAAAAAAAATATATATATATATATGTATATGTAATCGGGCAGCAGCTGATCTGCCTCATTGAAATGCCGACCCCGAAACGTTAGTTGTTTTCCGTTACGTTAAAAACTCGTTAAACGCTTAAGATAATTAAAAATAGTAAATGGATGTTAGTAATTACGAAATTTGGTACCCAAGGTAATTGACGCGATCCGAACGCATTGGCGAAGTCGAATTTTTCATTTGAATTTTTTAACCTGTCCGAACTGGCCCTCAAAGTTTCTGGTCAGAATGCGAAATTTGGAACCTTTGGGAGTTCGATGTAAACAATTAAAAATTATCACCTCTTAGTGCTATTTCAGCGTATGGAGTGGATTAAATGTGTAAACACGTCCTAATATGTGATCGTTTTGTGTGTGTGTTATTTAGGACCTCGATTCATAAGACGGCGAAATTTCTGTCGTGCTTGAATATTGTTGTTTGCAGCGCTTAAAGGTTCACGCTTAGACCATACTGTTTATATGGTTGTGCAACTAGTGTTGTTTCATTTCTAATCGAGGCAGTGTAAATCACATAAGGATTAGACACCTCAAATAATATGAAATAGTTAATTGCAAATTGAGAATTTATGTGTTTGTCACCCAAAGGGGTTGACGTTTGGTTATGTTACCCAAAGGGGTTAACGATTGGTTTGGATTATTATAATTATTTTTCCCATGGCAGTTTTGGATCATTACGGTCACCATGGGGGTATGCATACTTTAGCCTTTGGCGACCCGAACAGGACGGGCAACGTCTTAGGTCGGTGGTTGCCTTGGGATTAGCTCTCCCAAGTGTATTCCTCCAAAAACATTTGAATTTGTACTTGAACGACCCGAACAATATGGGCAACGTTACAAGTTGGAATTATCTAATAATGAATGGTTTATACTTGAACGACCCGAACAGGACGGGCAACGTTACAAGTTGGGATTAATTAATAATAATTGCATTAGAGCCTATGCATGCTAGGATGAACATTTTGCTTGTATTCAACCAGATTGATATTTGTATGAAGTCTCTGACGTGTATTGGTTTGTTTCTTTGGAACCTTCTGTGTGTTGTCATATGACGACTAGTAGGTTGATTGCAGGTGGGGTCTGGAGTGAGGTCTCGACTTAGAACCCGTAATCATCAAGACCATGCTGTTATCTTTTTGTAATAGATTATGAATAGAAAGAAACTCTGTACTTGAGTAACAGGAGATAGTGTAGTTTTCTTTTCGCTTCCGCTTATATCAAATAGTTTGTATAGAGACCTTTAGACTCTCGAGTTGTACGTAAGAGATTCCGCCGACTTATTATCTTTCACGCTGGTACTACTTTCTGTTTTATCTATATTTCTTTATCGACAGAACGTTGACGGTCCTAGAGGAAAGTCTTCTCCGGAGTCCAAAGAGTGAACCGGAATTTGTATTTTCATATGGATTTCCGGGTCACTTAAACCGTGATGCCTTTTGGGCTGACAAATGCTCCAGCTGCGTTCATGTGTTTAATGAATCAAGTATTTAGTGCGTATTTGGATAAGTTCGTGGTAGTCTTTATTGATGACATATTGGTCTATTCGAAAGACCGGGATGATCATGATAAACATCTACGTTTAGTCCTGCAAACTCTGCGAGAAAACATGTTGTACGCAAAATTGTCAAAGTGTGAGTTCTGGCTGGAAAAGGTATCATTTTTGGGTCATTTTGTTTCTAAAGAGGGTATTTCGGTGGATCCGGCGAAAGTAGAGGCAGTTCGAAGCTGGTTGTCACCAAAGAATGTCACCGAAGTACGAAGTTTCTTAGGTTTAGCCGGGTATTACCGTCGTTTTGTCAAGGATTTCTCACAAATTGCTCGGCCTATGACTTCGTTGATGAAGAAAGAGAAGAAGTTCGAGTGGACTGATGAGTGTGAACAGGCCTTCATGAATTTAAAGGAAAGGTTAACTACGGCCCCTGTTCTTACTTTACCTGACCCAAAGTTGGATTATACTGTTTACAGTGACGCATCGAAGAAAGGATTGGGTTGTGTATTGATGCAGGACCGTAAGGTGATTGTTTACGCATCACGACAATTGAAAGTACATGAAGTTAATTATCCTACCCATGATCTGGAGTTAGTTGCTATAGTGTTTGCTCTCAAAATATGGCGACATTACTTGTATGGCGTCAAATATAGGATCTACACTGATCATCAGAGTCTGAAGTATCTCTACACTCAGCCTGATTTGAACATACGGCAACGTCGGTGGCTAGAGTTGATGACAGATTATGATTTGGAGTTCATATATCATGAGTGACGAGCGAACTTGGTAGCCTATGCGTTGAGTAGGAAGTCTAATTCCTCGCTGTCTGCCTTAGATGGAGTTAAAGAGTTGCATCGGGATTTTTTCAGATTAAATTTGGAAATGGTACGTAAAGGTGAGTTACAGGAGTGTTTGAATGCCTTGGCTATTCGACCTTCGTTCTTTGAGGAAATTTTAAACTCACAGGATAAAGACCTGAAACTTTTGAAGTTAAAGGAACAGGCACGGGAAGGAAAAGCGGAGGGATTCTTTGTTCAGGAAGATGGAAGCATGAGGGTTCAATGGTTGCTGGTGTTTACCAACAGGGGAGGAATCTTAGAAGGAACGTATCTTGGATGAGGCCAAATGTACAAAATTTTCAGTCCATCCGGGCGGTGATAAAATGTATCAAGACCTTAAGTCAATGTTTTGGTGGTCTGGGATGAAGAAGGATATTGTGGATTATGTCTCGTGCTGTTTGATTTGTCAAAAGGTTAAAAGTGAGCATAAAAGACCAGGAGCTTTACTACAACCTTTGGACATACCAGTATGGAAATGGGATGATATCTCTATGGATTTTATTGTGGGTTTACCCCGGACGAAGGCGGGAAATGATGCATTATGGGTCATAGTGGACCGTTTGACTAAGTCAGCCCGTTTCATCCCTATCAGTTGTCATTGGGAGATGGAACAGTTAGCTCGAGCTTACATTAAGTATGTCGTGCGATTTTATGGTGTGCTCCGTACTATTGCGTCCGATAGAGATACACGGTATTTGTCACAATTTTGGCAAACCCTTCATCAGGCAATGGGCACTACGTTACTTTATAGTACGTCTTCTCACCCGCAGACGGATGGGCAGACGGAACGGATAAATCAGATTCTAGAAGATATGTTGCGCGCTATTGCCATGGAATGGCAAGGGTCGTGGGATGAACATTTGGACCTGGTCGAATTTTCTTGCAACAACAGTTATCAGGCATCTATACAGATGGCTCCATTTGAGGCTTTGTATGGGCGTCCTTGTCGTAGTCCGGTTTATTGGGATGATTTCACCGAAGTGGTGACCTTGGGACCTGAGTTGTTATTTCAGATGACTGAAAAGGTGAAATTGATAAGGGATCGCTTGAAAGCGGCATAGGATCGTCAAAAGTCTTACGCTGATTTGAAGCGACGTACAGAAGAGTTCACCGTGGCAGAACAGGTATTACTTCGCGTATCACCCATGCGCGGAGTAGTACGTTTTGGTGCTCGTAGAAAGTTGAGTCCTCGATTTATAGGGCCCTATGAAATTTTGGAACGTGTGGGTAAGGTGGCTTATCGGTTAGCCCTTCCAAACTCCTTGGAAAAAGTACATGATGTATTTCATGTGTGCCAGTTAAAGCGATATCATGTCGCAGCCTCTCATGTCTTAGATCCCGAACCTTTAGATTTGGATACATCCTTGTCTTACTTTGAGAAACTGGTTAGAATCTTGGACACGAAGGTCCGTAGTACACGACGGAAGGATATATCTATGGTAAAGGTCCTGTAGTCAAATCACGAGCGTGAAGCGGCTACATGGGATACGGAAGACGCTATGCGAGAAAAGTACCCTCACCTTTTTCAGGTTAGTAGCGTTACGGGGACGTAACTTCTTAAGGGGGGTAGAGGGCGATAGAAATTTCGCGCGAGTATGTTAAATCTTTTGGTTGGTAGTTTTGTTTTGCAAGGGTTGTGTTATGATAACATGTGTGTTCTGCGTTTTCCGTTGCCATGCAAGTTTCGAGGACGTAACTTCTTTTAAGGGGGGTAGTCTGTAACACCCCGTAATTTATCGGGTTTAAAAATAAATAAAATATAATAAAATAAAGTATAACAAAATAAAATAAATAAGTAATATTAAACTATAATATTTTATATTGTTAATTATAATAAATAAAGTAAGTTTAATTTTATCGGTAAAAAGTTTTATCGCGTACGATGTTATCCTGTGACGTTTCTTTGCTGTTTTAACAAAAGTATAATAATTACTTAATTAATTTAAAAAAAATATATTATAATGGAAGGGAGGTGAAGGGGTTTTGGAGGGTATGGGAGGAGTCTTGTAACTCCTCTCATAATGGTGTAATTAGGATTAATTAGGTTGGTCCTTAATTTCCCATATTAATCCTAAACATCCTTTGTATTCCTACACTTCAAAGCCTCATGTGAACAAAGAAAAAATCAGAAAAATTTTCCTCTTCCTTGTGCTCTTGCTTTCGGTATTCACAAACAAAAAAAAAAAAAAAAAAAAAAAAATTTGTTCCCTTGTTTTTGTCATTCAACCTTTTGATCAAAGGGGTAAGTTTAATGGAATTGCTAATTGTAGATTTTATATACAAGGTTTTCTAAGATGAATTATATTTTATGTATGATGATATCCTATGACTTTGAGGAGGATTGAGTATATTTTTATGTAATTTTCTTTAATAATCTTTTAATAACTCTTAATTTTGTTAAAAAGATTAGGTTATGTTTCTTGATTTATATTCTTTAACAAAGTTTAAATTTGTTATAAGGATTGAGTTTATGTTGATATTTAAATAAATTTCTTTTATGGTTTAAATTTCTCTAACTAGATTTCAATTTGTTGGTAGAAATTAAGTTGGTATGGATTAAGTTATGTAGTCATCCAATGGTTTAATAATCCTTTAACAAAATTTGATTTGCTTGAAGGATTGTGTTATATTTATATATATGTGTCTTGATTTAAAAGGGTGATTTAGTTTTGTAATTTTCTACAAAATTGAATTTGTTAAGAGAATTAGGTATTTAATTTAGTTATCATAATTTATGAAATTTCAAGTCTCTTGAAGGATTTTTGTGAATGTGACCTTGCTAGAATTATTTTGGTCATGAGATTTAAAAGAGAGAAAGGGGTTGTTAATGTATATATAAAATAATAATAATGATGAATAAAAAAAAATATATATATATATGTATATGTAATCGGGCAGCAGCTGATCTGCCTCATTGAAATGCCGACCCCGAAACGTTAGTTGTTTTCCGTTACGTTAAAAACTCGTTAAACGCTTAAGATAATTAAAAATAGTAAATGGATGTTAGTAATTACGAAATTTGGTACCCAAGGTAATTGACGCGATCCGAACGCATTGGCGAAGTCGAATTTTTCATTTGAATTTTTTAACCTGTCCGAACTGGCCCTCAAAGTTTCTGGTCAGAATGCGAAATTTGGAACCTTTGGGAGTTCGATGTAAACAATTAAAAATTATCACCTCTTAGTGCTATTTCAGCGTATGGAGTGGATTAAATGTGTAAACACGTCCTAATATGTGATCGTTTTGTGTGTGTGTTATTTAGGACCTCGATTCATAAGACGGCGAAATTTCTGTCGTGCTTGAATATTGTTGTTTGCAGCGCTTAAAGGTTCACGCTTAGACCATACTGTTTATATATATGTGTCTTGATTTAAAAGGGTGATTTAGTTTTGTAATTTTCTACAAAATTGAATTTGTTAAGAGAATTAGGTATTTAATTTAGTTATCATAATTTATGAAATTTCAAGTCTCTTGAAGGATTTTTGTGAATGTGACCTTGTTAGAATTATTTTGGTCATGAGATTTAAAAGAGAGAAAGGGGTTGTTAATGTATATATAAAATAATAATAATGATGAATAAAATATATATATATATATATATATATATATATATATATATATATATATATATATATATATATATATATATATATATATATATATATATATATATATATATATATATATATATATATATATATATATATATATATATATATATATATATGTATATGTAATCGGGCAGCAGCTGATCTGCCTCATTGAAATGTCGACCCCGAAACGTTAGTTGTTTTTTGTTACGTTAAAAACTCGTTAAACGCTTAAAATAATTAAAAATAGTAAATGGATGTTTGTAATTACGAAATTTGTTCCGAACGCATTGGTGAAGTCGGATTTTTCATTTGAATTTTTTAACCTGTCCGAGCTGGCCCTCAAAGTTTCTGGTCAGAATGCGAAATTTGGAACCTTTGGGTGATAAGAGGGTGATAAGAAGGTGAAGGCCTAGAGAAATGGCCTATGACCCCTAAAAGAAGTGAAGAGATCGAGCCAAACAAGCCATGCCAAAAAGCCACAACTCGTCGCTCAGCATTACAGTCCAGAACAAAAGCGACGAGTCATCCCACAAAATGCCACGACTCGTCGCATATCTACTGATCTCAGCATAATAGTCCAGAGCCAAAGCCACGAGTCGTCTCATATATGCCGCGACTCGTCACATACTTTCTAATCTGAGCACTGCATTCCAAAGGCTGAGCGACGAATCCTCTCCAACTTGCCACGACTCACCGCACATTCACTGAACTCACATACCCCAGGCAGAACAAAAGCGACGACTCATCGCCCCTGATGTCACGACTCATCGCCAGCACGTTAGGTGCCTTTTTCGTGCGTTTTGACAGTTACTTTTTGGAGCCACTATAAATAGTGGTAGTTACTTTTTATCATTAAGCCAGTTTTTAATTTTTGATTTTTGAAAATTTTTCTTTTTGTTCTTCTCCATCGATAGCTCTTTGTTGTTAAACTCCATTGTTACGTTAAATTTCCTTGTAATTTACATTTACGTTTTTCTCAATTAGTAAGTTTTCTTTGTTTATTGCTTTATTATTTATCTTTGTGCATTGAAATCATTCATCTTTTTCATGTTTAGTGTTTCAATAAAGTCATCATTCATCATGAATTGCATTTTCATTACCATGTCTAGTGAATAGTTTTCCTTTCTAGGGTTAGGGTAAAAATCCTAATTCGAAGCATGGGATGATACTTTATCAATTAATTGTGAGAAATTTTGGGTCTATGATTAAACCTATGCTTAATGAATCTTAGTTTAAATATCTTTATTAACCTTTTCAATAAAACAGAATTTTGAGATTAGGATTAATTTAAGATTGAGATATATTTAAGTTAAATTCCTATTAGTTTAGCCAATAAAACGAAAGTTTGAAGTTTAACACTTGTAAGGTCTTAAACCGATGTTGATCAATAAAACGGAAGCTTGAGGTTAATTAGATCACCTTTAATTATGCGAATGACTCAAATTCATACAATTATGAGAGTAATTGACTCCCATGTTAGAATTAGGTGATTTTCGACGCCCTAGATTTGTCATATTATTATTATCTTTGTATTATTCATTGTCTTAGCTTTAATTATTAGTTTTTAGTTACATTGTAGTATTAGTTTTTCAACCCAACTACTTGTTGATCCCTGTCTCGTAGTCATAAATCGAACAAATTAGTGAACTCCCTTCCCTAAGTTGGACCCGTTTAGCTACACGTACACCGTGCGCTTGCGGTTAAAATAAAATTTACACATCATTAATCCCCATTATTTGTAGTGTCGAGATAATCCCGACGAGGTTTCAATTCCTTGAGACACCACAGAGGTAATCCCAACCGTTTCAAAACATTGAACCATCGATATCTTTTCTGTAACTATTATATGATTTCAAGGTTTGAAAAATAACTTTCTATATTAGGAAGAACATCTCCCTGTATTCAAACCATTCTAAGATAAAATGAAATACATATCTTTGTAATCCCTTTTTGTAACTATTAAAGATTTGATTAAGAAATCCACCCTTTTCAATACAGCAAGACGACAATCTCAGTCAATATGATTTCTTAATGAAGTCAAAATCTTCAATATAATCATATATGTGCTAAATAACTACAATAGAATAAACTTAACTAACTAATAAACATAGTTTAACTTTGGTTTTCTGAAATGACAAGTTTTTATTCAAACATTAGTACAACTAATCTATATCTTATTTACTTAAACCACCAACTATTCTCGATCACCAAAGTAATTAATATAAACAATAGTAAAACACTCCCTTAGTATACTAAAATTAATATAAACACAAAATCACATACTTAAGTACCGGAAATTTGAAATTACGGCGGAAACTTAAAATGATCATATAACTTCCTCCTCACAGTTCATTTTGTAATATAATTACACATCATTCTAATAAGTCAAAATCAATTTCTACTTATTAAGTTCATGCACAACTTCCCCTTATAAATCTCAAGTTCCCAACTCATAAAAATATTTCTTAAATTATATTCAAATACTAAATTAATCCCCAATTGGCCAACACTAACCCAATAGCATTTCTAAATGTAACTTTATAACAATATCAAAGGAAACACTTAACAACTCAATTAATATCTAAAATAAATATCAACATCTAATTATGAATTTCAAATTCAAAAACTCTTAGCATCAACAAGTAAACTCAACGTTAATCCTCACTAAAAGCCCCAATTTAAAACAAGACTAACAAAAATCTCATCTTTCCTAGTCCAATGTCAACAATAACAAACTTCCAACCATTTACAACAATTTCTACCAACACATACAATTTAAGCTCAATAAAGTTTAGTTGGATGTGGTGTGCCTTTAATATCAATTTCTTTACTTTGGATTCAATCTACTTATTGCTAATTTAATTCATGCATTCATCATCAATCTAACCAATTAAGACCCAAAAATTATTAATCAATAATTGATCATCAAATTAAACCATCAAAGGAACATTATCAGCTAATGGCCAAAACCGAACTCAACCCGAGAGTAACCTTAAGAAATTCTAACAATTTCACAAATTTACTACTTTTTCTTTCTCAAAATTTGACATCTCAAACCACCTTCTAATTTTAAATAAAATCACAATTTAAGGAACTTCTATCTCAAAGTTTACTTAAATACGTTTCATGTAATTCCAAGACCCATTAACAATATCATTTATTATAATTTCAAGACTAAAAAATACTACAAACTTACTAAAATTAATCTCATCACAAATCTATAACAACACCAACAATCTTTAATTTTTTTTAAATTTATAATTCTCTTAATATTTGTTGAGTGTCAAGCAATTAACTATTTATCACACCATACAAATTAAGCTCAATTAATTTCATTTTGGTGAGAGTGTACCTTAGGTATCTGATTCTTCGATTCAATGCTATATACTAACCCATTTATGAACTGATTTTACCCAAATTGAACTTGAATGAAAAATCCAAATTTCAATTTGTACACCCTAACTTCAATTTAACACAAAGGGAAAGGGTTTTTATTTTAATTGAGAACAGGAGGTGGATGCCTTAGAGGTTGGTGGCACGCTAGTGGTGGTGTTGGGGTCGCGTGGCAGTGGCGAGTGAGGAATAGGGGTGTAATTGTGCAAGTATGGTGCTGGTGCTGCGGGGTTGAAAAATGTGATTGTTTGTGTTTATGTTTCTCAACCATTTTAGTAAGAACATGGGTAATAAAGTAAACATAATAAGATAAGAGTAAAGAGATGAGTATAAGGGGAGGTTTCACGTGAGAATTAGAATACTTTTACTATTTTCTTTTTTTTTCTTTTTTTTTTTAATATTTATCCTTATCTTTAGTATGATTACAATATTACTTGTATTTTAAATCCTAATTTGTTGTACTTATCTATGAATCTATCAATACTACTACTACTAATACTACTACTATTATTATTTTTATACAAAGGAGAAGAGATAAATTGAGAATCAACCAAAAATATTTAAAAGTACTACTTTATTTATTTTCAAAGTAAAATTAAATTCATTTTATATTATATTTGATTATTTTCTTAAACAATTCAAAATGATTTTTTATTATAAATTCTTTAAGGACATTAAAAAAAATTTTATTAAAATAAGATTTATTAGACTTAGTTTAAAACAAAATTTAAGGCGCTAAAAATTGCGCATGTTACACTCTCTCCAACTTAAAAAAAAGTTTCGTCCTCGAAACTTAAAAAGAAAGCTTTTGTGCAAAACAATATAATACCTTTAGAGAAAAAAAATTATTAAATGTCACTCTACATAAAAATCAAGAATAAAAAGATAAATCATTGCTTTTTCAAAATACTGATTATGCCTATAATCTGCTATTATCTTGAAAATTCTACATTACTTGATTTCTAGTTTCAAAGATTAGAGTAAAGGTTGATCAAGTCTTTACTCTAACTTGATTTCCTGTATCGAAAATAAAATTTCACAACAGGCCAAATTATTGGTTCAATTCTTAAAAAGATTTTTGTTAAAGTAATAAAAATTTTCATAGAAATGATTGCTACTTAACTTTTGTATAAATCAACAGTTAATCTAAGTTCAAATCCTCAATTTCATAATATGGTAAGTCACCATCATCGGAAATGATTTTCTCATTGCGAAGCTGTTGCGTCCTAAACTCTTTTATTTCGAGTTTCTTTCTTTGTTTGCTTGTTATCCTTGAGCTCATGATTGGCGCACCATCAAGCATTGCAACTTTATTCAACAATCTCTCCCTAGAGGCACTTAAGTATCAATAATTATTTAAAAATTAATGATTTAAAACTTTTGTCCCAACTTTAAGATAAAACTTCCAAGCAGTATGTATTATGAGTAGACCTTAAATTACATGGCAAGCTTCGTCACAATATAAATTTATCAATCAGAAAATTTCTTTAGCACCATAAATCTTTGTAATCATTTAGTTGAATACAATCATAACCCATAAACGTTTTCTTAATTACGTTTCCTTACTTCTAATACATACTCAACCACACTCAAACTCATTCCATATTGCTCAGGAAAGATACATTGTTCACCATTCAAACTTGACTCATTAGTCATAACCTCTTACCACATTATAATCTAATATCTTCCAAACAAAATTCTTCAAACAATCACTAATGTAAATTTTGAAAATATCCACAATCGATCACTTTCATGCAGTAAACATTTAGTTCCTTATACTCCACAATTTTCTTTTAACAATAAATTTATCAATCAATCTTCAAGTAAGCAAGGCATTCTCATTAATCCATTATTACTCAACCTTTGAAACATATATGTAATGATATCCATAATCATTTATCCTTATAACCTAATTGTTAAGTCAATCCCTCTTAACATTTACTTCTATGTGAATTCTTAACAACCAAAAAAAATCATAACTCAACCTCAACTGAGTTACAAACCTTAAATTCCTCAATGCTCGGAGATAAAGATCCGTGTGCACCTAAAATAGAATAAGCCCTGATAGGCTGATACCAAGTGTAACAGCCCGAAACTAACCAGTTGATTAAACAAGATTAATTTAAACTAATGCGGAAGCTTAACACTTATATCGGGCTATTACGATGATAATATAATCAATTACTCAACTGATTATATTTTCTACTTGACATTTATCATGAATTTAAATATCAGAGTTTACAATCTTTGAAAGATGTAAAGAAATTACATTATAAGAATCATTTGAAACAATTTAAAATATATAAATTTCAGCAGAAAATTCGGCAGAGCTCTGTTTGTAAATCGGATAAACTAAAATTTTTCCTTTCGACTTAAAGTCACCCTACAATTTTAAAACCAACATTTCAAAATAACAATCAGCAGGACGTCTGAAATCACATCACCTCATAGGGTGGAATGGTTTCTCCAAAAATCCATAATAAGTGATAAAATAATTTTAAATAAAAGATTTCCTTTACTTACATTCTTTTATGTGATTGGTTGAGATTACTTTGTTGATTACTAATCTTTACGCTTTCAGCTGCCATTGACTTCGTCAATCTCAATCTTCTCAAAATCTGTCCCATACTAGGACAGGTTTAAAGAACAAAACCACATAGTCAGCTTATGCTGAGTACACATTTAACGTAGCTTAAATCCTCTCACAACCCAACCAAAATACTTATTATATATAACATATAGCAGAAAAGAAACCTTACAATTATATTTACACAAACTTATTGGGCACCGCTTTGACTGTACAACGACTCTAAACTTCAGGTAGGTCATGTATCGGCATGTAGTATTAGCTTAACAGACTGAGCTAGGTACCATACTATAAATCTGAATACATTGCATGTAGGATTTATTAATCATATGCTACAAAACATTTATTTTTGCAAACACAACACTATATAAATACATTATAAAATATTTTTCTTTATGCTACAAAATCAAATATCTTTCCACTTTCTTTGCCAAATCATTTTCTTTCAAGATTAGAAATCACCATTCAATGGATAGAACTTTCTTTTCTGTTTTATTTACTTAAGCTTTTCCTTTCAAAGTCTTTAAAACATATATCTATGGAATGGAACGAAATTTCTTTCCATCGGGCTAGCTAGGCCCTCCGGATAACCATTAGACAAAGATCCCTAGTGTGCACACCCCACATACGGTCAAACCGTAGCAGAAGATCTAAGTCCGAGGTACTGATCAACGTACCCCCCAAGTATTATGTAGTGTTGAGATAATCCCGACGAGGTTCTGATTTCTTGAGACACCATAGAGGTAATCGCAACCGCTTTAAAACATTGAACCATCTATATCTTTTCTGAAATATTCTATGATTTCAAGGTTCGAAAAATAACTTTCTATATTAGGAAGAATATCTCCCTGTATTCAAACCATTCTCAGATAAAATGAAATACATATCTTTGCAACCCTTTTTGTAACTATTAAAGATTTAAATAAGAAATCCACCCTGTTCAATATAGCAAGACGACAATCTCAGTCAATATGATTTCTTAATGAAGTCGAAAACTTCAATATAACCATATATGTGCTAAATAACTACAATAGAATAAACTTAACTAACTAATAAACATAGTTTAACTTTGGTTTTCTAAAATGACAAGTTTTTATTCAAACATTAGTACAACTAATCCTATATCTTATTTACTTAAACCGCCAACTATTCTCGATCACCAAAGTAATTAATATAAACAATAGTAAAACACTCCCTTAGTATACTAAAATCAATATAAATACAAAATCACATACTTAAGTACCCGAAATTTGAAATTACGGTGGAAACATAAAATAAGCATATAACTTCCTCCTCACAGTTCAATTTGTAATATAATTACACATCATTCTACAAAGTCAGATTCAATTTCTACTTATTAATTTCATGTACAACTTCCCCATATCAATCTCACGTTCCCAACTCATAAAAATATTTCTTAAAAATATATTCAAATACTAAATTAATCCCCAATTGGCTAACACTAACCCAATAGCATTTCTAAATGTCATTTTATAACAATATCAAAGCAAACACTTAACAACTAAATTAATATCTAAAATAAATATCAACATCTAATAATGTATTTCAAAATTTAAAAACACTTAGCATCAGCAAGTAAATTCAACGTTGATCCTCACTAAAACCAGACTAATAAAAATCTCATCTTTCAATTCCTATCATCAATTCCTAGTCCAATGTCAACAATAACAAATTTCCAACCATTTACAACAAGTTCTACCAACACATACAATATAAGCTCAATAAAGTTTAGTTGGGATGTGGTGTACCTTGAATATCAATTTGTTCACTTTAAATTCAATCTACTGATTGCTAATTAATTCATGCCTTCATCACCAATCTAACCAATTAAGACCCAACAATTATTAATCAATGATTCACCATCAAATTAAACCATCAAAGGAACATTATCAGCTAATGGCTAAAATCGAACTCAACCCGAGAGTAACCTTAAGCAATTTTAACAATTTCACAAATTTACTACTTTCTCTTTTTCAAAATTCGACATCTCAAACCTCCTCTAAACGTTAAATAAAATCACAATTTAAGGAATATCTATCTCAAAGTTTATATATATAAGTTTCATGAAATTCCAAGACCCATCAACAATATCATTCATTTTAATTTAAAGACTAAAAAATACTAAAAACTTACTAAAATTAATCTCTTCACAAATCCATAACTATACCAACAATCTATAATTTCTTTTAATTTATAATTCTCTTAACGTTTTTTGAGTGTGAAGTAATTAACTGTTCATCACAAAATTCAATTTAAGGTCAATTAAATTCATTTTGGTGTGAGTGTTCCTTAACTATCTAATTCTTCGATTCGTTGTTATCTACTAATTGATAATCCATTTATGGCTTCACCTTCCCATGGATGAACTTGCCCTCTTTAATTGAATCTCATTTATGAATTGATTTTACCTAAATTGAATTTGAATGGAAAACCGAAATTTCAGTTTGAAAACCCTAACTTCAATTTAACACAAAGAGAAAGGGTTTTTACCCAAATTAAGAATAGGAGGTGGTTGCCTTGGCGGTTGGTGGCACGCCAGTGGTGGTGTTGGGGTCGCGTGGCAGTGGCGAGTGAGAAATAGGGATGTAATTGTGCAAGTATGGTGCTGGTGCTGCGGGGTTGAAAAATGTGATTGTTTGTGTTTATGTTTCTCAACCATTTTAGTAAGAACATGGGTAATAAAGTAAACATAATAAGATAAGAGTAAAGAGATGAGTATAAGGGGAGGTTTCACGTGAGAATTAGAATACTTTTACTATTTTCTTTTTTTTCTTATTTGTCTCATCGACATAGTATAAACCTCCTCGTTCAGTACCATGTCCAATGACTGTCTCGATCTGAGCACCCTACACAATACAACCAGTAGATGACATAAGAACAATTAAGCTCCTTGGTTAACTGACTCAAATATAATAATTTATGAGAACAAATTGGGAATTAATAAATAATTTTTTATATGAATTGACGAGAACACATCAACAGAATCAACACTTTGGTCACGGACACACTCCCTATTTACAGTTTGTATATGAGATCGAGATGTGGGTATGTGTGTAAAAATATCTTTAGGATCAAAGGTCATTATCAGTGGCATCGCAGTCAAAAATCTGTGAAGGGGAATTGGGTTGGTATAAAATACTTAAAGCCTTAGTGAGTAAAGGACAAGTGTTAGGTTGGTAAGAGGGAGATATGGGTTGTTTTTGGGTATTTCAAGGAGTGGTTTCTAAAATTAGGGCTAGGATTTGAATGTTCATATGATACCTCTATATAAGGGGCTAATTTAGGTAAGTTTTCATTTTTCCGTTCCCTTTCTCCACTGCCATTTGTTCTCTCTTCTTTCATGGATCATCACGACTATTGAACCTCCTTGCGAATGGCGGCATACCCAATGTCTAACGATGGTAAAGGCATTTGATTTAACAAATCCCGACGCTCCTTGCATTGTCATATGAATCATTTATTCCAGCAAGAAATTGGTACAATCTTTGTGTTTGAATGAAGGTATTAAATAGTGTGATATCCTTTGTGTCTTTCATTGGATTTGGCATCCTCTTATCAATCTCCTTCCATATGGTGTTTAATTTTCCAAAGTACACCTCAATGGCGTTTTTATTTTGTTTAATAGACGTAGCTTTTGACTCAGATCAAAGATTTGGAGTTCGTCACGTTCACTGCCAAGAAGGGTCTTTATACCCACCCATAAATCCCATGTTGTGTTGTAATCGAGGAATTGGTTGACAAGATCTGGTTCAAAATTCGTGATGATCCATGAAAGGACCATCGAATCCTTTTGTTTTCATTGCTGATAATTCGGATCTGTTGGACTAGGTGGGGCGGCAATGATATGGATGAGTTGTCCTCGACCTTCAAGGGCTATGTGTATAAGTTTACACAATTTGGTGTAATTTTGGTAGGTTAGTTTTCCAGCCACCCTTAACTACGGTGCCGATGAGTCGCCGCCTTGGTTTTCTTTGTTTATTTTTTGGAACAATTGAAATATGTGACCATTGTGACTATGTAGTTTTCTGTGTTTGTTTCTTGATCGGAATCTGCCGTGACATGTACGTATTAAGGGTAAATGATGAATGCCAAAAAAGGTTTCGCCGATTTCGAAAAAACCTTACGGCTCTGATACCATGAAAAATAATAATAATGCGGAAATAAAGACATAAAATAAGAATTTAGGGTTGAAATACTGTTTTGTATTGAATTCCAATAATTACAGAGAGTCCCTATAAATACATAAATTAGACAGCTAATTATAGAAACAAAATTAATTAAAATACTTAACAAAAAAAATATAATCACACTAATTTTACCGAAAATATTCACTTTCCTACATCTACAACTTGGACTCATCCAGTCTGTGGTCAGCAAGTTGGTGTAGTTAGGAAAGTTGACATCGTAAAGCAGGTGAGGTGACCCACAACTCACACGCTACAACTTGGATAGTTGGAGTACAAGTCATCCATCCGTCCCTTTGAAAACTTTCCCGCGGTTCGCCATTTTAGACTTCAACCCATGATTTTCTTTGATTTGATGCTTCCTTTTTCTTCCTTCTTTCCTTCCTTCATTTTTAATATAGAAGTATAGAATTCGTTAACTTGTCAACTCAGCTAATCTCTATTTTCCTTCTCTGATATACTTTAATTTGATGGCTGCTTCTCAAGAAAATGCTTTTCTAATGGAAGCAAGTGCAACCGATCTAGAGCTCCAGGAACAAGGATGCGGATGCTTTTCAACGACTTTCCGATCGTGTTTTCGATCCCGAAAACTAGACGCTGATCGAGTCAATCTGTTGGCAGAGAGACAGGAATACAGGGAATCCTGGGTGGTGAAACAAGTAAAGAAATTGAGAGAGGTATCTGAATTAGTAGCTGGACCTAAATGGAAGAACTTTATTAGGAAAATCGGTGCTTACTTCAATACTAATAAAAAGAGGAATGATTTTCAATATGATTCTTTTAACTATACTCTAAATTTCGATGATGGAGTCCATGATGATGATCAACATGCTGCTAATCTTGGGTTTTCATCCAGGTTTGCTCCTCCAGTGCTCAACAATAAGAAGGCTAGATCATCATCTTCTTAATCTTTTATTACTTTGATTCTCTGAAATGAGAATTCATGTATATGCTAAAATTCTACTTATTTCTTTGTATGAAATTGAAATTCTCTCTATACATAGCTATGATATGAATTGTCAACTCAGTTTTTGGGGCTTTTTGTATAATCATTTGTTTTTTTTGACACAATTAAATTTAAGATATTAAAAGTTTTCTAGTTTTTAATTGATAGTAATATATAATTTTTTAAATTGTATCGAAATAATAAATGTTATTCTGACTACAGTTAGTTGAAGATGAGAAAAATATTTGTACAAGACATAAAACAACTGTTCTATTAAGATATGTTTAATGAAATTGTCAAATAATTAAAAATTTATACTCTTTTAATTTTTGCTAGTTTCTA
>NC_080052.1:10011683-10059351 GCF_026212465.1 Amaranthus tricolor
ATCTTCACAAACGATTTCTGAAGGTAAATCCTTGCTTCTGTTCTTGTTCATCATCAAACTTCGAATTTTCATAAACCTACTTGTTGCTTCTATTCTTGTTGCTGTTCTTGTTGCTTCTGTTCTTGTTGCTGTTCTTGTTGCTTTTGTTCATCTACTGTACGTGTTCTTGTTCATCATCATCATCATTCTTTATTTTATAACTCAAGCTAATTTATTTTTTCAACTTTTCTTTTGCTACCATAATTTTCAATAATTTTTAATTCACTATCTGGTTTTTAATTAGTTTGCAGTTTAAAATTGGTTTGATTTGGACTAGATTAGACTTGAAAAATAAATATTCAAATTAGCTTCATTTGATTTGTACTTAAATGTGATAAATATCTAAAAAAAAACCTAAATTAATTACCTTATTTTTATTTTGAACCAACTTCGAATTTTCTTAAACCTACTTGTTGCTTCTGTTCTTGTTGCTTCTGTTCATCTACTGTACGTGTTCTTGTTCATCATCATCATCATTCTTTATTTTATAACTCAAGCTAATTTATTTTTTCAACTTTTCTTTTGCTACTATGATTTTCAATAATTTTTAATTCACTATCTGGTTTTTAATTAGTTTGCAGTTTAAAATTGGTTTGATTTAGACTAGATTAGACTTGAAAATAAATTGATATAATTTACATAAAGTGAAAAGTTACATGTATAATTATATGTGTAAATGCTAAATACAAGTAATTTAAGTTGAAAACGAAAAACTATTAAGAAAGATGCACAATAATTTAGAATGGAAATGGACTAAGTTGATATAACTCATGACTAAAGGAATTAGAAATATGACAAGAATTTATTCATTCACTAATAAAATTAGAAAAGGAATTTGGAATTGAAATCTATGTAGTCTTAAATCTGAAATCCAAGTATTAAGTTCTAAAAGTTTGTAAAAGAATAAACAAAGACAAATTTATGCTATCTTAAATAGTTTATATTTTTGTAATTCAAATTTTTTGAAATTTTATAATCAAAAAATTAATATATAGAAAGTTGATTCTTGTATCAGCTAAAGAGTAAAAATAACTTTTTACGTAAATTTTTTAAAACGATTTTCGTCTAATCTTTACTTTTCTTAGTTTACCCAATAATCTAAAACTAATAGCTATGAGTGAGACAATAATGATTCAAACATTAAACACATTATCATCCGAAATTTCATCCATCGATTCATGATTGAGGTATGTATTAACTTTTGAACTAGCTTAGAATAATAATCTTTAACATTAACTTCAAAAGTCCTTTTCTATTATTTAATTTAATTACCATTAAACCACTTAATCTTAATTGAAATTAAATTTCGTGATGCTCACTTCTAACATGACTAGAGCCCTTTTCAAGAAGAATTATCCATCAATATAAATTCAGATGTGTGTGGTTTTAAGTTTTAAATTTATTGTAATTTTTTTTTCTATTTTGTAAATTAGGTTTCATTAGGGTTGTTTATGGTTAAATGAAAGCGTTGTTGATATGAATGTTAATTAGTTGTCCAAGTTTATGAATGTGATTTTATTTTTATTGTTTTTATATCAATATTAATTATGGTTACTACAATAAACATCATTTGGACAGTTTAAAAAACATTGTGTTATTATTTGGGTTAATTTGTGTTAAATGAATGATTCTTACTTAATTTTGTGGTTAGTTAGAGTTCGTTAAGTATATATGTTTAAAAGTTGTGTATTAATTTTTTTTGAATCAATTAATCACACTAATTAGGATGACAAACGATCGTTCTTGGATGTATGGAAGCATTGAATCGTCGGAATTTATTGATGGCGTATTAGAATTTTGTAGTATTGCGGTTGAACATCAAGTTCGGACGGGGGGAGTTGGTTTTTATTGCCCATGTGTCAGTTGTGGCAATGTATCAAAGGTAGATAGTGTTGATATCCTTAGGGAGAACATACTTCGACGTGGGTTTAGGCCTCAATATCATGTTTGGGTTTGGCATGGTGAGGAGGGAGTTTACAAAGAGAAAAGTGTTGTTGAGGACGTCAATAATGTGGCCGATGTCAATGAGGATGTAGTAGATCATGTTGATGGATATGAGACAGATGAAGAGAATGTCGATAAGGATGTGGATCGTGTTGAAGAGATGATGGAGGGAGTCAAGGATGAGTTAGGAAAACGTCCTCGTGTTTTTGACTTGTTGACAGAGGCTTCTCAAAAGCCTTTGTATCATGTATGTACAAAGTTCACCAAACTAACAGCAGCATTGACAATTTTTAACATTAAGTCAAAGTTCAATTGGAGTGACGCTAGTTTCACAATGTTATTAGAAGCGTTAGGTGAGATGCTTCCTGAGGGAAATGAACTTCCAAAGTCGACATATTATGCCAAAAAGCTCATGTATCCTTTCGGCTTAGAGTACCAGAAGATTCATGCGTGTCCGAATGATTGTGTGTTGTATCGGAATGAAAACGAGAACTTAGAAGAGTGTCCTAGGTGTGGGTTATCGCGCTACAAGCGTAAAGGGGCTCGGGATGCTAAAGGGCCCCCGGCTAAGATATTGTGGTATCTTCCAATAATACCTAGATTCAAGCGCTTGTTTTCTATAAAGAAAGATGCGTTAAATTTGAGGTGGCATGAAGATAGGGTGAAGAAAGGTCACTTGTTCACACATCCATCTGATTCTCCGGAGTGGAAGAGTATTGATAGGTTGCATAAGACTTTTGGGGATGAGGTTCGTAATTTAAGGCTCGGACTGTGTACGGATGGAATGAACCCATTCGGCAATCTTAGTTCTCAACATAGTACTTGGCCGGTACTTTTAGTGATCTATAATTTGCCACCTTGGTTGTGTATGAAGCGTAAGTACATAGTGCTTTCGCTTCTTATCTCGGGTCCTAAACAACCTGGCAATGACATAGATGTGTATCTTGCACCTCTCGTTGAGGATTTGAGAAAGATGTGGGATGAAGGCGTCTCAGTGTTTGATGCATATGCTAATGAGGAGTTCACCTTACGTGCAATGCTTTTATGCACCGTTAATGATTTTCCGGCATATGGCAACTTATCGGGGTATAAGAACAAAGGGAAGAAAGCATCCCCAATATGTATCGATGACATGGAATCCACTTGGATTCCTAAGTGCAAACACGTATTCATGCACCATCGAAAGTTTCTCCCACGAGACCACCAATATCGTAAGAAGAAGAAGTTGTTCAACGGGGAGGTTGAGGACCGTGTAGCTCGTCGACCGTTGACTGGTTATGAGATTTATGAACAAGTTAAGGGAGTTGAGACTATATTTGGTAAAACGGGGCAAGTGCAAGGGGGTGAAGACCGATTATGGAAAAAAGAATCAATCTTTTGGAAGCTTCCATATTGGAGAGATCTACATGTTAGGCATTGTCATGACGTTATGCATATAGAGAAAAACATGTGAGATATGCTATTACCGAGCTATGTTCGTTCTTCAACACAATTTGTAGTAAAGTTCTTGATCCCTTTAAACTTGATGCACTTCAACTCGACGTGATTGTAACTTTATGCAAGTTTGAGATGTATTTTCCACCTTCTTTCTTTGACATAATGGTTCATCTTATTGTCCATCTCGTTCGTGAGATCAAGCTTTTGGGTCCAGTTTTTTTAAGGTGGTGTTATCCTTTTGAAAGACACATGGGTGTTTTACAAAGCAAGGTGAGGAATCCAGCACAACCCGAGGGGAGTATGATTCAAGGCACTATGAGCGATGAGATTAGTAACTTTATAGCCGAGTATTTGGCCATGGCAAAGCCTATTGGACTTCCCACCTCTAGACATGAAGGAAGGCTTGAGGGAAAAGGAACAATTGGCTCCAAATCGGTCACACCTCCTCGAGAAAGCCTTCTACAAGCACACTTGTATGTGTTGCATCATATTTCGGAAGTTCATCCTTTTTTGAGTGAGTATTTTGATATATTGCGCGCAAAACATCCTTCTAAAGGGGATAGGGCATTGATGCAGTTGCATAACAAGACGTTTATTAATTGGTTTCATAATCGAGTAATATGCGAAGACCTCAAGGGTGTATCCGAAATTGTTAAGTGGTTAGCTTTTGGTCCTCGTGATGATGTCAACAAATATGAGGGTTAAGATGTCAATGGCTTCACATTTTGGACTGAGGGTCAAGACAAGAAGTCATCGTATCAACAGAATAGTGGGGTTTCTATTTTGGCATCATCTACATTTTACGCGAGTGCGAAGGATCAAGCGTCGGTTGATGCTAAATTGGTATACTACGGGCGGGTACATGAAATATGGGAGCTTGACTATTCTACTTTCAATATTGGTCTTTTCAAATGTAAGTGGGTAGATAATAATCGACGATGCATTAAAAGTGACGACCCTTGTGGATTCACTCTTGTAGACTTAGCTCGTTTGCGTGATAGTGAGGAGCCATTCATACTAGCTACACAAGCCAAGCAAGTATTCTACATTGTCGACCCGTCTGATAAAAAATGGTCTATTGTTGTACCGGGAAAAAGAAGTATCCTTGGTATAGGTGATGTTGAGGATGAGGAAGAATATGATGCTTTTGAAGACTCGGAAAGAATACATTTGAATTAAGTGATTCACAAGGTATGAATTTAAAGCTTTTTAAATTTTTTTTGGCACTTGGTTTGATTTGCATGAAACATTGCACATAACACTATTTGTTATATATTATTGTGTTGAACGTATTAGAATTGTTTGTCATATTCTTAATATTACTTAGCTTATGTTCTAATATATTTCTATTCATACTCTTTCAGGTACTGATATACAATGCATCTATTCAGAGACGAAATTGTCCCAGAGATTGAGACCTCGGATAATGAGCATCGTAGTTATGACAGCGAAGAAGACCAAATTGTGAGATACGAGCGTATGGCTGAAGACGCTCCACCGATTGACAATGATTTTGAAATTGAAGACGCCCCACCAATGGATGCTCTCACCACTACTAGTAAGAAAACAAAAGGGCAAGGTCCTACAAAAAACCTCAAAGTCACAGAACCCATGCATTTGGAATACAATGCATTGGGTCAACCCTGCGGAAAATGGCATAGGCAATATGGAAAACAAGTAGGTCTATGTATCCGCAAGCTTTCCATATTGCACGCATGGAACGAGGTTCCAGAGGGTTTGAAGAACTCTCTATGGCATGATACTGTGGTAAGCAACTTTACTATTTTTACTCATTTATTTTCATTTTAAAATTAATTTGATTGATAGTAATAAATATAAATTTTTTTTATAGAATCTTTTCCACATCGAGAGCGATGAGGACAAGAAGAATGTGTTTCTTTCAGCTGTTGCTAAAAGATTCAGAGATTTCAAATCCAAGCTAGTAACTAGCTGGATTACGAAGAGCCGTGCCCGTACGACCAAAAAGGTCAAAATGGGAAACGAAGGTGGAGAGCAAGCACCTTCGAAGATGCCCTACGAAATATAGGGTCACATATCGAAGAGGGATTGGGAGGCCTTTGTTGCCAAAAGAACAACTCCCATAGAAGTTGTAAGTATTTCATATTATATTATAGTTTACCAATTTGAATTTACTTCTTTTGATTCAGTCATTAAACTAATACATGACATTTGATTTCTATGGATTAATTTGGAAGAGCGTGGTAAAGCTTCTGATTCTGCAAGCAAAACGAAGTTTTACCATCGCTTAGGCCAGAAAACGTACGATGAGGTCCGAAAAGAGTGGGTGGATGCGGGTTTATACCCTAATCAAAGTTCATCCACGCCCTCATCTACGACTACCTCCGCATCCGTGAATACTCTTGCTAGAGATCGGGTGCGTGATTGGTATTGCGGGCTTTATTCCCGAGATGCAAGTGGTAAATTTACCATTAATGATCCGGGAACGAAGAAGGTTGCTGATGCTGTGGTGAGTTTTGAAATTATTAAGTATATTCTTCATTTGTTTTGTATTCTTTGGCTTTGATGTACTTATACTAATTGCTATATATGTCACTTTTTATTTGAACAGATGGGCTGCAAGGAAAAAGAAGCTACGGGGGAGTTCACCCCAATAGGCAATGTTGACGCATTGCATATGGTCTTAGGGAAAGACCACAGTGGGCGGGTAGTCGGAAAAGGAGGCATCCGCGTGGGGTTACAGAAGGCATTCGGCAAAGAGTGTGTTGCTACACAATCCCGAACGGCACTGCAGGAAGAAGCAGCAACTCTCCGAGCGGAGATTACGAAGGACGTTCTCGCCAAGCTGGCCGCCGTGTTGCAGAAGATGGGAGCACCCATTGTGGACTTGGCAAACCTGATTGTCGAGGATCAGGAAAGTCAACATGGGGATCCTAACGCTTTGGTCGAGCCAACACCCGAGCCCATTACCCCCGTAGCACCCCAGCTCATTACTAATACCCCTGAAGGGGAAAACACCACACCGGAGAACATAAACTTCGTTGCAAAAATCCGGAGCCAACTCCGGAGCCAGTGCTACAGGTACATAGTTTTTAAATATATAAGCACTTATTAATTTAAATTGCAACGCGTAATTAATATTTTATTATGATGCTTATTATACTAAACGACACAATTTTCAGGAGGCGACTCCTTGTTCTCTTTTGCTGCCTCAGTTAGGTGTTGCTAGTGATGGTGACTTAACTGAGGTTGCATATGGTGTGGCCCAGCCAAATAAAGAGGGCCAAACAGTGCATTCAATGCCTGTTACAAGTGGCCACATCAGTGTGGCCGTGGAGACTATTGTAAAGGGGTTTGAAGATTTCTCACTCCCAATTCCAATGCCAGCATGGAGCCTTGAGAAACTATCAAACGCCCTAGGTAGTTTCGTCACATGGCCATATGCTTGAGTCTGATTCACTAACATGGTAAGAATCATTTGTACCTTATTTATTTTTATTTGTTTAATTGCATGCTCACACTAATTTAATTGTATAAATTGAAATAGCAAAAGAGTCAAAAGGGATCTTGGAGAGAGGTCGGTTCCTCAGCAAAGGTGTCGACTGGGGCAAAGTCGATGCCAAGCACTCCCATTTTGACTGATGAGGAGCTAAAAGATCTCTCTCAAGATTGCAAATGGCTGCATTATTGTGCATCTCGCATAAGTGAGGAGGACCCAATCATTTTGAACTTGCTAAAGGAGCAATACTGCTGTTTAGAGAGCCCGTTTGTAATTATTGGTCCTAGTGACATCGGGCAATTTTTGAGAGGAGAGATGCTGAATGTAGTTCTTTTCCATGTCTACATGAGGTGATGTTCATTATCTTACAAGTTAGGCATTTTTGTTTAATTGTTTTAATAACCGAATTACTAACAAAATTTTCTTATTTGTGAGTTTAGTGCGACTTACGAGTAGCTAAATTCTTGCGAACCTCCAATAAAAATTGGATGGTTTTGTCCGGAGTCGATTTCGGGTAGTAAATGTAGAAATGATCCAGATGACGTCAAAGCATACATTGAGACTGCTTTGACTAATTCCCTTGCATCTAAACACACATTCATTCTGGCTCCATATGTGGAAGAGTATGTTTTATTTTTGAAATTGAACTTATCTTTTGATTTTTAAAGTCACCTAATCTCTAATTTGTTGATTTTAAATTTGTGTTTGTACTTTGCATTGGATACTTTTGGTCATATGTCCTTTAACAAACACTGTGCACGTCTTCGACTCATTACAAAAACCTCAAAGCCCACCTCGCAACACAAAATTCAAAGCGTTGTTGAATGCGAACGTAATATTAATTATTTTACCAATTTGATTTAATTAAGTGTTATATATATATATAAATAGTATTACTTTTCCCATGCGTTTCAGCGCAATGAAAAGAGTGCGTGGACAAATGGGATCTACATCCAGAGCCACATTTCCAAAATGGACAGCAATAAAGGTACACAAATTCGATTTTAAGCGTTTTTAAGCATTTTTGTCAATTTCGCACGTAAAGTAGGTCAAACTTGGTTTGTTATGCATGAAACTTGGCACACAACACTATTTCGCATATATTATTGTGTTGAAATGGTTAGAATTGAAAATAATAGTCATATGCTAGAAATTAGAAGTTAAGTTGCGATATTAAGGGATTTTAAGCGTTTTTGTCAATTTTGCGCGTAAAGTAGGTCAAATTTGGTTTGTTATGCACGAAACTTGGCACAAAACACTATTTGGCATATATTATTGTGTTGAAATGGTTAGAATTGAAAATAATAGTCATATGCTAGAAATTAGGTGTTAAGTTGCGATTTTAAGGGTTTTTAAGCGTTTTTGTCAATTTCGCGCGTAAAGTAGCTCAAACTTGGTTTGTTTTGCACGAGACATGGCACACAACACTAATTGGAATATATTATTGTGTTGAAATGGTTAGAATTGAAAATAATAGCCATATGATAGAAATTAGAAGTTAAGTTGCGATTTTAAGGGTTTTTAAGCGTTTTTGTCAATTTCGCGCGTAAAGTAGCTCAAACTTGGTTTTGATGCGAAACCGGGGCTGATTAAGGCCTTGGTTGTGCAAGGATTAATGTTGTGCGTAAACTTTGATTAATGACACAGACAAAAACTACAAATGATCATGAAAAGAACACGAAACAACCACAAACACTTAAACAATTCTGATCTAGCAAACTGTCGAGCAGCCCTCCTTCAGCTTAGCTTCTAGGAGTCCACGGGGATTGTTAGAATGGTTTTAGGACCTTGATAGCTAGATATAAGTACCAAGATTCCATTTCCACTTTACCCTAGGTTCTGGATGCATAGGTTTGGTCTCCACGTGTCGTGCAAGGTGGTCTGGTCACTAGTTTGCTGCTGTGCCAATTTCGCGCGTAAAGTAGGTCAAACATGGTTTGTTATGCACGAAACTTGGCACACAACACTATTTGGCATATATTATTGTGTTGAAATGTTTAGAATTGAAAATAATTGTCATATGCTAGAAATTAGGTGTTAAGATGCGATTTTAAGGGTTTTTAAGCGTTTTTGTCAATTTCGCGCGTAAAGTAGGTCAAACATGGTTTGTTATGCACGAAACTTGGCACACAACACTATTTGGCATATATTATTGTGTTGAAATGGTTATAATTGAAAATAATAGTCATATGCTAGAAATTAGAAGTTAAGTTGCGATTTTAAGGGTTTTTAAGCGTTTTTGCCAATTTCGCGCGTATAGTAGCTCAAACTTGGTTTGTTTTGCACGAGACATGGCACACAACACTATTTGGAATATATTATAGTGTTGAAATGGTTAGAATTGAAAATAATAGCCATATGCTAGAAATTAGAAGTTAAGTTGCGATTTTAAGGGTTTTTAAGCGTTTTTGTCAATTTCGCGCGTAAAGTAGCTCAAACTTGGTTTTGATGCGAAACCGGGGCTGATTAAGGCCTTGGTTATGCAAGGATTAATTTTGTGCGTAAACTTTGATTAATGACACAGACAAAAACTACAAATGATCATGAAAAGAACACGAAACAACCACAAACACTTAAACAATTCTGATCTAGCAAACTGTCGAGCAGCCCTCCTTCAGCTTAGCTTCTAGGAGTCCACGGGGATTGTTAGAATGGTTTTAGGACCTTGATAGCTAGATCTAAGTACCAAGATTCCATTTCCACTTTACCCTAGGTTCTGGATGCATAGGTTTGGTCTCCACGTGTCGTGTAAGGTGGTCTGGTCACTAGTTTGCTGCTGTGCCAATTTCGCGCGTAAAGTAGGTCAAACATGGTTTGTTATGCACGAAACTTGGCACACAACACTATTTGGCATATATTATTGTGTTGAAATGTTTATAATTGAAAACAATTGTCATATGCTAGAAATTAGGAGTTAAGATGCGATTTTAAGGGTTTTTCAGCGTTTTTGTCAATTTCGCGCGTAAAGTAGGTCAAACATGGTTTGTTATGCACGAAACTTGGCACACAACACTATTTGGCATATATTATTGTGTTGAAATGGTTCTAATTGAAAATAATAGTCATATGCTAGAAATTAGAAGTTAAGTTGCGATTTTAAGGGTTTTTAAGCGTTTTTGTCAATTTCGCGCATAAAGTAGCTCACACTTGGTTTGTTTTGCACGAGACATGGCACACAACACTATTTGGAATATATTATTGTGTTGAAATGGTTAGAATTGAAAATAATAGCCATATGCTAGAAATTAGAAGTTAAGTTGCGATTTTAAGGGTTTTTAAGCGTATTTGTCAATTTCGCGCGTAAAGCAGCTCAAACTTGGTTTTGATGCGAAACCGGGGCTGATTAAGGCCTTGGTTATGCAAGGATTAATGTTGTGCGTAAACTTTGATTAATGACACAGACAAAAACTACAAATGATCATGAAAAGAACACGAAACAACCACAAACACTTAAACAATTCTGATCTAGCAAACTGCCGAGCCGCCCTCCTTCAGCTTAGCTTCTAGGAGTCCACGGGGATTGTTAGAATGGTTTTAGGACCTTGATAGCTAAATCTAAGTACAAAGATTCCATTTCCACTTTACCCTAGGTTCTGGATGCATAGGTTTGGTCTCCACGTGTCGTGCAAGGTGGTCTGGTCACTAGTTTGCTGCTGTGTCAATTTCGCGCGTAAGGTAGGTCAAACCGGTTTGTTATGCACGAAATTTGGCACACAACACTATTTGGCATATATTATTGTGTTGAAATGTTTAGAATTGAAAATAATTGTCATATGCTAGAAATTAGGTGTTAAGATGCGATTTTATGGGTTTTTAAGCGTTTTTGTCAATTTCGCGCGTAAAGTAGGTCAAACATGGTTTGTTATGCACGAAACTTGGCACACAACACTATTTGGCAAATATTATTGTGTTGAAATGGTTATAATTGAAAATAATAGTCATATGCTAGAAATTAGAAGTTAAGTTGCGATTTTAAGGGTTTTTAAGCGTTTTTGTCAATTTCGCGCGTAAAGTAGCTCAAACTTGGTTTGTTTTGCACGAGACATGGCACTGAACACTATTTAGAATTTATTATTGTGTTGAAATGTTTAGAAATGAAAATAATAGCCATATGCTAGAAATTAGAAGTTAAGTTGCGATTTTAAGGGTTTTTAAGCGTTTTTGTCAATTTCGCGCGTAAAGTAGCTCAAACTTGGTTTTGATGCGAAACCGGGGCTGATTAAGGCCTTGGTTATGCAAGGATTAATGTTGTGCGTAAACTTTGATTAATGACACAGACAAAAACTACAAATGATCATGAAAAGAACACGAAACAACCACAAACACTTAAACAATTCTGATCTAGCAAACTGCCGAGCAGCCCTCCTTCAGCTCAGCTTCTAGGAGTCCACGGGGATTGTTAGAATGGTTTTAGGACCTTCATAGCTAAATCTAAGTACAAAGATTCCATTTCCACTTTACCCTAGGTTCTGGATGCATAGGTTTGGTCTCCACGTGTCGTGCAAGGTGGTCTGGTCACTAGTTTGCTGCTGTGTCAATTTCACGCGTAAGGTAGGTCAAACCTGGTTTGTTATGCACAAAATTTGGCACACAACACTATTTGGCATATATTATTGTGTTGAAATGTTTAGAATTGAAAATAATTGTCATATGCTAGAAATTAGGTGTTAAGATGCGATTTTAAGGGTTTTTAAGCGTTTTTGTCAATTTCGCGCGTAAAGTAGGTCAAACATGGTTTGTTATGCACGAAACTTGGCACACAACACTATTTGGCATATATTATTGTGTTGAAATGGTTATAATTGAAAATAATAGTCATATGCTAGAAATTAGAAGTTAAGTTGCGATTTTAAGGGTTTTTAAGCGTTTTTCTCAATTTCGCGCGTAAAGTAGCTCAAACTTGGTTTTGATGCGAAACCGGGGCTGATTAAGGCCTTGGTTATGCAAGGATTAATGTTGTGCGTAAACTTTGATTAATGACATAGACAAAAACTACAAATGATCATGAAAAGAACACGAAACAACCACAAACACTTAAACAATTCTGATCTAGCAAACTGTCGAGCAGCCCTCCTTCAGCTTAGCTTCTAGGAGTCCACGGGGATTGTTAGAATGGTTTTAGGACCTTGATAGCTAGATCTAAGTACCAAGATTCCATTTCCACTTTACCCTAGGTTCTGGATGCATAGGTTTGGTCTCCACGTGTCGTGTGAGGTGGTCTGGTCACTAGTTTGCTGCTGTGCCAATTTCGCGCGTAAAGTAGGTCAAACATGGTTTGTTATGCACGAAACTTGGCACACAACACTATTTGGCATATATTATTGTGTTGAAATGTTTAGAATTGAAAACAATTGTCATATGCTAGAAATTAGGAGTTAAGATGCGATTTTAAGGGTTTTTAAGCGTTTTTGTCAATTTCGCGCGTAAAGTAGGTCAAACATGGTTTGTTATGCACGAAACTTGGCACACAACACTATTTGGCATATATTATTGTGTTGAAATGGTTATAATTTAAAATAATAGTCATATGCTAGAAAATAGAAGTTAAGTTGCGATTTTAAGGGTTTTTAAGCGTTTTTGTCAATTTCGCGCGTAAAGTAGCTCAAACTTGGTTTGTTTTGCACGAGACATGGCACACAACAGTATTTGGAATATATTATTGTGTTGAAATGGTTAGAATTGAAAATAATAGCCATATGCTAGAAATTAGAAGTTAAGTTGTGATTTTAAGGGTTTTTAAGCGTATTTGTCAATTTCGCGCGTAAAGCAGCTCAAACTTGGTTTTGATGCGAAACCGGGGCTGATTAAGGCCTTGGTTATGCAAGGATTAATGTTGTGCGTAAACTTTGATTAATGACACAGACAAAAACTACAAATGATCATGAAAAGAACACGAAACAACCACAAACACTTAAACAATTCTGATCTAGCAAACTGCCGAGCAGCCCTCCTTCAGCTTAGCTTCTAGGAGTCCACGGGGATTGTTAGAATGGTTTTAGGACCTTGATAGCTAAATCTAAGTACAAAGATTCCATTTCCACTTTACCCTAGGTTCTGGATGCATAGGTTTGGTCTCCACGTGTCGTGCAAGGTGGTCTGGTCACTAGTTTGCTGCTGTGTCAATTTCGCGCGTAAGGTAGGTCAAACCTGGTTTGTTATGCACGAAATTTGGCACACAACACTATTTGGCATATATTATTGTGTTGAAATGTTTAGAATTGAAAATAATTGTCATATGCTAGAAATTAGGTGTTAAGATGCGATTTTAAGGGTTTTTAAGCGTTTTTGTCAATTTCGCGCGTAAAGTAGGTCGAACATGGTTTGTTATGCACGAAACTTGGCACACAACACTATTTGGCATATATTATTGTGTTGAAATGGTTATAATTGAAAATAATAGTCATATGCTAGAAATTAGAAGTTAAGTTGCGATTTTAAGGGTTTTTAAGCGTTTTTGTCAATTTCGCGCGTAAAGTAGCTCAAACTTGGTTTGTTTTTCACGAGACATGGCACTGAACACTATTTGGAATATATTATTGTGTTGAAATGTTTAGAAATGAAAATAATAGCCATATGCTAGAAATTAGAAGTTAAGTTGCGATTTTAAGGGTTTTTAAGCGTTTTTGTCAATTTCGCGCGTAAAGTAGCTCAAACTTGGTTTTGATGCGAAACCGGGGCTGATTAAGGCCTTGGTTATGCAAGGATTAATGTTATGCGTAAACTTTGATTAATGACACAGACAAAAACTACAAATGATCATGAAAAGAACACGAAACAACCACAAACACTTAAACAATTCTGATCTAGCAAACTGTCGAGCAGCCCTCCTTCAACTTAGCTTCTAGGAGTCCACGGGGATTGTTAGAATGGTTTTAGGACCTTGATAGCTAGATCTAAGTACCAAGATTCCATTTCCACTTTACCCTAGGTTCTGGATGCATAGGTTTGGTCTCCACGTGTCGTGCAAGGTGGTCTGGTCACTAGTTTGCTGCTGTATCAATTTCGCGCGTAAAGTAGGTCAAACATGGTTTGTTATGCACGAAACTTGGCACACAACACTATTTGGCATATATTATTGTGTTGAAATGTTTAGAATTGAAAATAATTGTCATATGCTAGAAATTAGGTGTTAAGATGCGATTTTAAGGGTTTTTAAGCGTTTTTGTCAATTTTGCGCGTAAAGTAGGTCAAACATGGTTTGTTATGCACGAAACATGGCACACAAAACTATTTGGCATATATTATTGTGTTGAAATGGTTATAATTGAAAATAATAGTCATATGCTAGAAATTAGAAGTTAAGTTGCGATTTTAAGGGTTTTTAAGCGTTTTTGTCAATTTCGCGCGTAAAGTAGCTCAAACTTGGTTTGTTTTGCACGAGACATGGAACACAACACTATTTGGAATATCATATTGTGTTGAAATAGTTAGAATTGAAAATAATAGCCATATGTTAGAAATTAGAAGTTAAGTTGCGATTTTAAGGGTTTTTAAGCGTTTTTGTCAATTTCGCGCGTAAAGTAGCTCAAACTTGGTTTTGATGCGAAACCGGGGGTGATTAAGGCCTTGGTTATGCAAGGATTAATGTTGTGCGTAAACTTTGATTAATGACACAGACAAAAACTACAAATGATCATGAAAAGAACACGAAAGAACCACAAACACATAAACAATTCTGATCTAGTAAACTGTCGAGCAGCCCTCCTTCAGCTTAGCTTCTAGGAGTCCACGGGGATTGTTAGAATGGTTTTAGGACCTTGATAGCTAGATCTAAGTACCAAGATTCCATTTCCACTTTACCCTAGGTTCTAGATGCATAGGTTTGGTCTCCACGTGTCGTGTAAGGTGGTCTGGTCACTAGTTTGCTGCTGTGCCAATTTCGCGCGTAAAGTAGGTCAAACATGGTTTGTTATGCACGAAACTTGGCACACAACACTATTTGGCATATATTATTGTGTTGAAATGTTTAGAATTGAAAACAATTGTCATATGCTAGAAATTAGGAGTTAAGATGCGATTTTAAGGGTTTTAAAGCGTTTTTGTCAATTTCGCGCGTAAAGTAGGTCAAACATGGTTTGTTATGCACGAAACTTGGCACACAACACTATTTGGCATATATTATTGTGTTGAAATGGTTATAATTGAAAATAATAGTCATATGCTAGAAATTAGAAGTTAAGTTGCGATTTTAAGGGTTTTTAAGCGTTTTTGTCAATTTCGCGCGTAAAGTAGCTCAAACTTGGTTTGTTTTGCACGAGACATGGCACACAACAGTATTTGGAATATATTATTGTGTTGAAATGGTTAGAATTGAAAATAATAGCCATATGCTAGAAATTAGAAGTTAAGTTGCGATTTTAAGGGTTTTTAAGCGTATTTGTCAATTTCGCGCGTAAAGCAGCTCAAACTTGGTTTTGATGCGAAACCGGGGCTGATTAAGGCCTTGGTTATGCAAGGATTAATGTTGTGCGTAAACTTTGATTAATGACACAGACAAAAACTACAAATGATCATGAAAAGAACAGGAAACAACCACAAACACTTAAACAATTCTGATCTAGCAAACTGCCGAGCAGCCCTCCTTCAGCTTAGCTTCTAGGAGTCCACGGGGATTGTTAGAATGGTTTTAGGACCTTGATAGCTAAATCTAAGTACAAAGATTCCATTTCCACTTTACCCTAGGTTCTGGATGCATAGGTTTGGTCTCCACGTGTCGTGCAAGGTGGTCTGGTCACTAGTTTGCTGCTGTGTCAATTTCGCGCGTAAGGTAGGTCAAACCTGGTTTGTTATGCACGAAATTTGGCACACAACACTATTTGGCATATATTATTGTGTTGAAATGTTTAGAATTGAAAATAATTGTCATATGCTAGAAATTAGGTGTTAAGATGCGATTTTAAGGGTTTTTAAGCGTTTTTGTCAATTTCGCGCGTAAAGTAGGTCGAACATGGTTTGTTATGCACGAAACTTGGCACACAACACTATTTGGCATATATTATTGTGTTGAAATGGTTATAATTGAAAATAATAGTCATATGCTAGAAATTAGAAGTTAAGTTGCGATTTTAAGGGTTTTTAAGCGTTTTTGTCAATTTCGCGCGTAAAGTAGCTCAAACTTGGTTTGTTTTTCACGAGACATGGCACTGAACACTATTTGGAATATATTATTGTGTTGAAATGTTTAGAAATGAAAATAATAGCCATATGCTAGAAATTAGAAGTTAAGTTGCGATTTTAAGGGTTTTTAAGCGTTTTTGTCAATTTCGCGCGTAAAGTAGCTCAAACTTGGTTTTGATGCGAAACCGGGGCTGATTAAGGCCTTGGTTATGCAAGGATTAATGTTATGCGTAAACTTTGATTAATGACACAGACAAAAACTACAAATGATCATGAAAAGAACACGAAACAACCACAAACACTTAAACAATTCTGATCTAGCAAACTGTCGAGCAGCCCTCCTTCAACTTAGCTTCTAGGAGTCCACGGGGATTGTTAGAATGGTTTTAGGACCTTGATAGCTAGATCTAAGTACCAAGATTCCATTTCCACTTTACCCTAGGTTCTGGATGCATAGGTTTGGTCTCCACGTGTCGTGCAAGGTGGTCTGGTCACTAGTTTGCTGCTGTGTCAATTTCGCGCGTAAAGTAGGTCAAACATGGTTTGTTATGCACGAAACTTGGCACACAACACTATTTGGCATATATTATTGTGTTGAAATGTTTAGAATTGAAAATAATTGTCATATGCTAGAAATTAGGAGTTAAGATGCGATTTTAAGGGTTTTAAAGCGTTTTTGTCAATTTCGCGCGTAAAGTAGGTCAAACATGGTTTGTTATGCACGAAACTTGGCACACAACACTATTTGACATATATTATTGTGTTGAAATGGTTATAATTGAAAATAATAGTCATATGCTAGAAATTAGAAGTTAAGTTGCGATTTTAAGGGTTTTTAAGCGTTTTTGTCAATTTCGCGCGTAAAGTAGCTCAAACTTGGTTTGTTTTGCACGAGACATGGCACACAACAGTATTTGCAATATATTATTGTGTTGAAATGGTTAGAATTGAAAATAATAGCCATATGCTAGAAATTAGAAGTTAAGTTGCGATTTTAAGGGTTTTTAAGCGTATTTGTCAATTTCGCGCGTAAAGCAGCTCAAACTTGGTTTTGATGCGAAACCGGGGCTGATTAAGGCCTTGGTTATGCAAGGATTAATGTTGTGCGTAAACTTTGATTAATGACACAGACAAAAACTACAAATGATCATGAAAAGAACACGAAACAACCACAAACACTTAAACAATTCTGATCTAGCAAACTGCCGAGCAGCCCTCCTTCAGCTTAGCTTCTAGGAGTCCACGGGGATTGTTAGAATGGTTTTAGGACCTTGATAGCTAAATCTAAGTACAAAGATTCCATTTCCACTTTACCCTAGGTTCTGGATGCATAGGTTTGGTCTCCACGTGTCGTGCAAGGTGGTCTGGTCACTAGTTTGCTGCTGTGTCAATTTCGCGCGTAAGGTAGGTCAAACCTGGTTTGTTATGCACGAAATTTGGCACACAACACTATTTGGCATATATTATTGTGTTGAAATGTTTAGAATTGAAAATAATTGTCATATGCTAGAAATTAGGTGTTAAGATGCGATTTTAAGGGTTTTTAAGCGTTTTTGTCAATTTCGCGCGTAAAGTAGGTCGAACATGGTTTGTTATGCACGAAACTTGGCACACAACACTATTTGGCATATATTATTGTGTTGAAATGGTTATAATTGAAAATAATAGTCATATGCTAGAAATTAGAAGTTAAGTTGCGATTTTAAGGGTTTTTAAGCGTTTTTGTCAATTTCGCGCGTAAAGTAGCTCAAACTTGGTTTGTTTTTCACGAGACATGGCACTGAACACTATTTGGAATATATTATTGTGTTGAAATGTTTAGAAATGAAAATAATAGCCATATGCTAGAAATTAGAAGTTAAGTTGCGATTTTAAGGGTTTTTAAGCGTTTTTGTCAATTTCGCGCGTAAAGTAGCTCAAACTTGGTTTTGATGCGAAACCGGGGCTGATTAAGGCCTTGGTTATGCAAGGATTAATGTTATGCGTAAACTTTGATTAATGACACAGACAAAAACTACAAATGATCATGAAAAGAACACGAAACAACCACAAACACTTAAACAATTCTGATCTAGCAAACTGTCGAGCAGCCCTCCTTCAACTTAGCTTCTAGGAGTCCACGGGGATTGTTAGAATGGTTTTAGGACCTTGATAGCTAGATCTAAGTACCAAGATTCCATTTCCACTTTACCCTAGGTTCTGGATGCATAGGTTTGGTCTCCACGTGTCGTGCAAGGTGGTCTGGTCACTAGTTTGCTGCTGTGTCAATTTCGCGCGTAAAGTAGGTCAAACATGGTTTGTTATGCACGAAACTTGGCACACAACGCTATTTGGCATATATTATTGTGTTGAAATGTTTAGAATTGAAAATAATTGTCATATGCTAGAAATTAGGTGTTAAGATGCGATTTTAAGGGTTTTTAAGCGTTTTTGTCAATTTCGCGCGTAAAGTAGGTCAAACATGGTTTGTTATGCACGAAACATGGCACACAAAACTATTTGGCATATATTATTGTGTTGAAATGGTTATAATTGAAAATAATAGTCATATGCTAGAAATTAGAAGTTAAGTTGCGATTTTAAGGGTTTTTAAGCGTTTTTGTCAATTTCGCGCGTAAAGTAGCTCAAACTTGGTTTGTTTTGCACGAGACATGGAACACAACACTATTTGGAATATCATATTGTGTTGAAATAGTTAGAATTGAAAATAATAGCCATATGTTAGAAATTAGAAGTTAAGTTGCGATTTTAAGGGTTTTTAAGCGTTTTTGTCAATTTCGCGCGTAAAGTAGCTCAAACTTGGTTTTGATGCGAAACCGGGGGTGATTAAGGCCTTGGTTATGCAAGGATTAATGTTGTGCGTAAACTTTGATTAATGACACAGACAAAAACTACAAATGATCATGAAAAGAACACGAAAGACCACAAACACATACACAATTCTGATCTAGTAAACTGTCGAGCAGCCCTCCTTCAGCTTAGCTTCTAGGAGTCCACGGGGATTGTTAGAATGGTTTTAGGACCTTGATTGCTAGATCTAAGTACCAAGATTCCATTTCCACTTTACCCTAGGTTCTGGATGCATAGGTTTGGTCTCTACGTGTCGTGCAAGGTGGTCTGGTCACTAGTTTGCTGCTGTGTCAATTTCGCGCGTAAAGTAGGTCAAACATCGTTTGTTATGCACGAAACTTGGCACACAACACTATTTGGCATATATTATTGTGTTGAAATGTTTAGAATTGAAAATAATTTTCATATGCTAGAAATTAGTTGTTAAGATGCGATTTTAAGGGTTTTTAAGCGTTTTTGTCAATTTCGCGCGTAAAGTAGGTCAAACATGGTTTGTTATACACGAAACTTGGCACACAACACTATTTGGCATATATTATTGTGTTGAAATGGTTATAATTGAAAATAATAGTCATATGCTAGAAATTAGAAGTTAAGTTGCGATTTTAAGGGTTTTTAAGCGTTTTTGTCAATTTCGCGCGTAAAGTAGCTCAAACTTGGTTTGTTTTGCACGAGACATGGCACACAACACTATTTGGAATATATTATTGTGTTGAAATGGTTAGAATTGAAAATAATAGCCATATGCTAGAAATTAGAAGTTAAGTTGCGATTTTAAGGGTTTTTAAGCGTTTTTGTCAATTTCGCGCGTAAAGTAGCTCAAACTTGGTTTTGATGCGAAACCGGGGCTGATTAAGGCCTTGGTTATGCAAGGATTAATGTTGTGCGTAAACTTTGATTAATGACACAGACAAAAACTACAAATGATCATGAAAAGAACACGAAACAACCACAAACACTTAAACAATTCTGATCTAGCAAACTGTCGAGCAACCCTCCTTCAGCTTAGCTTCTAGGAGTCCACGGGGATTGTTAGAATGGTTTTAGGACCTTGATAGCTAGATCTAAGTACAAAGATTCCATTTCCACTTTACCCTAGGTTCTGGATGCATAGGTTTGGTCTCCACGTGTCGTGCAAGGTGGTCTGGTCACTAGTTTGCTGCTGTGTCAATTTCGCGCGTAAAGTAGGTCAAACCTGGTTTGTTACGCACGAAACTTGGCACACAACACTATTTGGAATATATTATTGTGTTGAAATGTTTAGAATTGAAAATAATTGTCATATGCTAGAAATTAGGTGTTAAGATGCGATTTTAAGGGTTTTTAAGCGTTTTTGTCAATTTCGCGCGTAAAGTAGGTCGAACATGGTTTGTTATGCACGAAACTTGGCACACAACACTATTTGGCATATATTATTGTGTTGAAATGGTTATAATTGAAAATAATAGTCATATGCTAGAAATTAGAAGTTAAGTTGCGATTTTAAGGGTTTTTAAGCGTTTTTGTCAATTTAGCGCGTAAAGTAGCTCAAACTTGGTTTGTTTTTCACGAGACATGGCACTGAACACAATTTGGAATATATTATTGTGTTGAAATGTTTAGAAATGAAAATAATAGCCATATGCTAGAAATTAGAAGTTAAGTTGCGATTTTAAGGGTTTTTAAGCGTTTTTGTCAATTTCGCGCGTAAAGTAGCTCAAACTTGGTTTTGATGCGAAACCGGGGCTGATTAAGGCCTTGGTTATGCAAGGATTAATGTTATGCGTAAACTTTGATTAATGACACAGACAAAAACTACAAATGATCATGAAAAGAACACGAAACAACCACAAACACTTAAACAATTCTGATCTAGCAAACTGTCGAGCAGCCCTCCTTCAACTTAGCTTCTAGGAGTCCACGGGGATTGTTAGAATGCTTTTAGGACCTTGATAGCTAGATCTAAGTACCAAGATTCCATTTCCACTTTACCCTAGGTTCTGGATGCATAGGTTTGGTCTCCACGTGTCGTGCAAGGTGGTCTGGTCACTAGTTTGCTGCTGTGTCAATTTCGCGCGTAAAGTAGGTCAAACATGGTTTGTTATGCACGAAACTTGGCACACAACACTATTTGGCATATATTATTGTGTTGAAATGTTTAGAATTGAAAATAATTGTCATATGCTAGAAATTAGGAGTTAAGATGCGATTTTAAGGGTTTTAAAGCGTTTTTGTCAATTTCGCGCGTAAAGTAGGTCAAACATGGTTTGTTATGCACGAAACATGGCACACAACACTATTTGGCATATATTATTGTGTTGAAATGGTTATAATTGAAAATAATAGTCATATGCTAGAAATTAGAAGTTAAGTTGCGATTTTAAGGGTTTTTAAGCGTTTTTGTCAATTTCGCGCGTAAAGTAGCTCAAACTTGGTTTGTTTCGCACGAGACATGGCACACAACAGTATTTGGAATATATTATTGTGTTGAAATGGTTAGAATTGAAAATAATAGCCATATGCTAGAAATTAGAAGTTAAGTTGCGATTTTAAGGGTTTTTAAGCGTATTTGTCAATTTCGCGCGTAAAGCAGCTCAAACTTGGTTTTGATGCGAAACTGGGGCTGATTAAGGCCTTGGTTATGCAAGGATTAATGTTGTGCGTAAACTTTGATTAATGACACAGAAAAAAACTACAAATGATCATGAAAAGAACACGAAACAACCACAAACACTTAAACAATTTTGATCTAGCAAACTGCCGAGCAGCCTTCCTTCAGCTTAGCTTCTAGGAGTCCACGGGGATTGTTAGAATGGTTTTAGGACCTTGATAGCTAAATCTAAGTACAAAGATTCCATTTCCACTTTACCCTAGGTTCTGGATGCATAGGTTTGGTCTCCACGTGTCGTGCAAGGTGGTCTGGTCACTACTTTGCTGCTGTGTCAATTTCGCGCGTAAGGTAGGTCAAACCTGGTTTGTTATGCACGAAATTTGGCACACAACACTATTTGGCATATATTATTGTGTTGAAATGTTTAGAATTTAAAATAATTGTCATATGCTAGAAATTAGGTGTTAAGATGCGATTTTAAGGGTTTTTAAGCGTTTTTGTCAATTTCGCGCGTAAAGTAGGTCGAACATGGTTTGTTATGCACGAAACTTGGCACACAACACTATTTGGCATATATTATTGTGTTGAAATGGTTATAATTGAAAATAATAGTCATATGCTAGAAATTAGAAGTTAAGTTGCGATTTTAAGGGTTTTTAAGCGTTTTTGTCAATTTCGCGCGTAAAGTAGCTCAAACTTGGTTTGTTTTTCACGAGACATGGCACACAACACTATTTGGAATATATTATTGTGTTGAAATGGTTAGAATTGAAAATAATAGCCATATGCTAGAAATTAGAAGTTAAGTTGCGATTTTAAGGGTTTTTAAGCGTTTTTGTCAATTTCGCGCGTAAAGTAGCTCAAACTTGGTTTTGATGCGAAACCGGGGGTGATTAAGGCCTTGGTTATGCAAGGATTAATGTTGTGCGTAAACTTTGATTAATGACACAGACAAAAACTACAAATGATCATGAAAAGAACACGAAAGACCACAAACACATACACAATTCTGATCTAGTAAACTGTCGAGCAGCCCTCCTTCAGCTTAGCTTCTAGGAGTCCACGGGGATTGTTAGAATGGTTTTAGGACCTTGATTGCTAGATCTAAGTACCAAGATTCCATTTCCACTTTACCCTAGGTTCTGGATGCATAGGTTTGGTCTCTACGTGTCGTGCAAGGTGGTCTGGTCACTAGTTTGCTGCTGTGTCAATTTCGCGCGTAAAGTAGGTCAAACATCGTTTGTTATGCACGAAACTTGGCACACAACACTATTTGGCATATATTATTGTGTTGAAATGTTTAGAATTGAAAATAATTGTCATATGCTAGAAATTAGTTGTTAAGATGCGATTTTAAGGGTTTTTAAGCGTTTTTGTCAATTTCGCGCGTAAAGTAGGTCAAACATGGTTTGTTATACACGAAACTTGGCACACAACACTATTTGGCATATATTATTGTGTTGAAATGGTTATAATTGAAAATAATAGTCATATGCTAGAAATTAGAAGTTAAGTTGCGATTTTAAGGGTTTTTAAGCGTTTTTGTCAATTTCGCGCGTAAAGTAGCTCAAACTTGGTTTGTTTTGCACGAGACATGGCACACAACACTATTTGGAATATATTATTGTGTTGAAATGGTTAGAATTGAAAATAATAGCCATATGCTAGAAATTAGAAGTTAAGTTGCGATTTTAAGGGTTTTTAAGCGTTTTTGTCAATTTCGCGCGTAAAGTAGCTCAAACTTGGTTTTGATGCGAAACCGGGGCTGATTAAGGCCTTGGTTATGCAAGGATTAATGTTGTGCGTAAACTTTGATTAATGACACAGACAAAAACTACAAATGATCATGAAAAGAACACGAAACAACCACAAACACTTAAACAATTCTGATCTAGCAAACTGTCGAGCAACCCTCCTTCAGCTTAGCTTCTAGGAGTCCACGGGGATTGTTAGAATGGTTTTAGGACCTTGATAGCTAGATCTAAGTACAAAGATTCCATTTCCACTTTACCCTAGGTTCTGGATGCATAGGTTTGGTCTCCACGTGTCGTGCAAGGTGGTCTGGTCACTAGTTTGCTGCTGTGTCAATTTCGCGCGTAAAGTAGGTCAAACCTGGTTTGTTACGCACGAAACTTGGCACACAACACTATTTGGCATATATTATTGTGTTGAAATGTTTAGAATTGAAAATAATTGTCATATGCTAGAAATTAGGTGTTAAGATGCGATTTTAAGGGTTTTTAAGCGTTTTTGTCAATTTCGCGCGTAAAGTAGGTCAAACATGGTTTGTTATGCACGAAACTTGGCACACAACACTATTTGGCATATATTATTGTTTTGAAATGGTTATAATTGAAAATAATAGTCATATGCTAGAAATTAGATGTTAAGTTGCGATTTTAAGGGTTTTTAAGCGTTTTTGTCAATTTCGCGCGTATAGTAGCTCAAACTTGGTTTCTTTTGCACGAGACATGGCATACAACACTATTTGGAATATATTATTGTGTTGAAATGGTTAGAATTGAAAATAATAGCCATATGCTAGAAATTAGAAGTTAAGTTGCGATTTTAAGGGTTTTTAAGCGTTTTTGTCAATTTCGCGCGTAAAGTAGCTCAAACTTGGTTTTGATGCGAAACCGGGGTTGATTAAGGCCTTGGTTATGCAAGGATTAATGTTGTGCGTAAACTTTGATTAATGACACAGACAAAAACTACAAATGATCATGAAAAGAACACGAAACAACCACAAACACTTAAACAATTCTAATCTAGCAAACTGTCGAGCAGCCCTCCTTCAGCTTAGCTTCTAGGAGTCCACGGGGATTGTTAGAATGGTTTTAGGACCTTGATAGCTAGATCTAAGTACCAAGATTCCATTTCCACTTTACCCTAGGTTCTGGATGCATAGGTTTGGTCTCCACGTGTCGTGTAAGGTGGTCTGGTCACTAGTTTGCTGCTGTGCCAATTTCGCGCGTAAAGTAGGTCAAACATGGTTTGTTATGCACGAAACTTGGCACACAACACTATTTGGCATATATTATTGTGTTGAAATGTTTAGAATTGAAAACAATTGTCATATGCTAGAAATTAGGAGTTAAGATGCGATTTTAAGGGTTTTTAAGCGTTTTTGTCAATTTCGCGCGTAAAGTAGGTCAAACATGGTTTGTTATGCACGAAACTTGGCACACAACACTATTTGGCATATATTATTGTGTTGAAATGGTTATAATTGAAAATAATAGTCATATGCTAGAAATTAGAAGTTAAGTTGCGATTTTAAGGGTTTTTAAGCGTTTTTGTCAATTTCGCGCGTAAAGTAGCTCAAACTTGGTTTTGATGCGAAACCGGGGCTGATTAAGGCCTTGGTTATGCAAGGTGTTGGACCTCTTGAGTTTTGATGATGACTACACTTTATTTAAGCGAACATGTTTTTAGAGATTGTGCAGGTCGATATCCGATTATGATTATGATCGTTGATAGTACCTATGCCTTAGCTTATGGAAACGTACATGTCAAAAGATTTCAATTGATGTTAGGAGAAGTATATCGCTTGGGATGTAAAATGGAGACAGCAGATCTACTGTTCCCAAGTTGGATGTTCTAGCTAAACTGAAGTCTGGAGACAGCACACTGTTCCTGAGCTGAAGGTTGAATACGCTGACTGAAAATTCTGATTATCATATTTTAATTATTATTTTTAGTTAATGTATTTTAAATTAAATTGTTGCAGTAAAAATTTATTTAAGTTAATTGGCAAATCGTTTTTATTGAATAAAATGGATTCACGTTTTAATTCTTTAAGATCCTTTATTTTAGGATCTATTTTTAATAAATCTTGGATTTGTTAAAAATAGAATTAACTAACTTTGAATTAGTCTTAGCAAATCTTTCTAACCGGTTTTTATTCCTAAAAATTAGCAAACAATCATTCCCACTAAGATTAACCGTTTTCTAAATATAGCATGAAATTCCAGCCATTAATTTGGGGAACAGGAATTACTACTGAAAAAACTGCTACTTTAGGGAACAGCGGTTATTAAGGGAACAGCGGTTATTGTTTATGTACACGTGTGATTTGACTTAATCAAATCTTATGGAAATAACCGTGTGTTTGCTTAATCCACATTACTCCCATGATCTCTTGATAGTGGGATGATGGATTGGATTATTCCACTTTCTTAGGAATATTATTTTCTATAAATTGCAAGATAATTCCGGTTTTTTAATGTAGAGAGAAGTAATCCAACGTTTTGTGCTTAAGTATTTTTCATACGTTTTTGTTGGATTTTACAAGAAATATTTTGTTCTTAAAATTGCCAATTAATTTATAATATTTTCTTGATGCAACTCTTTAATTTATTTTAGAGAATTTATATCCTTTTTGTAAGGGTTTTTGAGAGTTTATGTAATTAGACTCGGGTGAGTCTAAGGGGGAAATTAGATAGCTTTGAGTGAAGCTAGAGAGGATTAGCTTGTAGAGAAGCTAAGGTTGTTGCTTGGAGTAAAGCAATTAGAGAGAAGAGGAGTCGGCCTAGGTGTTACGCTTCGAGTGAAGCAAGGTGTTTATTGTGATTGTAACTAATTGCCTTAAACATAGTGGAGTTTTTGAAAATCCCAAGTGGTCGTGGTTTTTCCTTTTGTTTAGGCCCAAAAGGTTTCCACGTAAAATCGTGTGTCTCTCTTATTATTTTGCTCTTAGTTTAAGCTTTATTTATTTTGAATAATTCCGCAAAAAACAGGGCACAATCGCTTAAACTTACAACAACAACAATTCACCCCCCCCTCTTGTTGCTGTTCCCGTTCCTAATTGAGTCAACAATTGGTATCAGAGCCCTGTTCCCAGAAGATCAGGAAACCCTGAGGGCAGATTCTGGTGTTCCCGAAAAATGTCAATTATGAACGAGCGAATGGAAGAAGGGTATTCAACTCAAAGACCGCCAATGTTCGATGGAAAATTCTATACATATTGGAAAAATAGGATGGAGATCTTCATCAAAGCGGAAAATTATCAAGTTTGGAGAGTCATAGAAATCGGAGATTTTGAGGTAACCACTACTAACTCCAACAATGAAATTGTTCCCAAACCTATAACCGAATATGAAAAGGAAGATTTTCAGAAAATGGAATTAAATGCTCTTGCTATAAAATTACTTCATTGTGGTCTTGGACCAAACGAGCATAATAGAATTATGGGGTGCAAATCCGCTAAGCAAATTTGGGACCTGCTTGCTGTTACCCATGAGGGAACAAGTGAAGTAAAACGGTCCAAAATTGATTTGTTAATGTCTAAATACGAGAGATTTGTTATGGAGCCAAGAGAAAGTATCCAAGAGATGTTCACTAGGTTCACCAACATAACAAACGAGCTTGTCTCTCTTGGAAGAATAATTCCCACTGATGAACAAGTAAGGAAGATCCTAAGGAGCCTTCCTCAAGATGAGCGCTGGAGGGCCAAGGTTACTGCTATACAAGAGTCCAAAGATTTTACAAAGTTTAATCTAGAGGAGCTGGCTGGTTCCCTAATGACGCATGAATTGCATTTGGGAACAGCAGACAGTTCCAGGAACAAGGGACTGGCTCTGGCAGCGGGGGAACAGGACGAATCAGAATGTGATGAGGAAGAGGCTGCTTTGTTGGTACGAAAATTCAAGAAGTTCTTCAGGAACAGCAGGTATGCAAATCAAAGAAACAACAAAGAAAGAAGAACAAAAAATCTTGAATGCCACAAATGTGGAAGTACCGAGCACTTCATCAAGGATTGCCCAACATGGAAAAATGAAAAGGGCAAGGGAAAGACAAGAGATTCAAGAAGACCGTTGAACAAAGAGAATTTTAACAAGACGGACTTTCGTAGGGCCATGATTGCTGCATGGGGAGAAACTGAAAGTGAGAATGAAACTATTGTTCCCGAAGAAGAGGAGACAGCTAACCTATGTCTCATGGCTACGCATAAAGGCAAGGAGAAGCAGGTAAATATTTCTAATCCATTTTCTGACCATTCATTTAATCTAAGTAAAAATGAATTAAAAGAGTTGTTAAAAGAGGCACAAGTTAAAATTGAAAATTGCAATGATAAGTGTCTCAAGTTAGAAAAGGAACTTAAAGTAAGCAAAGACCATGTCTCATACATAAACACCTTTAGACATGATGTCCAAAACAGATTTTTCGGTTTGTTGGACCAAAATATAATCCTAAAGGAAAATATGGAGAGACTTAAGAAGGAAAATGTTATTCTTAATATTGAGCTATCACAATACAAATTATTAGGCTTAAATAAAGAATTGATAAATGCATCTACTAAGGATTTGTGCAATGATTTTCAACATTTAGAGTTGAATCCGGAATCCAACCGTAACAACAATAATAATCTTGAATTAAATTCAAGAGAAAAAGGGAAAATCAAAATAACTCCCAAATGGATTCTAGATGCTAAAAGTAAGAGATCAAAAGGCCTAAATTATTTTAAGAATAACAAAAGTAAGAAAGCTTACGTTGATCTTCCTAGAGACAGGTACTGTACCTTCTGTGGTAAAGCTGGCCATCTGAAGGAACAGTGCACCAAAAGGGAACAGTATACTGTCTCTAACAGAAACTATGTCGATAACATTCAAATTGATAAATATGATTCATGTAAGATCGACAAGGAACCCAAGAAAGTCTGGGTTCCTATAATTAACAATTAATTATCTTACAGGTCCAAGTGAGGGGGAACAGCTCATGGTATCTCGACAGTGGGTGTTCCAAGCATATGACGGGTGACAAATCTAAATTTCTCTCACTTGAAGCCTATGATGGGGGAACAGTAACCTTCGGTGACAATATGAAGGGTGAGATAATCGCCAAAGGAAAGGTTGGAAGGTCATGTTCCCACGCCATTGATAATGTATTTTTAGTCGAGAATTTGAAACACAACTTACTCAGCATTTCTCAATTTTGTGATAAGGGTAACTCTGTAAACTTTACTTCTGAAAAGTGCATTATTTCTAGGAACGACACAGGAGACATCATTCTTGAGGGAAACAGAAAAGGGAACACTTATATAGTGGACCTGGACACTGTTCCCAGAAACAGTCTAACGTGTCTAAGTGTTATAGAAGACGACCCACTTCTTTGGCATAAGCGTCTAGGTCATGCTAGTTATTCATTGATTAATACATTAAGATCTAAAGACCTAGTTAGAGGACTACCATCTATAAAATTCCTTAAAGAGGAAATATGTGATCCTTGTGCCAAAGGAAAACAAGTAAGGTCATCTTTTAAACCAAAGAATGTTGTGACCACCTCAAAAACGCTTGAATTATTACACATGGATTTGTGTGGACCTATGAGAATACAAAGCCGTAGTGGCAAGAGATATGTGTTTGTTATTATTGATGATTATAGTAGATTTACATGGACTTTATTTCTAGTTAGTAAAGATGAAGCCTTTAATGAGTTTGTCTCTTTCGCTAACAAAATACAAAAATCTACCAATAATCAAATTGTTCACATAAGGTCAGATCATGGTAAAGAATTTGAAAATTCAAGCTTTATGAGTTATTGCAATGAACATGGAATAAGTCACAATTTTTCCGCCCCTAGAACACCACAACAAAATGGTGTTGTAGAAAGGAAAAATAGAACTTTAGAAGAAATGGCTAGAACTATGTTAATTGCTAGTGGTTTACCTAGAAATTTTTGGGCCGAGGCTGTTAATACTGCATGTTATATTTTAAATAGAGTATTGATAAGACCAATCACTTCTAAGACACCCTATGAATTGCTTAAAGGTGTTAAACCAAATATTGCCTATTTTCGTGTGTTTGGATGCAAATGTTTTGTACATGTTAATGGAAAACGGAATATAGGTAAATTTGATGAAAGAAGTGATGAAGCAGTATTTCTTGGCTACTCATCTCAAAGTAAGGCATATAGAGTCTATAACAAAAGAACAATGTGTGTGGAAGAATCCGTTCACATAATTTTCGATGAAACTAACTTTTTGTCAAGTGAACAGGATACAAATAATTTGAAGATAGGTCTTGCAAATTTAGAAGAAGATGATGAAGAATTGAAAGTGCATGATCAAGAAACAGCTGGTGAACAGCCGGTTCCAGCAGAAGCAGAAAGTACTGATCAAGTTCAGGAACTGCAAGAACATCAGGAACAGCAGACTGTTCCCAATCCAGCTGTTCCCACAGATGAGCAGAACAATCCAGTAGCTGAACAGAATGTTAATCAAGCTGATGAACCAGAACATGCTACTGTTCCCACAAGAGATTTTATGCCAAAACCTTGGAGATATCAAAAATACCATCCTCTTGATTTGATTGTAAGTGACTTAAATAAAGGAACACAAACTAGATCTCAAATGAGAAACTTTTGTGCACATTTTGCGTTCCTATCATCACTTGAACCCAAAAATCACGAAGAAGCTCTAAGGGATTCGGAATGGGTCGTAGCCATGCAAGATGAATTGAACGAATTTGAAAGGAACAAAGTATGGCATTTAGAACCCAAACCGAAACACAAGAAGGTAATTGGTTTGAAATGGGTATTTCGGAACAAACTAGATGAGCATGGAATAATTGTAAGAAATAAAGCAAGACTCGTGGTTAAAGGTTATAATCAACAAGAAGGTATTGATTATACTGAGACATTTGCTCCAGTAGCAAGGTTAGAAGCTATTAGAATTTTAATTTCTTTTGCTGCATTTATGAACTTTAAATTATATCAAATGGATGTGAAATGTGCTTTCTTGAATGGTTTTCTTGATAAAGAAGTTTTTGTTGAACAACCACCTGGCTTTGAGAATACCTCGTGTCTTGATCATGTCTATAAGCTTGATAAAGCTCTTTATGGGTTGAAACAAGCTCCTAGGCAATGGTATGAAAGACTATCAAAGTTTTTGATTCAAAATGACTTTATTAGAGGTAAAATTGATAAAACCTTATTCTTTAAGAATAAAGGTTCCAATATATTAGTTGTTCAAATATATGTTGATGATATTATTTTTGGTGCCACAAATGAATTGCTATGTAAAGAATTTGCTAACCTTATGAGCACTGAATTTGAAATGAGCATGATGGGAGAATTAAATTTCTTTCTTGGTTTGCAAATTAAACAAACTGCTAATGGTATCTTTATTCATCAACAAAAATATATAAAAGAACTTCTTAAGAAATATGGCATGAATAACGCTAAAACCAACCATACACCCATGGCTACTAATGTAAGATTAGATGAAGATACAAATGGAACAAATATTGACCAAACTATGTATAGAGGCATGATTGGATCTTTATTATATCTAACTGCTAGTAGACCCGATATTTCATTTAGTGTTGGTCTATGTGCGAGATTTCAATCTAACCCTAAAGAATCACATCTAACTGCAGTGAAACGTATTTTGAGATATCTAAAGGGAACAGATGATTTATCATTATTTTATCCTAAAAGTGATGTTTTTGATTTGAAAGGCTTTAGTGATGCAGATTATGCAGGAGATCTTGTTAATAGAAAAAGCACGTCAGGTATGGTACAATTTCTTGGCTCATGTTTAGTTTCATGGAGTTCCAAGAAACAAAACACTGTTGCATTATCAACCGCTGAAGCTGAGTACGTAGCAGCAGCAGCTTGCTGTTCCCAAATGTTATGGATAAAGCAGCAGCTAAGAGACTTTGGTATTAAGTATGCATGTGTTCCTATTTATTGCGATAATACCAGTGCCATATGCATATCCAAAGATCCAGTGCATCACTCACGAGTAAAGCACATTCATATTAGGCATCATTTTCTTAAGGATAATGTTGAAAATAAAAATATCATTGTTAAGCATGTAAACACTAACGAGCAAATAGCAGATATCATGACCAAACCGCTTCCAAGGGAACAGCATGAGAAAATGAGATTAGAACTTGGCATGATCAAGCTGCATTAAAGGAAGTATCATATATGATTCCTAGAGACAAAATGAAAATTGAAAATGATCAATCAACCACAATAATCTTGATTGAAAAATCAATTATCGAAAGGATCAGGTACGCATTTTTTAAAGGTATATACTTTGAATGTTCTTATGATTGCATGATTATTTTGATCAAACGGTAGTAGCATAATATTATCATTTTCTTATTATAAATAATAAAAAACAAAAAATTATATATAAATTTTTTTTCCAGCAGTTCTTTTAAGTAGGAGTTGAATCTCAACATACTCCATTTTCACAATTCAAAATCAATTGTCTTGATTTGATAACTGCCTCTAGCACGTCACTTCATCAGGTATAATTACTCCCACTCGTCCCATCTTTCATTTCATCTTCACTAACCTTTCCCTTTCACTCAACCCTAAACCGTCATTTTCTCCATTATTCTTTCTTTTCCCTCTCAAAACATCCATGAAGACCAAGAATCAGAGTCCTAAAATGAAGCAACCTGTACCTCTTCAAGTTATCTACCCACCTTCTCTCACTCACAAACCTAAGTCTTCATCAAAGGAACCAGAGGACACCCCTATGTCTCCGCAAACAAGTGGTAAAAGAACAAGAGAATCCAAGAAACCTTCAACCCACTCTACCAAGAAAATGAAGGTAACGCATTACTCAAATGCTGAAGAACTTTCTAAAGAAATGTCTGTAGGATTTGGTGTAGACAAAGAATGGTACGAATCTACAATCTTTCCTAAATTCCATGAAATTTTACAAACTCAAAAATGGGAATCACTTATGAGCGTATATTGCTGCAATCCCATTTACCCTGACATTATGCATGAGTTTATTTCTAATTTTGCTGTTCATGATGGAGTTTGTTCTAGTTCAATCAAAGATATTGATATTGAATTTGATAGTCTGACTTTAGGAGAGTGGTTAGGTGTTCCTGCTACTGGTTTTGATGTTTATCATGTTGGGTCTAAGATTGCGTTTTCTGGAAGAGATGAAAAAGATGTTTGGAGATGTTTAGGTGTTAGGCAAAAGAGAGGTAAAGTGAGTCACAATGTTTTGTCCCCCTTACATAAGTTGCTGTACAACATTGCTAGAAGGTTTATCTTGCCACGAAACTCAAAACGTAGTGAGGTAAGTCTTCGAGATGCAACCCTGATATACTGTATGGTGAACAACATAAAGATTAATTTTCCTTCCTTGATGATTTCTCATTTAAATGATTGTATAGCCAAACGTTGTATGGTTGGCTATGGTGGTTTGTTGTCATGGATTTTCTCAAAGTTTGGTGTTCCACTGGGTGATTATAGTTTTCCTATGGGTCCCAGCAATATGATAGGTGCAAAATGTTTGAGTAATTTGCGCCTTAAATTAAATGAGGAAGGGATTCTTGAAAATATTGTGGAACAGATTGAGATTGATTCTGATAATGAGGAACAGGAGGAAGAAGGGAAGGAAAAGGAGGAACAGGAGGAAGAGGAAGAGAAGGAAGAGAAGGAACAGGAGAAAAAGGAAGAAGAGGAGAAGGAGGAACAGGAGAAAGAAGGGGATGGAGTTAAGGAACAGGAGGTTGTTCCTTCTGAGGAAGAAGACCAGGGGGTGGAATCTAAGGTTTCTCTTGAAGAAGACTCTAGGGCTGAACCCAATAGTTTTCCCTCATCAAAGCCAACCACTCCACCAACTCATCATTTCACTCCACCACCACCTTCACCAACACCAAGATCACCACCACCATCATTTCACAGACAAAGCTTTGATCAGGCAACCGTTCCTACTGCTCCCTTATATTCCATTCTTCTCAAGCTTGATGATTTGCAGGATCGCTTCTTCAAATTTCAAGATGAGATTCGTGTTTCCCTAGCCTCATTAGCTGACCAGATGACTCAAATGGAGGCTCGTCTTGGCGCTAAATTGGATACAGTTGAGGTGGAAACGGAATATGTTGATGAAGATGCTCCTGCTTCATAGTTTCCCTTTTATATTTTTCATTGCTGCTGTCTCTGTCTTTAAACAATTTCTTTCTTTTGGTACCAGCTGGGGTACACCTCTTAAACATTGTTAACTTTGTTAAACCTTTTTACATATGCTACTAACTGTTAGGTTTGATTAATCTTTGCTTATCATGCTTGCATTCATTGTTATTGCTTTTTAATTTGTGCATCCTTATTCTCTCTTTGACTATAACTATATGTTTAGTGCTGTGGTTTGATTGCTTATCTTCTTTTTGAATGATGTCAAAAGGGGGAATATTTGGCACAAACTTAAATAATGCTTGAGTATGCTTAGTCTGATATACATTTATTCTGTTGAACATTAGGAACTGTGGCTATGCTCTGATATTCATGCTCTGATGCTCTGATGATTAATAAGTTTAGCTCAGTTTAGCTCTGATATACATATTGAGATACATACTTTGATTGTTATGATTTATATGCTCTGATGATTACTTGAATGCTATGATAAAAGTTCTTACAGTGCTTTAAGTTTTGTTTGGTAAGTTTTGTTTTGTTTAGTTCTATTTGAAATCTTAAGTTATAAACTACTTCCGATGTTTTGATTATGCTTAAGTTATTTTAAATAATTCTAATTAATAGAGTAATTTGTTTTTAATGTATGCTTGGTAAATTATATTGTAACGATTTAATTTACTAAGTAATGTAGAGTTGTTTTAATCTCGAACATGCTCTTCAATATTGGTTTTACTCTATTTTGTTTTTAAGTTTGTTTGAAAAGTTTGTCATCATCAAAAAGGGGGAATTTGTTGGACCTCTTGAGTTTTGATGATGACTACACTTTATTTAAGCGAACATGTTTTTAGAGATTGTGCAGGTCGATATCCGATTATGATTATGATCGTTGATAGTACCTATGCCTTAGCTTATGGAAACGTACATGTCAAAAGGTTTCAATTGATGTTAGGAGAAGTATATCGCTTGGGATGTAAAATGGAGACAGCAGATCTACTGTTCCCAAGTTGGATGTTCTAGCTAAACTGAAGTCTGGAGACAGCACACTGTTCCTGAGCTGAAGGTTGAATACGCTGACTGAAAATTCTGATTATCATATTTTAATTATTATTTTTAGTTAATGTATTTTAAATTAAATTGTTGCAGTAAAAATTTATTTAAGTTAATTGGCAAATCGTTTTTATTGAATAAAATGGATTCACGTTTTAATTCTTTAAGATCCTTTATTTTAGGATCTATTTTTAATAAATCTTGGATTTGTTAAAAATAGAATTAACTAACTTTGAATTAGTCTTAGCAAATCTTTCTAACCGGTTTTTATTCCTAAAAATTAGCAAACAATCATTCCCACTAAGATTAACCGTTTTCTAAATATAGCATGAAATTCCAGCCATTAATTTGGGGAACAGGAATTACTACTGAAAAAACTGCTACTTTAGGGAACAGCGGTTATTAAGGGAACAGCGGTTATTGTTTATGTACACGTGTGATTTGACTTAATCAAATCTTATGGAAATAACCGTGTGTTTGCTTAATCCACATTACTCCCATGATCTCTTGATAGTGGGATGATGGATTGGATTATTCCACTTTCTTAGGAATATTATTTTCTATAAATTGCAAGATAATTCCGGTTTTTTAATGTAGAGAGAAGTAATCCAACGTTTTGTGCTTAAGTATTTTTCATACGTTTTTGTTGGATTTTACAAGAAATATTTTGTTCTTAAAATTGCCAATTAATTTATAATATTTTCTTGATGCAACTCTTTAATTTATTTTAGAGAATTTATATCCTTTTTGTAAGGGTTTTTGAGAGTTTATGTAATTAGACTCGGGTGAGTCTAAGGGGGAAATTAGATAGCTTTGAGTGAAGCTAGAGAGGATTAGCTTGTAGAGAAGCTAAGGTTGTTGCTTGGAGTAAAGCAATTAGAGAGAAGAGGAGTCGGCCTAGGTGTTACGCTTCGAGTGAAGCAAGGTGTTTATTGTGATTGTAACTAATTGCCTTAAACATAGTGGAGTTTTTGAAAATCCCAAGTGGTCGTGGTTTTTCCTTTTGTTTAGGCCCAAAAGGTTTCCACGTAAAATCGTGTGTCTCTCTTATTATTTTGCTCTTAGTTTAAGCTTTATTTATTTTGAATAATTCCGCAAAAAATAGGGCACAATCGCTTAAACTTACAACAACAACAATTCACCCCCCCCTCTTGTTGCTGTTCCCGTTCCTAATTGAGTCAACACAAGGATTAATGTTGTGCGTAAACTTTGATTAATGACACAGACAAAAACTACAAATGATCATGAAAAGAACACGAAACAACCACAAACACTTAAACAATTCTGATCTAGCAAACTGTCGAGCAACCCTCCTTCAGCTTAGCTTCTAGGAGTCCACGGGGATTGTTAGAATGGTTTTAGGACCTTGATAGCTAGATCTAAGTACAAAGATTCCATTTCCACTTTACCCTAGGTTCTGGATGCATAGGTTTGGTCTCCACGTGTCGTGCAAGGTGGTCTGGTCACTAGTTTGCTGCTGTGTCAATTTCGCGCGTAAAGTAGGTCAAACCTGGTTTGTTACGCACGAAACTTGGCACACAACACTATTTGGCATATATTATTGTGTTGAAATGTTTAGAATTGAAAATAATTGTCATATGCTAGAAATTAGGTGTTAAGATGCGATTTTAAGGGTTTTTAAGCGTTTTTGTCAATTTCGCGCGTAAAGTAGGTCAAACATGGTTTGTTATGCACGAAACTTGGCACACAACACTATTTGGCATATATTATTGTTTTGAAATGGTTATAATTGAAAATAATAGTCATATGCTAGAAATTAGAAGTTAAGTTGCGATTTTAAGGGTTTTTAAGCGTTTTTGTAAATTTCGCGCGTATAGTAGCTCAAACTTGGTTTGTTTTGCACGAGACATGGCACACAACACTATTTGGAATATATTATTGTGTTAAAATGGTTAGAATTGAAAATAATAGCCATATGCTAGAAATTAGAAGTTAAGTTGCGATTTTAAGGGTTTTTAAGCGTTTTTGTCAATTTCGCGCGTAAAGTAGCTCAAACTTGGTTTTGATGCGAAACCGGGGCTGATTAAGGCCTTGGTTATGCAAGGATTAATGTTGTGCGTAAACTTTGATTAATGACACAGACAAAAACTACAAATGATCATGAAAAGAACACGAAACAACCACAAACACTTAAACAATTCTGATCTAGCAAACTGTCGAGCAGCCCTCCTTCAGCTTAGCTTCTAGGAGTCCACGGGGATTGTTAGAATGGTTTTAGGACCTTGATAGCTAGATCTAAGTACCAAGATTCCATTTCCACTTTACCCTAGGTTCTGGATGCATAGGTTTGGTCTCCACGTGTCGTGTAAGGTGGTCTGGTCACTAGTTTGCTGCTGTGCCAATTTCGCGCGTAAAGTAGGTCAAACATGGTTTGTTATGCACGAAACTTGGCACACAACACTATTTGGCATATATTATTGTGTTGAAATGTTTAGAATTGAAAACAATTGTCATATGCTAGAAATTAGGAGTTAAGATGCGATTTTAAGGGTTTTTAAGCGTTTTTGTCAATTTCGCGCGTAAAGTAGGTCAAACATGGTTTGTTATGCACGAAACTTGGCACACAACACTATTTGGCATATATTATTGTGTTGAAATGGTTATAATTGAAAATAATAGTCATATGCTAGAAATTAGAAGTTAAGTTGCGATTTTAAGGGTTTTTAAGCGTTTTTGTCAATTTCGCGCGTAAAGTAGCTCAAACTTGGTTTTGATGCGAAACCGGGGCTGATTAAGGCCTCGGTTATGGAAGGATTAATGTTGTGCGTAAACTTTGATTAATGACACAGACAAAAACTACAAATGATCATGAAAAGAACACGAAACAACCACAAACACTTAAACAATTCTGATCTAGCAAACTGTCGAGCAACCCTCCTTCAGCTTAGCTTCTAGGAGTCCACGGGGATTGTTAGAATGGTTTTAGGACCTTGATAGCTAGATCTAAGTACAAAGATTCCATTTCCACTTTACCCTAGGTTCTGGATGCATAGGTTTGGTCTCCACGTGTCGTGCAAGGTGGTCTGGTCACTAGTTTGCTACTGTGTCAATTTCGCGCGTAAAGTAGGTCAAACCTGGTTTGTTACGCACGAAACTTGGCACACAACACTATTTGGCATATATTATTGTGTTGAAATGTTTAGAATTGAAAATAATTGTCATATGCTAGAAATTAGGTGTTAAGATGCGATTTTAAGGGTTTTTAAGCGTTTTTGTCAATTTCGCGCGTAAAGTAGGTCAAACATGGTTTGTTATGCACGAAACTTGGCACACAACACTATTTGGCATATATTATTGTTTTGAAATGGTTATAATTGAAAATAATAGTCATATGCTAGAAATTAGAAGTTAAGTTGCGATTTTAAGGGTTTTTAAGCGTTTTTGTCAATTTCGCGCGTAAAGTAGCTCAAACTTGGTTTTGATGCGAAACCGGGGCTGATTAAGGCCTTGGTTATGCAAGGATTAATGTTGTGCGTAAACTTTGATTAATGACACAGACAAAAACTACAAATGATCATGAAAAGAACACGAAACAACCACAAACACTTAAACAATTCTGATCTAGCAAACTGTCGAGCAGCCCTCCTTCAGCTTAGCTTCTAGGAGTCCACGGGGATTGTTAGAATGGTTTTAGGACCTTGATAGCTAGATCTAAGTACCAAGATTCCATTTCCACTTTACCCTAGGTTCTGGATGCATAGGTTTGGTCTCCACGTGTCGTGTAAGGTGGTCTGGTCACTAGTTTGCTGCTGTGCCAATTTCGCGCGTAAAGTAGGTCAAACATGGTTTGTTATGCACGAAACTTGGCACACAACACTATTTGGCATATATTATTGTGTTGAAATGTTTAGAATTGAAAACAATTGTCATATGCTAGAAATTAGGAGTTAAGATGCGATTTTAAGGGTTTTTAAGCGTTTTTGTCAATTTCGCGCGTAAAGTAGGTCAAACATGGTTTGTTATGCACGAAACTTGGCACACAACACTATTTGGCATATATTATTGTGTTGAAATGGTTATAATTGAAAATAATAGTCATATGCTAGAAATTAGAAGTTAAGTTGCGATTTTAAGGGTTTTTAAGCGTTTTTGTCAATTTCGCGCGTAAAGTAGCTCAAACTTGGTTTTGATGCGAAACCGGGGCTGATTAAGGCCTCGGTTATGGAAGGATTAATGTTGTGCGTAAACTTTGATTAATGACACAGACAAAAACTACAAATGATCATGAAAAGAACACGAAACAACCACAAACACTTAAACAATTCTGATCTAGCAAACTGTCGAGCAACCCTCCTTCAGCTTAGCTTCTAGGAGTCCACGGGGATTGTTAGAATGGTTTTAGGACCTTGATAGCTAGATCTAAGTACAAAGATTCCATTTCCACTTTACCCTAGGTTCTGGATGCATAGGTTTGGTCTCCACGTGTCGTGCAAGGTGGTCTGGTCACTAGTTTGCTACTGTGTCAATTTCGCGCGTAAAGTAGGTCAAACCTGGTTTGTTACGCACGAAACTTGGCACACAACACTATTTGGCATATATTATTGTGTTGAAATGTTTAGAATTGAAAATAATTGTCATATGCTAGAAATTAGGTGTTAAGATGCGATTTTAAGGGTTTTTAAGCGTTTTTGTCAATTTCGCGCGTAAAGTAGGTCAAACATGGTTTGTTATGCACGAAACTTGGCACACAACACTATTTGGCATATATTATTGTTTTGAAATGGTTATAATTGAAAATAATAGTCATATGCTAGAAATTAGAAGTTAAGTTGCGATTTTAAGGGTTTTTAAGCGTTTTTGTCAATTTCGCGCGTATAGTAGCTCAAACTTGGTTTGTTTTGCACGAGACATGGCACACAACACTATTTGGAATATATTATTGTGTTGAAATGGTTAGAATTGAAAATAATAGCCATATGCTAGAAATTAGAAGTTAAGTTGCGATTTTAAGGGTTTTTAAGCGTTTTTGTCAATTTCGCGCGTAAAGTAGCTCAAACTTGGTTTTGATGCGAAACCGGGGCTGATTAAGGCCTTGGTTATGCAAGGATTAATGTTGTGCGTAAACTTTGATTAATGACACAGACAAAAACTACAAATGATCATGAAAAGAACACGAAACAACCACAAACACTTAAACAATTCTGATCTAGCAAACTGTCGAGCAGCCCTCCTTCAGCTTAGCTTCTAGGAGTCCACGGGGATTGTTAGAATGGTTTTAGGACCTTGATAGCTAGATCTAAGTACCAAGATTCCATTTCCACTTTACCCTAGGTTCTGGATGCATAGGTTTGGTCTCCACGTGTCGTGTAAGGTGGTCTGGTCACTAGTTTGCTGCTGTGCCAATTTCGCGCGTAAAGTAGGTCAAACATGGTTTGTTATGCACGAAACTTGGCACACAACACTATTTGGCATATATTATTGTGTTGAAATGTTTAGAAATGAAAACAATTGTCATATGCTAGAAATTAGGAGTTAAGATGCGATTTTAAGGGTTTTTAAGCGTTTTTGTCAATTTCGCGCGTAAAGTAGGTCAAACATGGTTTGTTATGCACGAAACTTGGCACACAACACTATTTGGCATATACTATTGTGTTGAAATGGTTCTAATTGAAAATAATAGTCATATGCTAGAAATTAGAAGTTAAGTTGCGATTTTAAGGGTTTTTAAGCGTTTTTGTCAATTTCGCGCGTAAAGTAGCTCACACTTGGTTTGTTTTGCACGAGACATGGCACACAACACTATTTGGAATATATTATTGTGTTGAAATGGTTAGAATTGAAAATAATAGCCATATGCTAGAAATTAGAAGTTAAGTTGCGATTTTAAGGGTTTTTAAACGTATTTGTCAATTTCGCGCGTAAAGCAGCTCAAACTTGGTTTTGATGCGAAACCGGGGCTGATTAAGGCCTTGGTTATGCAAGGATTAATGTTGTGCGTAAACTTTGATTAATGACACAGACAAAAACTACAAATGATCATGAAAAGAACACGAAACAACCACAAACACTTAAACAATTCTGATCTAGCAAACTGCCGAGCAGCCCTCCTTCAGTTTAGCTTCTAGGAGACCACGGGGATTGTTAGAATGGTTTTAGGACCTTGATAGCTAAATCTAAGTACAAAGATTCCATTTCCACTTTACCCTAGGTTCTGGATGCATAGGTTTGGTCTCCACGTGTCGTGCAAGGTGGTCTGGTCACTAGTTTGCTGCTGTGTCAATTTCGCGCGTAAGGTAGGTCAAACCTGGTTTGTTATGCACGAAATTTGGCACACAACACTATTTGGCATATATTATTGTGTTGAAATGTTTAGAATTGAAAATAATTGTCATATGCTAGAAATTAGGTGTTAAGATGCGATTTTAAGGGTTTTTAAGCGTTTTTGTCAATTTCGCGCGTAAAGTAGGTCAAACATGGTTTGTTATGCACGAAACTTGGCACACAACACTATTTGGCAAATATTATTGTGTTGAAATGGTTATAATTGAAAATAATAGTCATATGCTAGAAATTAGAAGTTAAGTTGCGATTTTAAGGGTTTTTAAGCGTTTTTGTCAATTTCGCGCGTAAAGTAGCTCAAACTTGGTTTGTTTTGCACGAGACATGGCACTGAACACTATTTAGAATATATTATTGTGTTGAAATGTTTAGAAATGAGAATAATAGCCATATGCTAGAAATTAGAAGTTAAGTTGCGATTTTAAGGGTTTTTAAGCGTTTTTGTCAATTTCGCGCGTAAAGTAGCTCAAACTTGGTTTTGATGCGAAACCGGGGCTGATTAAGGCCTTGGTTATGCAAGGATTAATGTTGTGCGTAAACTTTGATTAATGACACAGACAAAAACTACAAATGATCATGAAAAGAACACGAAACAACCACAAACACTTAAACAATTCTGATCTAGCAAACTGTCGAGCAGCCCTCCTTCAGCTTAGCTTCTAGGAGTCCACGGGGATTGTTAGAATGGTTTTAGGACCTTGATAGCTAGATCTAAGTACCAAGATTCCATTTCCACTTTACCCTAGGTTCTGGATGCATAGGTTTGGTCTCCACGTGTCGTGTAAGGTGGTCTGGTCACTAGTTTGCTGCTGTGCCAATTTCGCGCGTAAAGTAGGTCAAACATGGTTTGTTATGCACGAAACTTGGCACACAACACTATTTGGCATATATTATTGTGTTGAAATGTTTAGAATTGAAAACAATTGTCATATGCTAGAAATTAGGAGTTAAGATGCGATTTTAAGGGTTTTTAAGCGTTTTTGTCAATTTCGCGCGTAAAGTAGGTCAAACATGGTTTGTTATGCACGAAACTTGGCACACAACACTATTTGGAATATATTATTGTGTTGAAATGGTTAGAATTGAAAATAATAGCCATATGCTAGAAATTAGAAGTTAAGTTGCGATTTTAAGGGTTTTTAAGCGTATTTGTCAATTTCGCGCGTAAAGCAGCTCAAACTTGGTTTTGATGCGAAACCGGGGCTGATTAAGGCCTTGGTTATGCAAGGATTAATGTTGTGCGTAAACTTTGATTAATGACACAGACAAAAACTACAAATGATCATGAAAAGAACACGAAACAACCACAAACACTTAAACAATTCTGATCTAGCAAACTGCCGAGCAGCCCTCCTTCAGTTTAGCTTCTAGGAGTCCACGGGGATTGTTAGAATGGTTTTAGGACCTTGATAGCTAAATCTAAGTACAAAGATTCCATTTCCACTTTACCCTAGGTTCTGGATGCATAGGTTTGGTCTCCACGTGTCGTGCAAGGTGGTCTGGTCACTAGTTTGCTACTGTGTCAATTTCGCGCGTAAGGTAGGTCAAACCTGGTTTGTTATGCACGAAATTTGGCACACAACACTATTTGGCATATATTATTGTGTTGAAATGTTTAGAATTGAAAATAATTGTCATATGCTAGAAATTAGGTGTTAAGATGCGATTTTAAGGGTTTTTAAGCGTTTTTGTCAATTTCGCGCGTAAAGTAGGTCAAACATGGTTTGTTATGCACGAAACTTGGCACACAACACTATTTGGCAAATATTATTGTGTTGAAATGGTTATAATTGAAAATAATAGTCATATGCTAGAAATTAGAAGTTAAGTTGCGATTTTAAGGGTTTTTAAGCGTTTTTGTCAATTTCGCGCGTAAAGTAGCTCAAACTTGGTTTGTTTTGCACGAGACATGGCACTGAACACTATTTAGAATATATTATTGTGTTGAAATGTTTAGAAATGAAAATAATAGCCATATGCTAGAAATTAGAAGTTAAGTTGCGATTTTAAGGGTTTTTAAGCGTTTTTGTCAATTTCGCGCGTAAAGTAGCTCAAACTTGGTTTTGATGCGAAACCGGGGCTGATTAAGGCCTTGGTTATGCAAGGATTAATGTTGTGCGTAAACTTTGATTAATGACACAGACAAAAACTACAAATGATCATCAAAAGAACACGAAACAACCACAAACACTTAAACAATTCTGATCTAGCAAACTGTCGAGCAGCCCTCCTTCAACTTAGCTTCTAGGAGTCCACGGGGATTGTTAGAATGGTTTTAGGACCTTGATAGCTAGATCTAAGTACCAAGATTCCATTTCCACTTTACCCTAGGTTCTGGATGCATAGGTTTGGTCTCCACGTGTCGTGCAAGGTGGTCTGGTCACTAGTTTGCTGCTGTGTCAATTTCGCGCGTAAAGTAGGTCAAACATGGTTTGTTATGCACGAAACTTGGCACACAACACTATTTGGCATATATTATTGTGTTGAAATGTTTAGAATTGAAAATAATTGTCATATGCTAGAAATTAGGTGTTAAGATGCGATTTTAAGGGTTTTTAAGCGTTTTTGTCAATTTCGCGCGTAAAGTAGGTCAAACATGGTTTGTTATGCACGAAACATGGCACACAACACTATTTGGCATATATTATTGTGTTGAAATGGTTATAATTGAAAATAATAGTCATATGCTAGAAATTAGAAGTTAAGTTGCGATTTTAAGGGTTTTTAAGCGTTTTTGTCAATTTCACGCGTAAAGTAGCTCAAACTTGGTTTGTTTTGCACGAGACATGGAACACAACACTATTTGGAATATCATATTGTGTTGAAATAGTTAGAATTGAAAATAATAGCCACATGTTAGAAATTAGAAGTTAAGTTGCGATTTTAAGGGTTTTTAAGCGTTTTTGTCAATTTCGCGCGTAAAGTAGCTCAAACTTGGTTTTGATGCGAAACCGGGGCTGATTAAGGCCTTGGTTATGCAAGGATTAATGTTGTGCGTAAACTTTGATTAATGACACAGACAAAAACTACAAATGATCATGAAAAGAACACGAAACAACCACAAACACTTAAACAATTCTGATCTAGCAAACTGTCGAGCAGCCCTCCTTCAGCTTAGCTTCTAGGAGTCCACGGGGATTGTTAGAATGGTTTTAGGACCTTGATAGCTAGATCTAAGTACCAAGATTCCATTTCCACTTTACCCTAGGTTCTGGATGCATAGGTTTGGTCTCCACGTGTCGTGTAAGGTGGTCTGGTCACTAGTTTGCTGCTGTGCCAATTTCGCGCGTAAAGTAGGTCAAACATGGTTTGTTATGCACGAAACTTGGCACACAACACTATTTGGCATATATTATTGTGTTGAAATGTTTAGAATTGAAAACAATTGTCATATGCTAGAAATTAGGAGTTAAGATGCGATTTTAAGGGTTTTTAAGCGTTTTTGTCAATTTCGCGCGTAAAGTAGGTCAAACATGGTTTGTTATGCACGAAACTTGGCACACAACACTATTTGGCATATATTATTGTGTTGAAATGGTTCTAATTGAAAATAATAGTCATATGCTAGAAATTAGAAGTTAAGTTGCGATTTTAAGGGTTTTTAAGCGTTTTTGTCAATTTCGCGCGTAAAGTAGCTCACACTTGGTTTGTTTTGCACGAGACATGGCACACAACACTATTTGGATTATATTATTGTGTTGAAATGGTTAGAATTGAAAATAATAGCCATATGCTAGAAATTAGAAGTTAAGTTGCGATTTTAAGGGTTTTTAAGCGTTTTTGTCAATTTCGCGCGTAAAGTAGCTCAAACTTGGTTTTGATGCGAAACCGGGGCTGATTAAGGCCTTGGTTATGCAAGGATTAATGTTGTGCGTAAAATTTGATTAATGACACAGACAAAAACTACAAATGATCATGAAAAGAACACGAAACAACCACAAACACTTAAACAATTCTGATCTAGCAAACTGTCGAGCAACCCTCCTTCAGCTTAGCTTCTAGGAGTCCACGGGGATTGTTAGAATGGTTTTAGGACCTTGATAGCTAAATCTAAGTACAAAGATTCCATTTCCACTTTACCCTAGGTTCTGGATGCATAGGTTTGGTCTCCACGTGTCGTGCAAGGTGGTCTGGTCACTAGTTTGCTGCTGTGTCAATTTCGCGCGTAAAGTAGGTCAAACCTGGTTTGTTATGCACGAAACTTGGCACACAACACTATTTGGCATATATTATTGTGTTGAAATGTTTAGAATTGAAAATAATTGTCATATGCTAGAAATTAGGTGTTAAGATGCGATTTTAAGGGTTTTTAAGCGTTTTTGTCAATTTCGCGCGTAAAGTAGGTCAAACATGGTTTGTTATGCACGAAACATGGCACACAACACTATTTGGCATATATTATTGTGTTGAAATGGTTATAATTGAAAATAATAGTCATATGCTAGAAATTAGAAGTTAAGTTGCGATTTTAAGGGTTTTTAAGCGTTTTTGTCAATTTCGCGCGTAAAGTAGCTCAAACTTGGTTTGTTTTGCACGAGACATGGAACACAACACTATTTGGAATATCATATTGTGTTGAAATAGTTAGAATTGAAAATAATAGCCATATGTTAGAAATTAGAAGTTAAGTTGCGATTTTAAGGGTTTTTAAGCGTTTTTGTCAATTTCGCGCGTAAACTAGCTCAAACTTGGTTTTGATGCGAAACCGGGGGTGATTAAGGCCTTGGTTATGCAAGGATTAATGTTGTGCGTAAACTTTGATTAATGACACAGACAAAAACTACAAATGATCATGAAAAGAACACGAAACAACCACAAACACATAAACAATTCTGATCTAGTAAACTGTCGAGCAGCCCTCCTTCAGCTTAGCTTCTAGGAGTCCACGGGGATTGTTAGAATGGTTTTAGGACCTTGATTGCTAGATCTAAGTACCAAGATTCCATTTCCACTTTACCCTAGGTTCTGGATGCATAGGTTTGGTCTCTACGTGTCGTGCATGGTGGTCTGGTCAGTAGTTTGCTGCTGTGTCAATTTCGCGCGTAAAGTAGGTCAAACATGGTTTGTTATGCACGAAACTTGGCACACAACCACTATTTGGCATATATTATTGTGTTGAAATGTTTAGAATTGAAAATAATTGTCATATGCTAGAAATACGGTGTTAAGATGCGATTTTAAGGGTTTTTTAAGCGTTTTTGTCAATTTCGCGCGTAAAGTAGGTCAAACATGGTTTGTTATGCACGAAACATGGCACACAACACTATTTGGCATATATTATTGTGTTGAAATGGTTATAATTGAAAATAATAGTCATATGCTAGAAATTAGAAGTTAAGTTGCGATTTTAAGGGTTTTTAAGCGTTTTTGTCAATTTCGCGCGTAAAGTAGCTCAAACTTGGTTTGTTTTGCACGAGACATGGAACACAACACTATTTGGAATATCATATTGTGTTGAAATAGTTAGAATTGAAAATAATAGCCATATGTTAGAAATTAGAAGTTAAGTTGCGATTTTAAGGGTTTTTAAGCGTTTTTGTCAATTTCGCGCGTAAACTAGCTCAAACTTGGTTTTGATGCGAAACCGGGGGTGATTAAGGCCTTGGTTATGCAAGGATTAATGTTGTGCGTAAACTTTGATTAATGACACAGACAAAAACTACAAATGATCATGAAAAGAACACGAAAACAACCACAAACACATAAACAATTCTGATCTAGTAAACTGTCGAGCAGCCCTCCTTCAGCTTAGCTTCTAGGAGTCCACGGGGATTGTTAGAATGGTTTTAGGACCTTGATTGCTAGATCTAAGTACCAAGATTCCATTTCCACTTTACCCTAGGTTCTGGATGCATAGGTTTGGTCTCTACGTGTCGTGCATGGTGGTCTGGTCAGTAGTTTGCTGCTGTGTCAATTTCGCGCGTAAAAGTAGGTCAAACATGGTTTGTTATGCACGAAACTTGGCACACAACACTATTTGGCATATATTATTGTGTTGAAATGTTTAGAATTGAAAATAATTGTCATATGCTAGAAATTAGGTGTTAAGATGCGATTTTAAGGGTTTTTAAGCGTTTTTGTCAATTTCGCCGCGTAAAGTAGCTCAAACTTGGTTTGTTTTGCACGAGACATGGCACACAACACTATTTGGAATATATTATTGTGTTGAAATGGTTAGAATTGAAAATAATAGCCATATGCTAGAAATTAGAAGTTAAGTTGCGATTTTAAGGGTTTTTAAGCGTTTTTGTCAATTTCGCCGCGTAAAGTAGCTCAAACTTGGTTTTGATGCGAAACCGGGGCTGATTAAGGCCTTGGTTATGCAAGGATTAATGTTGTGCGTAAACTTTGATTAATGACACAGACAAAAACTACAAATGATCATGAAAAGAACACGAAACAACCACAAACACTTAAACAATTCTGATCTAGCAAACTGTCGAGCAGCCCTCCTTCAGCTTAGCTTCTAGGAGTCCACGGGGATTGTTAGAATGGTTTTAGGACCTTGATAGCTAGATCTAAGTACCAAGATTCCATTTCCACTTTACCCTAGGTTCTGGATGCATAGGTTTGGTCTCCACGTGTCGTGTAAGGTGGTCTGGTCACTAGTTTGCTGCTGTGCCAATTTCGCGCGTAAAGTAGGTCAAACATGGTTTGTTATGCACGAAACTTGGCACACAACACTATTTGGCATATATTATTGTGTTGAAATGTTTAGAATTGAAAACAATTGTCATATGCTAGAAATTAGGAGTTAAGATGCGATTTTAAGGGTTTTTAAGCGTTTTTGTCAATTTCGCGCGTAAGTAGGTCAAACATGGTTTGTTATGCACGAAACTTGGCACACAACACTATTTGGCATATATTATTGTGTTGAAATGGTTCTAATTGAAAATAATAGTCATATGCTAGAAATTAGAAGTTAAGTTGCGATTTTAAGGGGTTTTTAAGCGTTTTTGTCAATTTCGCGCGTAAAG